>NW_016107333.1:19658495-19840833 GCF_001604975.1 Cebus imitator | reverse complement strand
AAAAAAAAAAAAAAAAAAAACCTTTGAGAGAACACAGCTGTACCAGGGAGACTATCATTATGACTATTGGGAGGATAATACCAAGAGTTTGGAGTATGCCCCTTACCCATAACCCAAACCACTTAACATTAAATAGATGAAAGAATGAGCTAGATGAAGACACTACTTACTTGACTAAGTGATTTTTTCATTAATCCCCTACAACTGAATTTTTATAATTTACATTTAATGCATTTCTCCATAGGCCACAAGTATCAGCAGCTGCATGAGCACTTTTCTGTTTAGCCCATTCTATTATTTAGCATAACTTTCACAAGAGAATTAAAAGTCCATTATGTAACAATAGGCTTTAAAGTAGGATTCGCTGTACAGCCTATTATGAGGGAGACTTTTCTAATTATTGCCTCTTTTATTCCAAGAAAAAGAACCTAACAAATGATGTCCTTCTAGAAGAGTGAAGGCCTCTGGCAATGTTCTCTTTAATCCATGATGTGGGTTATGAGGAGTTTTGACTGATTATGAGGCAACGTATGTACCACTAAAGTTTCTCACCTACATCAGGCCTTCATCTTTTATCTATTAAAATATAAGGTTATTCATGTACAAGGCTGGCAGCAAAATCCTTCACAAGTAAAAGTATACTTATAAGGGCACATAATAGACCCCCTTTTCACTTCTATTGTTCATAGAGGCATAAAAAAGGAAAAAATATTCAAATATAAGAGTCTCGTGGTAGTAGAAGTTTTGATCTGTGATCTTGGGAAAAGCTGTTCACATCAAGAATGTCATCTGTTTCGGGGGAGAAACTTTCCTGATTAGTTTTACTTTAAGGGCTCTGATGGGCGTACAGTCCCAGGAGTGTGGAGTGACCCTTCTCAGTTGTGAGATTATAAACCCAAGATTCAAAGCTCCAAAGTTTTACTATAGTGTGGACAGCAAGGACGGTCTTTCTCTGATGTTTTCAGAAGATACAATCTTTGGGTTCTAGATTGTGAAAGGATGGACCTCAGTGGACCACAAAAAGCTTTCTTTACCATGTATTTTATGCTACCTGTGCAGCTGCTGTATTTTTCTGTTTAGCCAATTCTATTATTTAGCATAACTTTCACAAGAAAATTTAAAGTCCGTTATGTAACAATAGCCTTTAAAGTAGGATTTGCTGTACAGCCTATTATGAGGGAGACATTTCTAATTATTGTCTCTTTTATTCTAAGCCATAGAAAAAGGACCTAATAAATCATGTCCTTCTAGAAGGGTGAGGTAGCATAATACACAGTAGCATAATAATTTATTGTTACATCAGCCCTCTTGCATGGGAAAGCTTTTATACAACCAGAAAACATGCATTGAAAAATGACAATTGAATTAAATCTCTTTATAAATGTTTACATGATCCATTAGGTAGCCAAATGTACCTGAAGCTTTGATTGTCTTCCCAGGAATATGGAATCAAACATTGGTTTTAAACTATTTCAACAATTAATAAGTCACCACATCAACATATTCAATTTGGATTATTGTATCTTTTCCATGATGAATCATGGAATGCAGAACCTTTAATAACAAAAGCTTTAATGACTCAGGAAGGACAAGGCAGCTGTACTAGTTCTTCATGAGTCCACACTTAACATTGGACTCATGTCCTCTTGAGTATCAGTTTCTACAATTTAGATGCATAGCATTGATGACGAATGGGTTGTCATAGGTAATCTGACTTAGACCAGGGAGTTCATTTAAATTGTGTATTTAAACAATTTTAGTATTGGCTGATTTAGAATGGTTTGATTTTGAAAGATTTGTTAAATACCAAAGATTTGAAATATTGTATATTACAAAATAGAATCTTAGGTTACCATAAGTCATTCCTTTAGTCAAAATGATAACTCAAAAATTTTTAAAGGAAAAAACATTATTCTGATAGAGAGGAGACTCAGATTTCTGAAAACGATCCAATGATGATAGCATGAGGATCACTGACTCTGTCTCCTTTCTTTCTTTCCCATTTTTTCCTTTTGTAGTTTACTTAAAAGGTAAACTAGAACCTTTTACTTTCTTTTAATACGACATAAAAATTCTTTTTAAAAGAGAAAAACAAATTTTATATTTCCATTAGTACATTTTAAATGTTAAAGCTAGTTTTTAACGTTTTATAAATCTATTGTTTTAATTAGTTTGATCATAAGGTAAGATTGTTATAAACCTTTTATAACCCTTTGCAACTTTTTCTCAGAGCAGAACAATGTTCTAAGAAAACTATGTTGTTCTTCTGTTCCAATGTCCAATTTATAGGAAAAAAACTGAGTAATTCCATTTTAACTTCAGCCAATATGTTCACACATAGAATCTCTCATAATTTTTATAAACCTTTCGCACCTGTTCAAACTCTTAGCTTTTTTTTAAATTTAAAACAAACGTTTAACCCTCTAATCTAGATAAAAATTTACATTCCCATACTTTCTTATAATCTCTTACAAAAACATATTTTATTCTCTTTACACACCTTGTATATAAACTTATTCTTTCAGTAGTCTCCGTTAGTCTCAATTATATATTAAAATGTTAACTCTTAGTGAATTTTACTTTTGGTGAAACCCTTGGTAAGTAGGGGATATTAATTATGTACTACGAGTGTGGACCCTACAACCCAGACAGAAATGCAGATAAGGTCTGAGTCTTTCCAGAGTCTAACTTCACATGTCCCAGGCCTTAGCTAGCTGTAGAGCCAGCAAGCTGTACAGTTAAGAATCATAGTGGCATTTCATGAAGCATTTAGGAAGCCTAATCACTTTTAAATTGTAAAACATTCCTGGCAGAAATTTTTTTTTATAAATTATTTCACAACTTACACAGAACATGTGTAACATGTTTAAACTTTCCGACTTCCTCTAAACATCCCTCTTTTTAAACAACCAGTCATTTTACTTTAGGACAATAATGTACCATATAACATCATTTCTTAAGTAAAATCTCTTTCTTTGTAACCTTCTTTGCATAGCTAGGGGTATGGCTATTTCCAAATATTCCTAGGCCTTATTTAGAATTTAATGTCTTCAAAATAAATTGAACAATTTTCAAAAGTCAAAGCAGTTTATGACCCCAAAGCATTTAGCAAACCTAGTATCTGACCTGTATAATTTAGACAAAATGTCTTTATTTTATCGATAATCTTTCAAGCTGTCTTTATTTCCCAACAATTACTAAAGCTACATGAACTAAAATTCAATAGTTTTTATTTTGCTTTCAAAATATTTAAGCACCTATTTTGTTTATGCCAGTTAATTAGAGCTCTTTTATATAAACATTAACTACAATACATATATGATTACACAGACAGAGGAAGATTACTACAGTAGTTCTAAGATTTTTCATTTGCTAGTTTCTTAATTGGTTATTGGCTTTAGGGTGGAGCCCTAGGAAGAACAGGGCCAGGAAAGGAGTTTCTGGTGCCTCCTGTTTTTCCCAAGAAGTCCAGGCTCTTAGAGGTTGAATATTCACTTTTAATTAAGGTGACTTTTAACCATAGCATTCATTAATAATGTCCTTTTAAAATTTCTTATTACCTGGTTTGGCTGATATTTCTGACTTTTGAAATTTACCAGAGATAACCTTCCAGGTGCTCAGAGAAAGGAAAAGTTAGGAGAGCCCATGGTGAAGACGAGACTAGACAAGATTATGTAGATATTAAATCAGAAAAGACTTGCTTCCTAAGCAGGGAATTGAACCTGGATCTCCAGTGTGAAAATCCAAAACCTTAGCTACTGAGCTACAGCACAGGGAAACTTCCATTTTTTTTTCCCAGAAAGAGTCTAGAGTAGTTAATTTTGAGCTTGCAGAGGCTTTTAACCACTCAAGACAATTTTTAGAGCTATGACATAAACCCTAAAATTCCTGTTCCCCGGAAGGTGAAGAACAAGAGAAAGTACTACCATGTGGTTACGAGGTCAAGCTCCCAAGGACATAAAACAAGATAGAGACCCCATCCAGTTTTTTGTTTGTTTCAGGGACCTGCAGGAAAGTTTGTTATTGACCAGCTTGCTGGGCCGTCTTAAGCAGCGAGCTTATGGGCTTAATGTTTTATCCTAAGGTACCCCTTGACACAGAAAGACTAATTCATAGCACAAATATATCAGTTTAAGACTAGCCTCAGAATTCTTTTTTGCATTAATCAAACTTTACAGATGAGATAAACAGTGATTTTTTACCATTCATTCAACCGTTTGCACAGAGAGAAGCTGGAAATCTGACTCAAGAAATTCTTACCCTTTTGCTGACATGCCAGGTTTCTGGGTTCCCTTTTCCTGAGCAGCACCGGTGACCCAGCTTGCCACACCATCGCACTGGGGGCCAAGCAGCATAATAAAGGAAAATTATCTTCTTTTGTTCTGGCCAGAGTTAAATACGTGTGATAAAATATAGACATCAGCCAGTCTTCCTAGCACCTGATAAACTATCAAGGCTTAAATTTGCCCTCAGATGGGCCCCATCATCTTTAATCCAAGTTCTGATTAGGAGTTTCATCACATGGATCCTGGGCAAGATGGTTGCCCAGAGTAATACAACAGATAAAGAGAAAGGAGAGAGCGAAAAGCTTTGCCTGTGGCAGGGTGGGGAAGGCAAAATGCTCAGGAGTCCAGAGAAAAACCAACCCATTGCAGTGACCCTGGAAAGTTCAGGTGCAGCTGCTGTTGTGAGGAGATTTTCAGCAGACCCATCAGCTCTCAAGTTTTCCCTTTTGGGGGAGGAAAAAGCTCTCCATGTCCCACGATCCTGTATATACCTAATCCTGTCACCCATAGTTATCAGCAAAGAGTGCAAGGCAGATAATTCTAAAGAAAATAGCAGTTAATATCCCATATTGCCAACCTTGTTCTTAGCCGAAAGGGACTTTACTGATAGCCCTCATTTTTAAATGTTCTTCAACGCACTGTCATTCATTCAGAACGTTCCACTCTAAGATATCTTTAGGAAGATTTTGCCATTTCTGTAAGACTTTACTGCTTCCTAGGCCTAAAGTATAAGCCAGAAGAAACTCAGTTTTCCATAAATTAAAGATCCCATTTTTACCTAAAATATTGGCTTTACTCTCAGGTTCTCTTGATTAACTTAGCCAATGACTTTTCCTACTGATGCACACACAAAAAATGAAACAAAAGGGTGGAAAACAAAAATCCCTGTGAATTTTCAAAAGCCAAATTGTATAACCCCTGCAATATTACTGCTCACTACCAGTTCCTTTCTGATCCAGTCAGATTAAGAGGCCTCTAACTGGATCCAAGCCAGTTAATTCCCGGATCAAATCTGTTCCTGGACATAGTCCAGTTTCTGTCATAACTCCAAACCCAGTTTGGATCAGAATTGACTCAAAGAAACTCAGAGAGCTCAAAACACAAACATGTAGAGGTCTGAAATTTGAGAAGGCACTTACCCACAATTCCCAGCTGCTCTGAGGGATCAATGGACACAAATGGGTCCTGAAAGTACCTTACTTGTTTACTTAGCACTTCTGGAGTTCGATAGAAGCTCCACTTCGGATCCTGTTTCTGACATCATCTGATAAAAGAAAAACTTCAGCTGAATTAAATTTAAAGGAGTTTAATTGAGCAAAGAATGATTCGAGAATTGGGCAGCCCCCGGAATCACAACAGATTCACAGAGACTCCAGGGGTGCCTTGTGGTCAGAACAAATTTATAGACAAAAAGTTAAAGTGATGTACAGGAATCAGAAGTGAAGTACAGAAACAGTGAGGTTGCTTACAGCTCCACGTTTGCCTTATTTGAACACAGTTTGAACTCAGCAGTCTACAAGTGGTTGAAGTATGGCCACTGAAATGGTTAACATTCAGCTATTGTTACTATGCATACTATTAAGTTAGGTTTTCAATTTTGTCTTACTATTAGCTAGATACAGCTCATCCACGAGGACTCAAATATAGAAGTACGGAATCATTCTCAGGCCATATTTAGTTTGCTTTAACAGGTGCCTGTATTAGTCTGTTCTAACACTGCTAATAAAGACAAGCCCAAGACTGGGTAATTTACAAAGGAAAGAGGTTTAATTGACTCACAGTTCCACATGGCTGCCTCACAATCATGGTGGAAGTTGAATGAGGAGGAAGGTCACATCTAATATGGCAACAGCTAAGAGAGAACTTGTGCAGGGAACTCCCATTTATAAAGCATAAGATTTCATGGATTTATTCACTACCACAAGAACAGAATGAGAGGAACTACCCCCGTGCTTCAATTATCTTCACCTGGCCCTGCCCTTGACAGGTGGGGATTATTACAATTTAAGGGGAGATTTGGGTGGGAACATAGCCAAACCGTATTAGTGCCATACTAGGAGAGTCAAACCAAGGTGAACTGGGACTGCTTCAAACACACACCAAAAGTTATTAGCACTTAAAGTTGGTATATCATTTAGAGAGAAGTCTGTCATTGTCTCTGTTCCATGACCAGAACTGTGACTCAGAAATTTTCGTCCAAATGTAGAGAAGAAGGCTCTGTAACAGAGTACTTCAAATCTCTCCCCAAAGAAACTGATTTCATATCCAACAAAGCATGGGCAATTTCAAGCCTAAACACTCTCAAAAACAGTGAGGGTTTGTGAAAAGAAATTGGGAAAAAATTGATAGATTCATTACAGATATAGCCTGAATATAATCTGGATAATTTGCTATAGAGAAATAGAAAGCAAGACATCTGGGAAGAGCCCTCTTAGGGTCAAAACAAATCTGAAAAACTGACCTCAGGAGCTATTTTTTTAAAAAGCCCAAAGTTTTGGGTCAGTTTGTAGAACAATCTATATTCCAGGACATTGTTGGAAGCAATAGAGCCATCAGTCAGCAAGTGGTGGAGCATAATACCTGGGTGTGACCAGAGAAAGACAAAAGAGAACCCTGCCAAATCCACTGTGTTCCCAGCTGACTGTGACCATATCAAAGTTGCATCCCCTGAGAAGCAACTTTACAGACTTTATACTTCAGCGGAAGAAATAAATGTTACCAAAATAATCTAGTCAATCAACAAACAAGTATATAAGCAAATAATAACAAGCCCCAGAAGACCAGTATCCAGAATTATTACAATATACCACCTAAAATGTTTTATTTTCCAACAAAAAAGTATGAGACATATAAAGAAGCAGGAAAGAATAAGCCATATACTGAAAAAATTGTGGACAACAGAAACCGCCTGGAATAGATACCAGATGTCAGATTGAACGGACAAAGTTTTCAAAGTAGAAATTATAAATAATTTCAATTAATATTTTCAAATAAAAGGGGCAATGATTTTAAAAGTAAAGGAAGGTACATATGATTACAATGTCATATCAGAAGCCACCTGAAAGTGAAAAAGCTAAAAGCCAAAGACAAGGAGAAAAGTTTGATTACATCAAGATTAAAATGACTCATCACTTAGAGTGAAACTCCAGGAAGATTAACAGCTGATGTCTAAGCAAAATTAATTGAGGCCAGAAGGACAACATATTCAGACTAGATCAAAAAACAAGTGCCAATATATGCTATCTGTGGGAAACACACTTTAAATTCAAAATACAAGTAGACTTAAAAGATGAAAAAGAAATATCATGCAAACAGCAACCACAAGTTGGAATGCCTATACAATTACCTGACAAAATAGACCTTAAAACCGAAAGTATTACTATAGATAAAATAAGACTTTTTTAAAAGGTAAATTAATCAGATAGATACATCAATCATAAATATATATGCACCTAACAACAGAGCACCAATACATATGAAGTATAAATTGATTTAAATGAAGAGAGAAATAGACAATTCAATGATAGTTGGATACTTCAATACCCAATTTTCACTTGTGTGTAGAAAACTAGGCGTAAGAACCACAAGGATGTAGGCGACCTGAACAAAAATAAACAAAAAAACACACATATAAGCGCCACCTACTGGCCTGGAAGTTGAATGGTGCAACACAACAGGAAATCTGCTGACTCTAGTGCACAGCACTGGAGAATAAACTTCCTGAGACGTCCATCACCCTGAGCCCACAGGAGGCAGTGAGTCTGCTCACATGCTTAGCACATCACTACTACAACCAGCATTTGGAAAAGCCATCATACAAAGGCTATTACGAAGAAATTTATACAGACTCTGCCACTGAAAACACCCAGAGCCAAAGCCAAAGGACACAACACCACATCATACATTACAGACACCTCCTCGAGGGGGAAAACAATCCTGTCCAAAAAAAGGCAAACTAAAAAAATAAGAAGGAGAGATAGCCTATCCAGATGAGAAACAACCAAAGAAACAGCTCTGAAAGTATGAAAAGACAGAATGTACAACACCCCCAAAGGGGAATACTAACTCCTCAGCAACAAATCCTAACCAAAATGAAATCTTTGAAATATCAGATAAAAAATTCAAAATGCTGATTTTAAAGAAGATCAGAGATCCAAGAGAATGCTGAAAACCAATACAAATAAGCCAGAAAAGCAATTTAGAACCTGAAAAAAGACATAAATGCCATTTTGTTTGTTTATTTTACTGTTGTTGACTTAAAGTCTGTTTTATCTGATACGAGTATGACTACTCCCTCTTGCTTTTGTTTTCCATTTGCATGATATATCTTTTTCCACCATTTACTTTGAGTGTATAGCTATCTTTAGCCAGTATGTGTGTCTCTTGTAGGTAGCACGTTTGGGTTTTCCTTTTTTGTACAGTGTGCCACTCTGTATCTTTCAAATGGAGCATTTAGGCCGCATACATTCAAGGTTAATATTAATATTTAAAGTTTTGTTCCTGTCATAGTGTTGTTAGCTGGTTACCTTGGGATTTCAATTGTGTAATTGCTGTATAAGGTCTGTGAGCTTTGTACTTATGTGATCTTTTAGGATGGTGAGTTTTGTCCTTTAATTTCCATGTTTAGAACTTATTTGACGCTGGGCAAAGTGGCTCATGCCTGTAATCCCAGCACTTTGGGAAGCCAAATTGGGAGTATTTCTTGAGGCCATGTCTGAGACCAGCCTGGTCAGCATAGTGAGACCCCCATCTCTACTCAAACAGCAAAACTTCTTGAGTATTTCTTGAAGGCCCAGTCTAGTGGCGATGAATTCCCTATTTCTCCTTGATTTATGAAGCTTAATTTGACAGGATATAAAATTCTTGTGTGGCATTTTGTTTGTCTTTAGGAATGCCAAAAATAGACACCCAATCTTTTCTGGATTGTAAAGTTTCTGCTGAGAAGTCAGGCATTAGTATTATACGATTACATATATAGTATATATATTATGGTTAGTATATTATGATTACATATAGAATGTATATAGAATATATATAATATATATGATTACATATATTGTATATATTCTATATATATATGTAATATACACACACACACACACATATGTATGTATGTATACACACACACAACACCCCACTGACATCACTAGACAGATCATCAGGGCAGGAAATCAACAAAGAAACTCTGGACTTAAACTGGGATACAGAATAAATGAACCTAATAGAGATTCACAGAACATTTTGTCCAACAACCACAGACTATACATTCTTCTCATCTCCGCATGAAATATATTCCAAAACTGATTATATATTGGCCATAAAGCAAGTATCAATAAACTCAGAAAATCAAAATAATATCAAGTATCTTCTTAGATCATGTAGAATACAATTATAAATCAATACCAAGAGGAACTCTCAAAACTACACAAGTACATGAAAGCAAAACAACTTGCTCCCAAATGATGTTTGGGTAAATAATAAATTAAGGCAGAAATTGAAAAACTTTTTGAAACAAATAAAAATAGAGACACAACATACTAAAATCTCTGGCATACAGCAAAAGCAATGCTAAGAGGAAAGTTGGTAGCATTAAATGCCCTCATAAAAAAGAAAAGTAAAAAATTAACAACCTAATGTTGAACCTCAAGGAACTAGAAAAATAATAATAATCCAAAGCAAAACTAGCAGCAGAAAAGAAATGACAAAGATCAGAGCAGAGCTAAATGAGATTGAGATTATTTTTAAAGGCATAATAAATTGATGAGGAAAAAAGTTGTTTTTTCAAAAGGATAAACAAAATTGACAGATTGCTAGCTGGATTAGCCAAGAAAAAAAAAGAGAGGAGATTCAAATAATTATAATCAGAAATGAGAAAAGGGACATTATAACTGATGCCACAGAAATACAAAGATCCTCAGAGACTACTATAAACACCTCTACGTACACAAACTAGAAAACCTACAGGACATGGACAAATTCCTGGAAACCTACAACCCTCCCAGATCAAACCAGAAAGAAATAGATATCCTGAACAGACTAATAAAGGGTAATGACATTGAATTAGTAATAAAATATCTTTAAATTAATAAAAGCCTAGGACCAGAGAGATTCATAGCCAAATTTTACCAGATATACAAAGAAGAGCTGCTACCAATCTTACTGAAAATATTCTAAAAACTCAAAGAGGAGAGATTCCTCCATAACTCATTCAATGAAACCACTATTATACTGATAACAAAATGAGGCCAGGACACACACAAAAAAGCAAACTACAAACCAATATCTCTGATTAGTATAGAGGCAAAAATTCTCAACAAAACACTAGCAAACTGAATCCAACAGCACATCAGAAAAATAATTCATCATGATCAAGTGGGTTTTGTTCCAAGGATGCAAGTATGGTTCAACATCTGCAAATGAAAAAGGGTGATTCATCACATATACAAAACTAAAAAGAAAAACAGTATGATTATCTCAATAGATGCAGAGAAGGCATTCAATAAAATTCAAAATCCCTTCATAATAGAAACCTTCAACAAACTAGCATCAAAAGAACTTACCTGGCTGCTGTGCTTATGGAGTAGCCATTCTTTTATTCCTTTAAAAAAAAATAGAACATATCTAAAAAATTAAGACCCACCTACAACAAACCCACACTAAACATTATACTAAATGAGAAAAAGTTTATTCCATTACCTCTAAGAACTGGAACAAGGCAAGTATATCCTATCTCACCATTCCTATTCAACATAGTACTGGAAGCACTACTCAGGGTAATTGGGTAAAAGAAAGAAACAAAAGGCATCCAAATTGGAAAAGAGGAAGTCGAATTATCTCTGCCTACTGATCACATGATCATATACCTAGAAAACCCTAGAAACTCCTTCAAAAGACCCCTAGACTTGATAAACAAACAAATTTCAATATACAAAATAAATCTGCAAAAATTCACAGCATTTCTATACACCAATAATATTTAAACTGAGCACCAAATCAATAACTCAATCCCATTCACAATAACTAACACACACACACACACACACACACACACACACACATCCCTAGGAATACATTTAACCAAAAAGGTGAAAGATCTCTATGAGGAGAACTACAAAATACTGTTGAAATAAATCACAGATGACACAAATGGGGAAACATCCCACACTCATGGGTTGGAAGAATCAATATTGTTAAGATTACCATACTGTTGAAAGCAATCTATACATTCAACCCCTATCAAATTACCAATGTCATTTTTCACAGAATTAGAAAAAAATTTTAAAGTTCACATGGAATTAAAAAAAAAGTCTGAATAGCCAAAGAAGTCCTAAGCAAAATGAACAAATCTGGAAGCATATCATTGCCTGACTTCAAGTTATACTACAAGGCTTTGGTTACTAAAACCACATTATTCTAGTACAAAAATGGCACATAAATCAATGGAACAGTATGGAGAGCCCTTTCTCTTTATGAGAACCCTTGTGATTATAGTGAGCTCACCTGGATAACCGAAGATAATCACCCCATCTCAAAATCCTTAATCGCATCTGCAAAGTCCCTTTTAACAAACAAAGTAACATCCACAGGTTCCAAGAATTAGACATATTTGAGGGGCCATTTTCCAGTTCATCACAACTAGAAGGTAAATTGGAAATGAAATGGACATTCATTGTAAACATTGGATCAAGGAGTAGAAACTCTGAATAGACCAACAATCCTTGAAGAAATTGAAAATGAAGAATGGCTTTCTTCGAATCCTTTGGGTCTAGATGGTTCTACAGGAGAGGTCAGCATTTTTTGAAGATCTTTTCTGTATGCATTACAAAATGACTCTCTAAAAATTTTTACCAAAGACTGTATAAGTTATTGGTAACTTTCTATCCACATATCTAATTTCCCACTGGATATCTCTACTCTATAAAGATGGCTCACAAACACCTCAAACTCAACATAGTCAAGGCTGAACTCAAACTCTACCTCCACAAATAGTTCCTTCATATGTGATGTCTTATATATATATTTTAAGTGTATATATATTTAAAAACCCATCTGGCTTAAACCAAAAAAACAACTTATTAGTGCACATAAAAGATGCAGGGGAAGAGGCCAAGATGACGGACAAGAAACAACTGTGGTCAGAGGCTCCCATTAAGAATAATGAAAACAGCAAGTGAATCCTGCAGTGACAACTGACGTATCCAGTTGATTGATGTGATCCACAGAAAGCGAGAAAAAGCAGGGTGGTACAATGGCCCACCTGGGAGCCACCCAGGGCAAGGAGAATTCCCACCCCCAGTCAAGGGGGATGGTGACCGATTGTGCTACCCTGCCTAGGAAACCATGCTTTTTCCACAGATCCATGCAACTCACAGATCAGGAGATCCCCCTCATGAGCCCATACCACCAGAGCTGGGCAGAGTTTCAGCAGCCACTTGGCAAGAGTGCCTAAGACTACTGAATGCCTGTGGGGAGGGGCAGACACCATCACTGCACCTGCCTGCTGCCTAAGATGACTAAGACAACTGAGCTCCCGGCAAGAGAGGTGGCAGACATCACTGCATCTCTAGTCTGCCATTTTTCCCCTGCTGGACCCAGGGATAAATACTGGGAGATTTGAGCCCAGGAAGAATTCCCCATAGTGAAACACAATGGCTGTGGCAAATTGTGGCCAGACTGCGACCCTGACCCATCCCTCCTCACTGGGCAGGGCCTCCCTGCAGGAATTTTAGCAACTCCAGCCGGGGTTTACAAGACAGAACTCTGATCTCCCTGGAATGGAGCCTGTATTAGTTTGTTCTCATCCTGCTGATTAAGACATACCCAAGACTGGGCAATTTACAAAAGAAAGAGGTTTAATGGACTTACAGTTTCACATTGCTGGGGAGGCCTCACGATCATGGCAGAAGGCAAGGAGGATCAAGTCACGTCTTACATGGAGCGCAGTAGGCAAAGAGAGAGAGCTTGTTCAGGGAAACTCACATTTTTAAAACCATCAGATCTCATGAGACTTATTCACTGTCATGAGAACAGCATGGGGAAAGACTTGCTCCCATGACTCAATTATCTCCCATCAGATCCTTCCCACAATATATGGGAATTCAAAATGAGATTTGGGTGGGGACACAGCCAAACCATGTCATTCTGTCCCTAGTCCCTCCCAAATCTCATGTTCTTACGTTTCAAAACCAATCATGCCTTCCCAACAGTCCCCCAAAGTCTTAACTCATTTCAGCATTAACTCAAAAGTCCACAGTCCAAAGTCTCAACTGAGACAAGGCAAGTGCCTTCTGCCTATGAGCCTGTGAAATCAAAAGCAAATTAGTTATCTCCTAGATACAGTGGGATTACAGGCATTGGGTTAATACAGCCATTTCTCAAATGGGAGAAATGGGCCAGAACAAAGGGGCTACAAGCGCCATGCAAGTCCAAAACCCAGTAGGGCAATCAAATCTTAAAGCTCCAAAATGATCCCCTTTGAATCCACGTCTCACATCCAAGTCACACTGATGTAAGAGGTGGGTTTCCACAGTCTTGGGTGGCTCTACCCCTGTGTCTTTGCAGGGTATAGCCTCCCTCCCAGCTATCTTCATGGGCTAGCTTTGAAGGTCTGCAGCTTTTCCAAGCACATAGTGCAGTCAATGGATCTACCATTCTGGGGTCTGGAGGATAGTGGCCCTCTTCTCACAGCTCCGCTAAGTAGTGTCTCAGTAGGGACTCTGTACGGGGGCTCTAACCCCACATTTCCCTTCCACACTGCCCTAGAAGAGGTTTTCCATGAGGACCCCACCCCTGCAGCAAACTTCTGCCTGGGCATCCAGGCATTTTCATGCAACTTCTGAAATCTAGGCAGAGGTTCCCAAACTCTAATTCTTGACTTCTGTGCACTCACAGGCTCAACACCACATAGAAGCTGCCAAGGCTTGGGGCTTGTACCCTCCAAAACCACAGCCTGAGCTCTACATTGGTCCCTTTCAGCCATGGCTGGAATGCCTGGGACACAGAGGAACCAGTGTCTATGCTGCCCACAGCACAGGTACCTTGGGCCCGACCCATGAAATCACTTGTTCCTCCTAGGCCTCTGGGCCTGTGATGAAAGGGGCTGCCATGAAGACCTCTGACATGCCCTGGAGACATTTTCCCCACAGTCTTGGGGATTAACATTTGGCTCCTCATTACTTATGTGAATTTCTGCAGCCAGCTTGAATTCCTCCTCAGGAAAAGGGGGTTTTCTTTTCTATCACATTGTCAGGCTGCAAATTTTCTGAACTGTTATGCTCTGCTTCCCTTATTAAACTGAATGATTTTAACATCACCCAAGTCACCTCTTGAATGCTTTGCTGCTTAGAAATTTCTTCCACCAGATACCCTAAATCATCTCTCTTAAGTTCAAAGTTTCACAAATCTCTAGGGCAGGGGCAAAATGCTGCCAGTCTCTTTGCTAAAATATAACGAGTCAATTTGCTCCAGTTCCCAACAAGTTCTTCATCTCCATCTGAGACCATCTCAGCCTGGATTTCATTGTCCATATCATTATCAGCATTTTTGTCAAAGTCATTCAACATGCCCATAGGGAGTTCCAAACTTTCCCACCAGTTTCCTGTGTTCTTCTGAACACTTCAGAGTGTTCCAACCTCTGCCTTTTATCCAGTTTCAAAGTCACTTCCATATTTTCAGGTATCTTTTCAGTAGCACTCCACTCTACTGGTACCAATTTACTGTATTAGTCTTTTCCCATGCTGCTGATAAAGATATACCCAAGACTGGGCAGTTTACAAAAGAAAGAGGTTTAATGGACTTACAGTTCCACATGGCTGGGGAGGCCTCACAATCGTGGCAGAAGGCAAGGAGGAGCAAGTCACATCTTAAACGGATGGATGGCAGCAGACAAATAAAGAGAGCTTGTTTAGGGAAATTCCCATTTTTAAAACCATTGGATCTCATGAGACTTATTCACTCTCATGAGAAAGACTTATTCACAGCACAGGAAAGACTTGCCCCCATGATTCAATTACCTCCCACTGGGTCCCTCCCACAACACATGGGGATTCAAGATCAGATTTGGGTGGGGACACAGCCAAACCATGTCAGAGCCCCTAGGGGGAGGGAAAGCCACTGTCTCCATGGATCAGCAGTCTTAGTCTTTCTCCCTGCTGGCTCTGAGGAATCCAGGCAGTCCAGGAGATTGGGATTCCCCCACAGTGCGGTGCACCTCCTCTGCCAAGGGGCAGCCAGAGTGGTTTATTAAATAAGTCCCTGATCCTGTGCCTCCTGACTTAGTGAGACCCCCTCAACAGGGGTTGCTAGATATCTTATACAGAGCGTTTCCACTGGCATCATGTTGGTGCCCCTCTGGGATGGAGCTCCTAGAGGAAGGAGCAGGCAGCCATCTTTGCTGTTCTGCAACCTCCACTGGTGATACCTCCAGGCGTGGGAGGTACCCAGACAAATAGGTTCTGGAGAGGACCCCCAGCAAACAAAGGAGAGGCCTGATTGTCAAAAGAAAAACAAACAGAAAGCAACAACAACAACAGGATTAATTTTAAAAGTCCCCATAAGAACCCCATCGAAAGATCAGCAGCCTCAAAGATCAAAGCTAGATAAACTCACAAAGATGAGAAACAATCAGTGAAAAAAATGCTGAACATTCAAAAAGCCAGAGTGCCTCTTCTCCTCCAAATAATTGCAACACCTCTTCAGCAAGGACACAGAACTGGGCAGAAGTGTGTCCAGAGGATGAATTGACAAAAGAAGGCTTCAGAAGGTTGGTAATAATGAACTTTTCTGAGCCAAAGGAATGTGTTCTAATCCAATGCAGGAAGCTGAGAACCATGCTAACACATTACAGAAGTTGTTAACCAGCATAACCAGTTTAAAGAGGAACATAAATAACCTGATGAAGCTGAAGAACACAACACAAGAACTTCACAACGTAACCACAAGTATCAATAGCCAAATAGACCAGGTGGAGGAAAGAATTTCAGAGCTTGAAGACCATTCTGCTGAAATAAGATAGGCAGACAAGATTAGAGAAAAAAAGAATGAAAACGAACAAGCAAAATTTCCAAGAACTATGGGATTATGTAAGAAGAATGAACCTACAACTGATTAAGGTACTTGAAAGAGACAGGGAGAATGGAATCATGCTAGAAAAGATACTTCAGGATATCATCCAGGAGAACTTCCCAACCTAGCAAGACAGGTCAACATTCAAATTCAAGAAATCCAGAGAACTCCAGTAAGATACTCCGTGAGAAGATCAACCCCAAGACACAAAATCATCAGAATCTCCAAGGTCGAAATGAAGGAAAAAATGTTAAGGGCAGCCAGAGAGAAGGTCAGGTCACCTATAAAGAGAAACCCATCAGACTAACAGTGGGCCTCTCAGCAGAAACTCTACAAGTCAGAAGAGATAGGGGGCAATGTTCAACATTCTTAAAGAAAGTAATTTCCACCCAGAAGTTCATATCTTGGCAAACTAAGCTTCATAAGCAAAGGAGGAATAAAATCCTTTTCAGAGAAGCAAATGCTGAGGGATTCATTCTGTCACCACCAGTCCTGCCTTTCAAGAGCTCCTGAAGGAAGCACTAAATATGAAAAGGAGAAACTGGTACCAGCCTTGACAAAAGCACACTGAAGTACAAAGACCAATGACACTATGAAGCAACTACATCAACAAGTCTACAAAATAACCAGCTAGCATAATGATAACAGGATCAAATTCACACATAACAATATTAACCTTAAATGTAAATGGATTAAAATGCCCCAATTAAAATACACAGAATGGCAAGCTGGATAAAGAGTCAAAACCCATCACTGTGCTGTATTGAAGAGACCCATCTTACATGCAAAGACACACATAGGCTCAAAATAAAGGGAGGGAGGAAAATTTACCAAGGAAATGGAAAGCAGAAAGAGCAAGGGTTGCAATCCTAGTTTCTGACAGACTTTAAACCAACAAAGATCAAAAAAGACAAAGAAGAGTATTATGTAAAGATAAAGGGTTCAATTCAACAAGAAGAGTTAACTATCTTAAATATATATGCACCCGATACAGAAGCACCCAGATTCATAAAACAAGCTCTTAGAGACCCACAGAGAGACTTAGCCTCCCACACAATAATAATGGAAGACTTTAACATGCCACTGTTAATATTAGACAGATTATTGAGACAGAAAATTAACAAGGTTATTCAGGACTTGAACTCAGCTCTGGATCAGGTGGATCTAATAGATATCTACAGAAATCTTCACCCATAAACAATAAGTATACATTCTTTTCAGTGTCACGTGGCACTTTAAAATTAAGCACATAACTGGAAATAAAACACCCCTCAGCAAATTCAAAAGAACTGAAATCATAATAAACATTCTCTCAGACCACAGCATAATAAATTAGATCTCAAGATTAAGAAACTCACTGAAAACCACACGACTACATGGAAATTGAACAACTTGCTACTGAACAACTCGTGGGGAAATAATGAAATTAAGGCATAAATCAAGAAGTTCTTTGAAACCAATGAGAACAAAGAGACAATATACCAGAATCTCTGGGATACAGCTAAAGTATTAAGAGGAAAATGTGTAGCATTAAATGCCCACATTAAAAAAAAAAAAAGCAAGAAAGATCTAAAATAGACACTCTAACCTCACAACCAAAAGAACTAGAGAAGCAAGAGCAAACAAACCTCAAAGCTAGCAAAATAAAATAAATAACCAAGATCTGAGTGGAACTGAAGGAGATAGAGACATGAAAAACCCTTCAAAAAAAAATCAATTAATCCAGGAGCTGTTTTTTTGAAAAAATAAAATAGATGGCTAGCTAGACTAATACAGAAAGAAAAGAATCAAATAGACACAATAAAAAATGTTAAGGGGGATATCACCACTGACCCCACAGAAATACAAACAACCATCAGAGAATACTATAAACACTTCTATGAAAATAAACTAGAAAATCTAGAAGAAATTGATAAATTCCTGGCCACATACACCCTCCCAAGACTGAACCAGGAAGAAGTTGAATCCCTGAATAGACCAATAACAAGTTCTGAAATTGAGGCAATAATACATAGCCTACAAACCAAAAAAAAAAAAAAAAAGCCCAGAACTGGATAGATTTACAGCTCAATTCTACCAGATGTTGGCAGTGTGTCTACAAAGAGGAGTTGATACCATTTCTTCTGAAATTAGAGCTCTCATACACTACCAGTAGGAAAGTAAAATGGTTCCACTACTTTGGGAAAGAGTTGGCAGTTTCTTAAAAAATTAGACATGCATTATCCTCAGCAAACTAACACAGGAACAGAAAACCAAATGCCACATCATCTCACTTAGAAGTGAACGTGGAACAGTGAGAACACATGGACACAGGAAGGGGAACAACACACACTGGGGCCTGTTGGGGTGGGGGATCAGGGAGAAGGAAAGCACCAGGATAAATAGCTAATGCATGTGGGGCTTAATTCCTCATTGATGGCTTGATAGGTGTAGCAAAGCATTATGGCACATGTTTACCTGTGTAACAAACCTGCACATCCTGCACATGTATCCCGTAACTTTAAATTAAATTAAATTTAAAAAGAAAGAAAAAGTACAAGGTAGAGGATTACATAAGCATGACTAGATTCGGTAAAGAGCATTCTCAGGATTTTGCTTCTCCCTTTCTCTCAGCTTTGCCTTCCATTGTGTTGGCTCCTTTCTTGCAGACATTCCTCTGGTGGGTCCAAGATAACTGCTTCAGCTCCCAACAATTCACACTCCCAAGTCTTTTTCAACAAGTCCCACAAAAGCTCTCGGACTCACTCTAACTGTACCAGCTTAGTTGCTGTGACCAACCCTGACATGTGGCTGGGAGAATGTGGTGTACTAATTGGTCCAGCCTGGTTCAAGTGCTCCACCCTTGGAGCTGGAGGTGGAATCAACTCCATCTAAGAGCACATGAATTGAGATTGAGCAAGGGTTGCTCCTAGTTGACAAATGGGACATAATTACCAAGCATATATACTGAGTAGCCATAACCACTGTCCATTCATTACAGTCAGTGTTTCCTATCTCAGTAGATGGCATCAATCACGTGCTCAATCTAGAAACCTGGGAATCCATCTTTAGGTTTTCTTTCTCATTCTCACTCCATATCTAGCTCTGTATTATTACCAACTCCTGACCTCTTCCCATAAACGTCTCTCAGGTTTCTCAGGTTCTCTTTCTTTTCACGCCTGCCACTCTAGTTACAAGCCTCCAATATCTTTCTCCTGGATGCTGCATTGGCATTTTAACTGATCTTCCTATATCAACTTTAAACTCACTTCAGTATATTACTTACCCAGGAGTTGAAGAGATCTGAAAACTAAAATATGAACATGACACTCTCTCTTCTATACCTTCAGTGATTGCCTATACTTAGAATAAAGAGCCCTTGTGCACCACCCCCTGTCATGAACTGTATAGTGCATTTAACTGAGCCTTGTTAAGTCCTTAAATGAATGTATGGACTGAATGAATGTATGAATGAGTATGGAAAAAGAGGCCGTACTCTCTTTCCCCTGTGGAACTTTCTCATGGAGCCTCTGGCTACCCTGTCTTCTTGACACTCCATTCCTCTGCATCATTTACTATCACATGGCAAGCCTCTACCCATCTGTCTTAGTCTGTTTGTGTTGCTATAAAGGAATACCTGAGGCTAGGTAATTAATAAAGAAAAGAGTTTTTTTGGTTCATGGTTCTGCAGGCTGTTCAAGAAGCATGGCACGAGCATCTATGTCTGGTGAGAACCTCAGAAAACTTCCACTCATGGCAGAACGCAAAGGCACCAGGCATCACACAGCAAGAGCAGAAGAAACAGAGGCTGTACTAGAAGCATGGCACCAACATCTGCATCTGGTGACGACCTCAGGAAGCTTCCACTCATGGTAAAGAGCAAAGGGCAATGGGAGCAGGCATCACACAGCAAGAGCAAAAGGAAGAGATGGGATGGGAGGAAGGTGCCAGACTTTTTATCAACCAGATGTCATAGGAATAAGAGTGTGAACTCATTCAATCCCACAAGAATGACAAAGCCATTCATGAGGGATCCACCTCCATAACCCAAACATCTCCCACTAGACCCCACTTCCAACACTAGGGATAAAATTTCAACATGAGATTTGGAGGGTACGAGTATCCAAGCTGTATTACCATCCTTCAGATCTCAGCTTAGACACTGCTTAGATGAGAAAAACTTTCCTGATATCCTTAGTCTGGTAAGTGGTCCTCCAGTAGGCAATTGTGGCACTCCACACTACCCTATGAGAGCAGTTATCATACTGTATTACAATGACTTGTGTGTTTGCCTGAATATTCCACCAAACTTTAAATTATTTGACAGAAGTAAAGGTGACTATTTGTTTATCGTGGCATCCCCAGAACCCATAGCACTGTTTCAGTGTAACAGGTGCTTAATAAATACTTGTTAAAAATAATAATAGCTAATGTTTACTAAGAGTCTGGTGTGTACCAGCTACTACCTTAGGTGCTCTACATGTGCTGACTAATTTAGTCCACCAACAGTTAATCCACCATCCAGTTTACAGATGAGAAATCCAAGACAAGGGAGGTTTGAGTGAATTGCAAAGGTCATAGCACTAAAGGTTATAGAGCTAAGATTTGAACCTAAGCAGTCTGGTTGCAGAAGCCAAGTTTTTAACCACTATGTGATATTCTTAAGTGTATACATGCATGCAGAAATGCTGCCCTAGATATTTTGAGGAATACAAAAATGAGAGGGGGAGTGGAATAAAAAAAGTATACAGATACATAAAATACCCAACTGAGAATTATGTAATATAAGGCTTTTTCGCTTTTAAAACACACAAACAGTAACAAAATCTTTCTATTTGGTGAGGTGGGATTTGCTCACAGAGAAATATTTCAGTATAAAAATTCCTGAATTCAAATATGTTTGTGATTCAGTTACACAGTGGTAGTTGATATTTATGTTGAAAATGAAAAACAAAACCAACAAGTTATTCTGGACACCAAACATGTTTAAACTGCTGTGTTTATGTTTTGAAATACTTTTCTATAACTGCTAGGCTTTTCAGCAGAACCAGCTTTCTGACATTTCTTAAGAATTTCCATACAAGGCCTATTTTTTTCTGCTTTAAAAAAAAAAAAGAGGATATTATGACTGTCTGATACCTGTGTCGATAAGTAATTAAAGGAGACTTCCCTCACCATCCCCGAAAATTAAGGCAAAGTTTAGAGGAAAATGTTTTATAAGCATAACAAAAATAGTTAGCAATTCATCATTACTTCCTTAATTACAAGAGTACTTAATAAATGCTTTAACTATTTCTATTATAAGACTGTTCAAGGTAGAATTTTTCTAACAAGTATAAAATAATAATGCTATTTGATTACATTGTGGAAAATGTTAAATTAATAGACTGTATGTACATTCATGGTAAATGAAATATGAGTGAGCTAGACTTTGAATATTGAGAAGATGCATGCATTCAATGATGCCTAAATAACAATCCGCTTGGGATAGTAAATGTTAGAATAGTCAGTCTGCAGAGGAAATATGTAGAGGCTCATGATCTAACAAGTATTTTTTAAATTGGCCTAACCACAAAGAGTGAAGAAAAGCTTACCTTTGTGAACTAATTAGATGACCATCTTTGAAGGTATAATCCTCTGAATATAACAAACCATTAAAATCAGATTCACTGCAAGTAAATATCCAGTTTGGACCTATTTAGGGAGAGGATAGTTTTAGATAGATAAAAGACTGGACATTAAGATAATTTTGAAGAAATTTTTAGTAAAGGAATAAGTTTAACAGAATGTTAGGCAGTAGAGATACTTAGAATTGAGATTTCATAACAAATAATAACAAAGACCTATGCTTCACTTTTCCATCTTGGAAAAGAGTCTATTCTCAGTTTTAAAATGCCCCATATATTTTTGTTCTAATAACTATTTCTTTAGGAAATCTTTTATTTACATGTAGCCCAAAGTTAAACTTTTATTCTATCTTATACAAATGGTTATAAATTCTTAATAGAATTTATATGCATTTATAAAATTATCATGTGACTGTTTCAACATATATAAATGTTGTATTTGCAAAGTAAGAAACTTACTTTGTGAATATGTGATTAGTTCCAGAAAGTCTGAGTATGACTCTAAATCAACACTGCAAAATTTCAGTAAAGATTAAAAGCTCTTCATAGTGAAAGAAGTAATGGCTGGAAAAAAAAGCAAAATAATCAGGAATTAAAATGAAAAATATAAAATGTTATTTTCTATGAGTGTCAAGCTTGAATAATTTATTCATTAATTTTGTTAGCTGAAGAGAAAGTAATTTTGAGTAGTTACTGTAAAAGGTCAGATGGAAAACAAATTTCCTCTGTGTCAATAGGTTAACAAAATGTTATGCTTGCTGACTGTAGAAAGAGGGCAACTCAGAGAACACTTGACCTGATTAGCTCATCAGCAACCCATTAGGAGGTTTTTCTTGGAAAAGAAATGGGGAACCCATTTGCACTATTTTCATTACCTCCAGAGTTTGTATGCTGTTGTGTAGCAGATGCTTAGCTACTAGTGGGCACTTAATGTGCAGTTACTGGAATATCTGAGTTCTGGTTTAAATTTTCAGGAATCCTGATACTTCCAGGTTCCACAGGAAAATAAAGGGCAAATATTTTACACAAATATTACCTTCATGACCAGCTTCTATATATACATTCAAAGATATATGGTATACACAAATAAGTGATATATACACGTACAGTCATGTGGCACATAATGACATTTTGGTCAATAACAAACTGCATATACAATAGTGGTCCCATAAGATTATAATGGAGCTGTTAATACCCCTGAAGACCTTGCAATGGGACAAGATGTGGAGGTAGAAGACAGCAATATTGATGATCCTTACCTTGTATAGGCCTGTGATGGTTAATACTGACTGTCAACGTGATTGGGTTGAGGGATACAAAGTATTTATCCTGGATGTGTCTGTGAGGATGTTGCCAAAGGAGATTAACATTTAAGTCAGTGGGCTAGGGAAGGCAGACCCACCCTTAATCTGGATGGACACCATCTAATCAGCTGCCAGTGAATATAAAGCAGGCAGAAAAATGTGAAAAGATTAGACTGGCCTAGCCTCCCAGCCTACATCTCTCTCCTGTGCTGGATGCTTCCTGCCCTCGAACATCAGACTCCAAGTTCTTCAGTTTTGGGACTCGGACTGGCTTCCTTGCTCCTCAGCATGCAGACGGCCTATTGTGAAACCTTGTGATCTATTGTGGGACGTTGTGACCATGTGAGTTAATACTTAATAAACTCCCCTTTATAGGTACATATTTCCTATAAGTTCTGTGCCTCTACAGAACCCTGAGTAATACAAGGCCTAAACTAATGTGTGTGTTTGTACCATAATTTTTAACAAAACAGGTTTAAAAAGCAAAACATTAAAAATAGGAAAAAGCCCATGCAACAAAGATATAAAGAAAATATTTTTGTACAGCTGTACAATGTGTATATGCTATGCTTTATGCTAAATGTTATTATAAAACAATCAAAAAGTTAAAAAAATTTAAAGTTTGTAAAGTAAAAATGTAATAGTAAGCTATGGTTAACTTATTGAATAAAGAAAAGTATTTTTAATAAATTTAGTGTAGCCTAAGTGCAGTGTTTATAATGCCTACAGTAGTGCACAGTAATGTCCCAGGCCTTCACATTCACTCACTACCCACTTGCTGACTCACCCACAGCAACTGTGAGTCCTGCAAGCTCCATTTATTGTAAGTACCCTATACAGGTGTACCACTTTAAAATCTTTTATACCATATTCTTACTGTACTTTTTCTATGTTTAGATATGTGTAACTACCCAAATACTTACCATTGTGTTATAGACTCCTAAAGTATTCAGCACGGTAACATGATGCACAGGTATGTAGCCTAGGAGCAATAGGCTATACCATATAGCCTAAGTGTGGAGTAGGCTACACCATCTGGGTTTGTGTATGTGCGGTACACTCTGTGATGTTCACACAATGATGAAATGGCCTAATGATGCATTTCTCAGAACATATCCTCATTAAGTGACACATAACTGAATATATAAGCTTTACACATCACTTATAACTTGTTTTTAGATAAAACAGGTTGGGAGAGAGAAAGAGACCATATTGTAAATATTTAAAGTTTGTGGTTACCTACCCCCAATTAGACTCCCAAGTTTCTAACACACTGTCTGACACATCATAAATGTTCAGTAAATATTTTCTGAATGTATTTTTCCATTGACTGGATGTTCACAAGTCCTTTCAAAATAAATTTTTTTAAGTAGTGTCGACAGGTATACCTGCATGTTGTTTCAATTTTGTTCATGTATACCCATTTCTCTACTTTGTTTTAATAAATAAGAATTCATTGGTAGGGCAGAAAATATCTTAACCTTCATATTCCTAAGATTTGTCTTATGAATTTTGACTTCTTATTTCTTTTTTGGCCAAAATGATTTCTCACATTTATATATAGCATTAAAAATTTTTATGTACAAATAAAGAATTAAGATTTAAGTACTTTCTTCCTTATCTTTAGGTTTAAAAGGAATTGCTTATATGTTAATGGTGTAATTTACCTGCTTTATGTTTTATAGTGTAGTAGATAATTATATTTCATTTCCTTGGCTAATTATTTTCAATGGAATTTACCATTTAAATTTTATTTATTATGTAAGATTTTAAGAGTGATTATAAAAAATTTGAAAAATAAGTAAAATCACAATGGACCGATACAAAGATCCTGTAACTCTGGGACCAGCCCAAACTGGGCCCATGTTGTTGATTACAAAATGTGAGTTACCTTGTAGTTGTAACAGAGCCAAAAACTGCAAGTCATGAAGCCCAGGCATGCACAATAGAAAAAGCTTTGACCTCTAACAACATCCAAAACCAATGATTTCTCTCCTCAAAGCCAAGACTGGAACATGAGTGGAACCATAACACCAGAACTCTTTCTGAAGCAAGAGGTCTGTTGACCTGAAGATCTAGGTCTAAAATTCACCTCAACATACCTTACCATAGCTGGTCAAATTTGAAGCCCTGCAATCAGACCCTGACAAATCAACATCCCTGAATATTTTCTCTTGCTCTCCAAGCCCATACACTTGCTCCGGACCCCAAATTGAGAAGACAGAGTTGAGCTCACTCCTGACTCCTTGTTGACTCATCTTGCAATAAAGTCTTTCTTTTCTCAAAAGCTAGTGCCATAGCTATTGGTTTCGTGTGCATCAGGCAGTGAGCCCATTTGCTTGATAACAATTGTGAAAACAAGGAAAGATATGAGTGTATTTATGAAAATAAATACAATTTTATTTTCATAAAATACTATACCAGGAATTAATATTCAATAAAATGATAAAAATTATGGATTCTGGAAGTACAGAAAGAAACATGAATTAAAAACAATGAAATACTGAGACAAAAGAGAACTAGAAAAATTGTACAGCTATAATGAAGGAAATAATGTTATATAAATCTTATACATTACTATAAGTAGAAATTAAAATAGCAACACCATTGTAGAAAAAAAATCACTTATAAGGTTAGAAATGCTTGGGAAATTCTCCAACAATATTAAATAAAATAATTAAAAGGAGGAAAACTATAGATACAAGAAAAAGACTTTGTTTCTAAAGAAATTATTAGAAGAAATAGAACACAGGTGATAAAGATATAATAAAATAGCAATCTTAGTTAACTGAGGAAAAACTCATGAATTCTAGTCAGTTCAGTAGATCAAAAAGGCTTCTTATGTACTAGGCAAAATTAATTTTTAAAACTCATCACTGTAAAATATTCTGGTGCTACTTTTAAATTTCAAGGAAAGTGAAGAAATTTAAAAGATTTCCTACAACTTCCAATTCCATTATCAGCATTTTCAGTAACAAATTAGTTTATTCATAACAATTCTAATTGCTCAAATCATTTTCTTAAAAGAATCAAAGAAGGCCAGGCATGGTATCTCATGCCTGTAATTCCAGCATTTTGGGAGTCCAAGGTGGGAAGATTGCTTGAGCTAAGGAATTTGAGACCAGCCTGGGCAACATGGAGAAACCTCGTCACTACCAAAAATACAAAAAAAAAAAAAAAAAGAAAAGGAAAGAAAAAGCCAGATGTGGTGGTACATGCCTATACTTTCTGCTATTCAGGAAGTTGAGATAGGAGGATCGCTTGAACCTGGGAGAAGATTACAGTGAGCCAAGATCCCACCACTGCACTCCAATAGGGTGACAGAGTAAGACCCTGTCTGAAAATTAAAAACAAAAAAAGAATAAAAATATTGAAAAGATTATGAGATGTGATACCAAGCCAAACTCTAAAAGAAAGTAAATATTCAGAAAAATGAACACCTCATTAAGCTGCTTTCTTTTTCCCCACTGAAGACATTTGCTGATCTAGATAAAATTGAGCTGAAGTTTAGAGGGCATCAGGGTCATGGAGTATATAAGTCAAAGTCCAGATCCATGAGAATCCAAATAGGAGACAAGCACATTAAACTGAAATTCTGAATTAACTAAACACACTTTCCTAATCACAATCCATATGTAGGGAATTTTCTAAGGGTGAGATTTCATGCTGAGCAGAAAAGAAGGGGGAAATCAAATCTTTAAAAAGTCATCCCTTTTTAAACTGGTAACCACAAAAGAACGTGCGCATGGATTTTTAGCCTATCTCACATTAGTAGAGTGGTCCAGGAAACCTCAAGCTGTAAGTTTAGTTAAAAGTAGTTCTAGGATGGTTATACACCTAGGAATCTGACAGGAGTAAATACAAATTCTAACTAGAGGAGGAACTTTAAGGCCTAGGGAATCCCCACAAATAATTTTTAAGGAAAATTGGTAGTACGTAGTCAAAAATAACCAAGCCCACAAGGAAAAATGACACCATGAGTGAGGCCAGAAACATGAACAGCCAGTTAAAAGAGTCACAAAGGTGTCATATGGGAATAATCAGACACAGATTATAAAGTGAATAGGCTTGTAATGTTTGAAGAAATAAAGTCAAGATTGAAAATACCTGAAGGAAGTGGAAATGTTACCTACAAGATATGAAAAAGAACTAACAAGAGCCTTAAGAGGTAAAAATATAATATCTAATTTTAAAAACTGAATTGGATGTGTTTAGCAAAAAACTGAACAAAACAAAAGATAAAATTGCTGAGCTACAAAACAGACCATAAAAAAAAAATTCACTGTAGCATAGAAAGAAAGACCAATAGAGAAAACATGAAAAACAAGAGACAAGAGAAGACAAAGACATGCAAAGATTGCTTTGCTTGGAGAAGATAAGAGATTTGTAACACAATATTTGAAGAGATAAATGACTGGTAATTTTCTACAAATGATGGAAGATACTAACCCACATATTCAAAAAGCTGTGAGAATCATAAGCCAGATAAATTAAAGTACACCCAAATTAGATATTTCAGAGTCAAAAGCACAGAAAAATAAAGACAAAGTCTTAAAAGCAACCAGAGAGAAGGATAGATTACTATATTAATTATACTTTTTTATTTTCTGTATTCTTGATGTTCTGGTATCTGGGGTGTCACTGACAAGGTAAGGACTGCCCCTAATAGGGGCAGTCAGATACCAGAACAGATACCTAATTCCTCGAGATAAGAAACAACTCACAATTTTCATGTGCAATCTAACCAATCCAGAGCCCAATCCCCCATCTCCTCTATGTGGTTCTTACTCTTCAGGCCAATATTCAACTGCCTCAATCAACCCAGGAGCAAATATCAGACAACTCAAGACATCCCCTACAGCCCAGAGCCTGCTGAAATTATTCAAACTAGACAATCCTAAAACCATTTGCCCTGCCTCACCTATTCTTTGATAGTTCGTTTTATGTGTTACCTTGACTGGGCCACAGGGTGCCCAGACATTTGGTCAAACATCAGTCTGAGTATGTCTGGGAGGGTGTTTCTGTATGAGATTAACATTTAAATAGGTAGACTGAGTAAAGCAGACTGCCTTCCCTAATGTGGGTGGGTCTCATCCAAATAGTTGAAGACCTGAGTAGAACAAAAAGGCTGAGTATGAGGAAACTCCTCCTGCATGACTTCTTGAACTGGGACATTGGTCTTTTCTTGCTCTTACCCTTAAAGTGAAAATGTGGCTATTCTTGGGTTTCCAGTCTGACAGCTTTTAAACTGGAACTTATACCAACAAATCTCCTGGTTCATAAGATTTCAGACTTGGACTGGAACTACTGGACTGGAATCAGCTCTCCTGGATCTCCATTTTATTGATGGCAGATCTTGAAACTTCTCAGTCTTTATAATTACCAGAGCCAATTTCTTATAAATCTATCTAGCTATCAATCTGTCTATCACACGATTGGTTCTGTTTCTCTGAAGAACCTTGACTAACACACACTCCTTCATACAGAAGCCACAATAAAGCCTTTTGCCCATGTCTTGTTTCCATTCCTTCTGCCTCCTGACCAACCCTGGTGTTTCTCCATGTAGCATTACATGGAATCCATGTCCCCTCCTGCTGGGAGCTATGAAGAACAAACTATCTTTTTGATGGCAGTAGTCCCCTGATATGATGGCCTCAATATACCTGAATTATAATAAAACCTATGTTTTAAAGTAATTACCTTGAGAGAAACAACAGTGAGAAAATCCAGCTGACTTCTCAATAACAACAATGAAAACAAGAAGACAAAGGAATATCTTTGTGTCAATGATACTAACTGCTAAAATATAATTCTATACCTAAGAAATATAAATATTAAAAATCAGAGTATAATAAAGACTTAACAACAACTATAAATTTGAAGAGTTTGTCAACAAAACACACTTCGTAAATTGTTGAAGAGAGGACTATACCAGAAGAAACACAGCAGTATATAGACAACAATTATGACAATAGAAAATAGAAAGCAGAAATTTTATTTTAAAAATCAAATAGAAATGAAAAAATTCAAAGGATATATATACAGCATGCATGTATAAGATTCTCAAAGGAAGAAAGCAAATCAATGCCAGAGAAAAAAAATTTTAAATATGTCATTAAAGGAAACTTTGTTAAAATAACAAAATACTTTACATATTAAAGGGAACACCATGTACATAGGAAAATTTTCCCAGAATGTTTACCACCAAAACATAATGTAATAAAACTATTGCACCTTAAAAAATATTCTGTTGTTATTTAAGCCAAAAAAGTAAATTACATGCAAGAAGGAAACTATCAGTTTGGCATAGCTCTTTTAGATATGGAAGACAATGGAAATATATATTTCCACTAAAGACCAAAAAAAAAAAATGAGCCAATGGTGACCATCCAATATTAATAGCACAACTGAAATTAAGAAGCATGCAACAAAAAAAACTCAGGATATATTATAAATCTTCAATAATTAAAACAATGTAATAATGACAAGAGAATAGACAAATCACTAAAAAAGGTAATACAAAAGTGATCTTATGGAAATTTAATATATTATAAAATTACACTTTAAATCAATCAGGAAATATTAGACCTTTACTTAAATGGAACTGGTCTAATTATCCTCATATAGAAATGAAAAAAATTAAAACAAACATTCCTACCTATACTACATAGAAAGCCATCTAGACAAATTTTTAAAATAAACATAAAAATAAATAAAAATTACTAAAACAAAATAAAAAGCATTGTTAAGCTTCAGGTCATGAAAAGCATTCTCAAACAAGGCATGATAAACAAATAATTGTTAAATTTGACTACATAGTAATATTTATTGAGTACGTATTTTATGCCAGAAATTATTCATTATTTAAGCCATTTAGTATTCACATCAATCCTGTGAGGTAATTTCTATTAATCTTAAGTTTACTGATGAGAAAATTGAGAATAAGACAGTTTAGGTAACTTACCAAAGATTACACAAATAGTTTCAGAGTAGGGATTCGAACCCAGGTCATCTGCTTTTAAAGTCCATACTCTTAACCAGTATGCAATATCCTGCTCTCCTTAAGACACAAGAAACAGAGTTTTAAAATAATCATTAGGCTTGGATAAAATAACTGTAACACAAATAATATAAAAAGGATTAACATCTGGGAAAATTAAAGATCTCCTACAGGCCTATAAGAAATTCAAAGGCAGCCCAAAAGAAAAATGGGCAAAGGATAATTCATAGGGGAAGAAACTTGAGTGGCCAGTATGCATATGGTAAGATAATCAACTCAGTAGTAATTAGGAAAATGCTAATTAAATAATGAGATACTTGTTCACATTCACCAAATTAGCACTAATTTTAAAAGTTTGACAAAATTAAGTGTTGAAAAGATTGTGAAGAAATCACTATTATTATATACTGCTGATGGAAGACCAAATAAGTACAGCCATTTTGGAAAATAGTTTGACAGTATCTATTAAAACTCAAAATGCCCATATCCTATAAACCAACAATTCCAATTCTAGGACTCTTTAGGAAAAAATCTGCACTAGTAGACACTTACAAGTATTGCTATTCATAAAAATGGAAAACCAAAAAGCAAACAACATGTCCATCAACAGAGGAATGTGATTATGTGTATATGTATTTAATACAATTCTGTGTAACAGTTAAAAGAACTGAACAAGATCTAAATGTCTCAATACAAATAGATATGAAAAGTATAGTGTTGAGGGAAGAAGTAAAACAATCTCTTTGGGGCATAAGCCCCAAACTTCACCCTGAAGTTGAGTTTTTGATGGAAAAAAAAACAGGCCAGGGAGCAGAGGCAAAAGGATCTTAGGTTTATCTGTTGTTGTTGTTTTCAAATGTGAACGTATTCATGTGTTGTGTAATTAAAATTAATTATTTTTTAAAAGTTTGGCAATAACCAAAATTGGTAAGTGTGGAAACAGAAAGTAGTTTATGAATAATCAGAGTTTTCATCAAATTTGTTAAATTTAAATTCAAAGTGCCATGTTTTGCAGTGTTATATACCTTAAGATCATTATCTGTTAAAGTGCATTATTCTGTGATCAAGGTCTTTGCCTAAGCTTTGGTTAAAATAATAGTTATAATGATAGCAATATGTTTAAATGCTATTTAATGAAAAACTTTGAGTTGTTGACACAAATGCTTTTAAAATGCAAAGCATTGGACTAGACATTGCCCTTTGTTTTAGCTAAATATTGAAGAAGTTCAGAGAATATTTATATATCAGTTACCATAAAATTTGCATTAAATCTATACTTATTCTGTATCATGTTATATTAACGTTGAATTTCTGCCTAAGTTTATAGAATAAGACAGTTTTCTCATAATATTCAAAGGTTTGTTTTAATAATTTCAAGGACAGTTAACTTGTAATGTTGAAATACAAATTCTTGTTATAGGAAACTACATTTTTTAGAACATTGGCCCTAGAGAATTGTCTTTGTTTCCATAAAACTGTAAACTATATTTGCCATAATTTGCATTTGCTCACAAAGTTTACAATAGCTAAACACACTCTCTGACCTTCACTCCACCCGAATCTTGTTACAATTAACTCAACCAGACTATATGGGTTTTTCGGAGTGGAAAAAAAATATAATGAAGACTCTTTTCTTGCAGAACTTATTTTTGCAAGTAAATTAAATAAGTGACTCAAACACATTATTTTGAAGATACAAAATTGAATCTTATTCCATTGCACATGATTCACCAAAACATTAATTTAAAATAAAAGTTATAAATGGAACATCATGGACATAGCAGTTAATATTCTGCTTTTCCTTTTAAACAAATTCCCCCCTGAGAAAAATATCAACATAAAAATAAAATCAGGAAAAGATACTAAAGAAAGCCTGAGGTATAAGACAATAATCTCTTGAGTGAGAAAGGTTTCACTAAAACCATTTTTTAAAAGATGGATGAATTCAGCTATATATAAATTAAAAGTCTAAGTACCTAAATAAATAAGCAAGCAAAGTCAAAGCATAGCCAATAAATTGGAAGGAAGTACCTGCAATACAAATTACAAAGGGCTAATTTCATAAAATGTGTAAGCTCAGAAAAATCAATATAGGAAAATGGGCAAAGGTCGTAAGAAATGGGCAAAAGATAAAAAAAGAAGTACAGACAAAAATACAAATTCACTATTTAAAATGAAAGGAAAAACAAGAAGATGCTGATTTTCATTTATCAGATGAGAACAAATTTTAAGAACTTGATAATACGAGGAAATGGGCACTCTTACTTTCAGGTGAGAATTTCGCTCAGTACAATCCCTATGGAGAGTCACTGGGTAATACCCGTTAATATTTTCAATACATGTAAGTGTTATCCCTATAATGCTACTTCTAAAGTTATCATTTGTATATATGCAAACAAACGCGCTAAGAGGTAGCTACAAACAATTCACTATAGCACAACTTGTAATAGCAAAAAAACTGGAAACAATATAAATTCCCATCAATAGAGATTGCTTAAATAAATCATGGTGCATCCCTAGAATGGAATGCTAAATACAACTAAAGAATAGTATTCAAGACATCTTGTTACAAGGAAAAGGCAAGGTATAGAGCAGTGTGTAAACTATGCTATCCTTGCAGGTCTGTTTTTAGACTGTATATACATATGATAATATGTACACATGATATCTCAGGAAACACAAATAACTGATAGCAGTGTTAGGACTGAGAGGCAAGACTTGTTTTTCATTGCCTATTTGTTGATGCCTTTTGAATTTTTTTTTTAACCAAGTGCATATATTACCTACTTTAAAAATTAACTACAATTGGGTGGTGGAGAATATGTAAATACATGCAGTTCCTTGATCAACTTCATAATTTGGGTATGACATAATTTTCTAGGAAGATTAACTAAAAGAATAGCCAGAAAAACTAGAGACTAAACATAGTAACCATAGCTCTCAGAGTGCACATCTGGGAAGTAAGAATATATGAACTATGTCAAGATTGCAGTAGAATTTTATAAATCTGAATCTCAGCTACCTTTCTCTTGTGTGGAGTTACATCCAAGTTCCAGGGAGCTGACAAAGTATCAAGATATTGGCAGGGAGGAGGGAATAGAGCAGATGTAGTGTTGGAATCAAGTCTCTACACAGACATACACTGAGAAATCTACAGTCCCAATTGGTCTTCAGTCATCAGCCCACACAGCTTAGCAAAAAGTTGTTCTTATTCCTGTCCAAATGGGTACTTCAGGATCTACAGTTCCTCTGCTTCTTCCACACCACACTAAGAGTGGAACAGGATTCTTTGTCCTCCTGTTTTCATGTCACACTAAAGAATATGACTCTCTTTTGGGAGGCTGAGGCTGGCAAATCACTTGAGGCAGGAGTTCAAGATGAGCCTGGCCAACATAGTGAAACCCTGTTTCCCTAAAAATACAAAATTAGCCAGTTGTGGTGGTACATTACTGTAGTCCCAGCTACTCAGGAGGCTGAGGCAGGAGAATTGCTTGAACCTGGGAGGCGGAGGTTGCAGTGAGCCGAGATTGTGCCACTGCAATCCTGCCTGGGTGTCAGAACAAGACTTCATCTGAGAAAAAACAACACACACACACACACACACACACTCTCTCTCTCTCTCTCTCTCTCTCTCTTTTTGAGGCTGACATGGCCCTATCATCCATGGGGAGGATGCCCAAGTCATATCATCCACCCAGATCCCAAGCCTCTCTAAAATCTGGCACCACGCCCCACCTGTCAGCCTGGAGGCAAGAGACAAGGACCCATGCTCTGGGATCTCCTAGACTCCCCATACTGATTAATTCCCCTCAATATAACCTCTTTCCTCTCAGCCCCAGGAAATCTTTTTCTTTGTTGGTAAAGTTAAAAAATAAAAGCCATATTCTTTCTCTGTGTTTCTCAGAAACATTTTATCTGTACAGTACCCTGTCTTCTAACTTCAGCTAAAGCATGGACGTTTTGAACACCTGCTTTTTTCTATCACATTACATCATTTACCTTTGAAAAGGATCTCAGGGCCAACTCTCCTCTTGAAAGCACAGATTCTAAGCAAATAAGAACATAAGTTAGCATTCGGTATTAAATATTGATCTGCCTCAAATACAGTGGGAGACATTTAAAGTGGCAGGACCTTGGAGTTAGATACTAAGTTTCCCAAATTCTGACCTTCCATTTATTGGCTATGTTTTAAGGCTACTATAACTTTATATTTCTTCTTATGTTTTCGTAAATAAAGAGGAGATAATAATTTCAGGAATAATCATTGGGAGATGAATTCCTCCCCAACCCTCCCAGTCAGGAGAATGCATATGGAAGCAATTATTATCATCTGAAAATGTTCACTGATTAACTAAACACTTATGAAATTAGTTTCCACTCAATATCCCTCATGTAATACACTGACATTGACCCTCATGGAAAGTCAATCTTTGCAACATTTAACAACACAAAGCACACAGACTGAAGAGCAAAATTTAAGTCTTACAATATAAAAAAGACAAGATAAGCACCTCAAAGGGGATAATTTGAATATAAAAGTACAAAATGAGGCCCTTGGGAAAATTGATGAAGCCTTTGAAATATTTTTCAAAAACTGACTCTACATGATCACATTAGGAAAAATCAAAAACATCAAAAGAATGTCTTATTCTGCTATCATACCATTTGTCAGAAAATGTATGCCAAAAAGTCAACATCTGATTTATTCCTTGTTTTAAATCAATGCATAGTTACAAGCTAAATTTTATAAAGTGAAATAAACTTGTTTTAATGATTGTTGTTTTATTTGCTAATGCCCTAATTAAACTTTTTTTTTACTATATACTTTAAAATTTTGTCTCCATTTAAAATGGATTCCTCTTAAAAGTAGGCTTTTTCTAGTGCCCATTTTGCACTCATCACTGCATAACAAAGTAGAACCCAAGGACTTTCAAATTGAAATCTTAAGTTCTATTCCTTGTTCTCAGTTGAGAATTCTACACAAAATGAGAGTCTTCATTATTTTTTCAAATCTCAGAAAAAGGTACACATAAAGCACCATGTGTTCAACTTTTGAAAAATGGGTTCAATTTTACAATCTTAAATTATAAGAATGGCCTTGAAGTCATAATATTTGGAAGAAATAGTAGATCTAACATCATAAAACTACTTTCCAGTAAGTTGGTTGCTACTCTATATTCCTCAAATATGCATACCTTAAATTTATATGTTTGAAAAACACAGACTGGATTAACATTCACTATAGATTTCTGACTGGATCTAAGCCTACAGTAGATATGTATTTTTCCCCCACACACTATCTCCACTAACAGAGACAAATAAATAAATCTAGGCAAGTTGCTTTGCTTAAAACCATATATTCAGAGTATGCCTTGCAGGATAGTTCTGCTGGGCTAACCATAACTCTGGGTGGCCAAACATCGCAGCATGTGTCTCTGATTCATATATTTCCCTGTGAATGACCAAGGGAAAGGTTCAACATAGAAACAAAGATGGCTTAATGTTTCTCAAGTCTTGAGGAAAAGCAGGGGGAAGTTTGTTCATGTAGCTAGTCTAGTCACTTTTTAGGATTTGAAAACAACCAGGCTCCATGGCTTCCGGCATAGTCCACTCTTCTCAGATTTCACCATCTAGAATTCAACAAGTTTATCAAAAACACCTTTTTCAAGATTCAATAACAAACTAAAGTACTATGGCAAGGTTGGAATTGAGACTGGCTCCAATATTACTGTCTAAGACTCTATGACTAACATGGCAGAAGAACATCAGTGAAACTAAAATGAAGCTAAGCCAAATGTGCTTACTCTGGGATCCCAAAGTAATTTGAGAGATTCATGATCATGGGAGGGAGGAAAAGATACATTTCTTTTTTTTTTCACTAAACTCTAATTTGACATTTTTCTTAATTCTAAATAAAGTTAATAAACCACCATAATATTAGCAGCATCTGACTTTGTCACCAACACAAATCACTAATATTTTCATTTTTCTCTATTTCTGAATTATAGTAGCTAATATGTTGCTAAAATTGCATGTGATTATAGTCTTCTTGCCATAGATGCTCAGTGTAACATGGGTAACCGAGGATTGAGGAACTCTGCACTCCATAATCTGTCAGCCACCATATCTCCCATGCTCTTACATGGGGGACCCAGATCTATGCTGCTTTCCAGTATCTCCTATCTATAATTATTGATTAATCAATGAAAGCCGTAATAAATAAAATTAATTGTAACTTAGCTATAGTCAGTCTTCCATATTTGTGGGTTCTGCATCCATGGATTCAACCAACCACAGATGGGGGAAAAGTGGATAATTGATGTGGCATGAATCCATTGGTCAGAAAAATATATATATTTTTAAGTGAATGGTTACACATGTACTGAATATATATGGACTTCTTTCTTGTCATTACTCTAAGCAATAGTGTGTAACAACCATTTATGTAGCATTTACATAGGATTAGGTGTTACAATAATCTAGAGATGATTTAAAGTATACAGGAGGATGTACAAATGTTATATGCAAACACTGCACCATTTTATATAAGGTACTTTGTTATCCATGAATTTGGGTATTTAAGAGGGTTCCTGGAACCAATCCCCCACAGATACCAAGGTACAACTGTATATTTTAGATGAATTATTTTATAATTTAATGTGTTAATAAAGATGCATGTGTATGATATGTAATGAATTTAATATTTTGATAACTATATATAGGTATAATCAGTTTTCATTTGTAATTCAATGTATTGTATTTTATTAATTTAAAAACATTATTCTGAGAAGGGTTTTATGAGCTTTTTCAGATGGCCAAAGGGGTTCATGGCACTGACAGGGTCAAGAGCTGCTGACTGATATCAGCAAAATCTACACAAACAAAGCACAAGGCACTTTTCTTAGGTAAATTTGGGCCTATCAATACAGTCAGTTTATATGATTTATCCAAAAATATTTTTTATGGACATTTCATATATAATTATTCTTTCTTATGATTCAAATTTGAGCACTACGTTTGAAATCTGGTAGGTCAGGGGTCCCCAACCCCCACCAGTCCTTGGACTGTTAGGAACTGAGCTACACAGCAGGAGGTGAGCAGCCTCCGGTCAGGTCTGCAGTGGCATTAGATTCTCATAGGAGCATGAACCCTATTGTGATGTACACATGCAAGGGATCTAGATTGTGTGCGCCTTATGAGAATCTAACTAATGCCTGATGATCTGCAGTGGAATACTTTCATCCCAAAGCTGTCTCCCACACTGTCCTACCCCCAAGCCACCCATGGAAAAATTTTCTTCCATAAAACTGGTCCCTGGTGCCAAAAAGATTGTGGACCTCTGCAGTAGGTAATTACTTATTCACTTTTTTTTTAAGTTATTATGGCAAGTACCATGAACCATGCTAAGAATCCTATAGAATATTCCATTTAAACTCCCTTCCCTAACCATTACCTAACATGTTATACAGAAGTGCAGACACTAAATTCTTCTATCAGTATAGAAATACTGCACATGAAATCCCTGTGTATCCATCCTCAGGCATGTTCATTGGTAGATAGCTTCATTCAGTGGTATCTACAATTATCGATTAATCATTGAAAGTGCTAAGTCTTTAACAAATAAAATTTGATTGTAATTTAATTATAGTCAGTCTTCCATATTTGCGGGTTTTGCATCATGGATTCAACCAACCACAGATAAGGGAAAGGTGGATAGTTGATGTGGCATGAATCCATTAGTCAGAAAAATATATATGCATATTTTTAAGTGGGTGGTTACATCTGTATTGAATATATATGGACTTCTTTATTGTCATTCTCTAAGCAGTAGTGTATAACAACCATTTATGTAGCATTTACATAGGATTATGTCTCATGTTAATCCACAGCCCCCTCCTTAGGTAAAAGGGAGAGTAAACAGCAGGAAGGATTTTAAGGCTTAATTTAAAATAGAATAACTCAAAGAATAATCCATTGGTATTCTGTTTACAGGACTGTTTTTCTACCTAACATCATTTACTGGGTTTTCCTCACAACACAATGCACTTGTTCTTTTTACTCAGTAAAAGGCTTTCCCTTAATGACTTCTGATAAATTCTCCTGAATGATCCTCTTTTCATCCCTCTTCCTGCCTTTTCTCTCAATAAATCTTAGATTATAACTTAGAGATTTAGAGGTTTGCCATGATGAATTTTCCCATGTTCATAGTTTCTGTCGTTTATTTCTTCTCTCTGCTTCTTCAACTTATCAGAAACCTGTTTCCCAATAACACATTTTCTCTGTTTTACTTACTCATTCCATTGGCTGCATAAATGTGCCAGGCACATATGACTTATTGTTCTCAAGAAATTACAGTCAGAGAAAGAATACCACAAAATTTAACCAGCAAAGCACTGTGGTAAGTGCTATCACAAGGCTTATTCAAAGTGCTGTGGAGAGTAATCACTTTGTCAGCACACATACAAAGTGCCATGGAAATACAGAATGGAGAGTTTGGCTCCCTTCTGGTCCACAGAGAAGGTATCCCCAGAGCTAGATCTTAAGGAAAGATTCTTGAAGAAAACACGCAACATACACTATACTCAATAATACAGTGGGAGAAATATTTTCTGTGCTGAAAAAGACATATGTTTAAGGTTAAAGCGGCTCTGAAATCATTGAGAGAGAGAGAGAAACAGAGAAACAAAAAGTATGCATACATAAGAATAAAATTTAAGCTAGTTGATTTATAGTTAAACATAAAAGATAGAACTTAATCTTGACTCATTCCTCCTAAAACCTCACCAAAATGGCACTAAAGGATTTTAAGATATAAACCCACAGGTTAAAAAAAAAGAGAATAGCAGAACAGATAAAGCAATTCAAATTTAGAAACAAGAAAGCAGATGGACAAGTAAAACTGCCTAGCAGGCCAGAGAAAGCTGAAAACAAACTGGCCATAAGTTGAAGACCAGACTTAAGCTGATTTGGGCTGCAAACTCCAAAAAGGCGTTAGGAATTGGAAACCTTGGGTATCCCAGAAAGTGACTATGAATGTGAAGCTGAAAATGGGTGAACTGATGGAAAGTCTGAGTAAGGAACAATAGGATTCCTAGCTCTCCAGTTCACTCCACATCTGGGTGAATACTCTCCCCCAACCTTGGCAGAAGGCTGAAGACTTTCTTCTCTTGCATACTGAAACAAGTATATCCTGGACTTAGTAGCACCAGGCTTATTGAGAATTGAGATAAGGTGTGCTACTAAAAGGAAAAAACTGGGAAAATGATGGAAACAATATATAGTAAATGGTGATACTTGGGAGCCTCCATTTCCAACTTGATTCCTAGAATACTGGTAGCCAAGCTTTTAACTCTCAGGCAGGGGACTGAAGAATATTACTCTGGGAAAATTAAGCCACTGAAGATTATGTGTATGTATATAAATTTCTTTAGGAGACATCCAAAGGTAGGAAGTCTCCCAAAGAAATGGCGCATTTCTATATCCAAACATGAAGCACACCATTTAAAACCTACACACAAACACAAAACCTCTTAGCTCTAAAGTGTGCTGGTACTATCAAGAGCAGCAGACATTTGAGGAAAGATTCTAACATTAAAGAGAAAAAACAAAAGCAAACCAAAAGGCAGAGGGAGAAACTTGGAGGAAAGGAATCAATTCTAAAAGCAGAATAAAATCTCAAAAATATAATTAATATCTTCCATAAGATACTGCATCCATGAGCAAAAACAAGATATAAAAAATAAAGATTTTATGGATTAAAAATATGGTAGGATAAATGAAAACTCAGTGGATGGTTAGAAGATAAACTTGAAGAAGCCCCTAGGAAATAAACTAAAAAACAAATAGTTGTGTAATCAGTTCAGCAGCAACAGATAATTAAGTCATTAAAAAAAGACAAAGAGCTGAAAAACATGAGAGAAAGAAGAGAAAAATTAAGAGGATCAGCTCAGGAGCTCCAGGAGATGACCAAATAATAGTTTACAGAATAAAGAACAGAAAAAAAAAATGGTGAAAAGAAGTATCAAAGAAAAAATACAAAAGAAATTTTCCAAGCTAAAGAGCACCAGTTTAGTGGAAAGAAATTACTGAGTCTCTTCAAAAAAAAAAAAAAAAAAAGAATATAACAGGACCCACACCAAAGCAAATAGTTATGAAATTTCATGCTGCGAGAGTCAAATAGAAGATCCTAAATTTATCCAGAGGTAATGATTCTTATAAGTAAGATGAGGGATCCCAGTGGTATTGAATTTCTCAGCAGCAACACCTGGAAGACAAATTGTATAATGTCTTCAAAATTCTGAGGAAAAAAAGTTCCATTATTGAAGTGCATATTATTTTATACCAATTACTTAACATGTACTTTAACTGTATGACAAATGGCAAAGTACTAGAATCAACATTCAGCCAAAATGCAATGTCATCATAATAGAATAAACTGAGATACAAGTTTAAATTGAAATTCTATTTTTCAAAAGTAAAAGCTATTACAATTTTATTAAAGGTTTTAGTAATCTTTTTTTAAAAATTGGTGATTCCTCAAGAATCTAGAAATAGAAATTCCATTTGACCCAGCAATCCCATTACTGGGTATATACCCAAAGGATTATAAATTATTCTATTATAAAGACACATGCACATATATGTTTGTTATGGCACTGTTTACAACAGCAAAGACCTGGAAACAACCCAAATGCCCATCAATGATAGACTGGACAAAGAAAATGTGGCACATATATAACATGGAATACTATGCAGCCATAAAAAATGATGAGTTCGTGTCCTTTGTAGAGACATGGATGAATCTAGAAACCATCATTCTCAGCAAACTGACACAAGAACAGAAAACCAAACACTGCATGTTTTCACTCATAGATGGATGATGAACAATGAGAACACTTGGGCACAGGGAAGGGAACAACACTCACTGGGATTGGTGGGGAGGTAAAGGTAAGGGAAGGGGAGGAACGGGGGTGCAGGGAGGATGAGGAGGTATAACACCAGGAGAAATGCCTGATGTAGGCAACGGGGAGGGGGTGGGATGGAGACAGCAAACCACCATGGTATGTATGTACCTATGCAACAATCCTGCAGGATGCAGGATATGCACATGTACCCCAGAGTCCAAAGTACAATAAAAAAAAATCGACAAACATGAAGAATTTCTCAACACAATTTTGCAATTAGCTACTGAACTGCTCCTGTAGCCACCACAGTTCCCATATGAAAGGCCTGAGGCTCATTTTCAAGTGAACTCAATGGAGAACCAAGCTATATTTTAGCTAACTCTGCTAATACAAAGTACTATTGTGGTAATGTTGCCACCAAGACAGCAGGTTCTCCTTTCTCTCTAATGGTAGCTAAAGAAAATATTATATTGACTTAAACTCCTGGACTTGAAGATTTCGTCAACAATGAACCAATTTTATTAAAATAGTCTCACAAGTTAACTGTATTACTTAAGATGCTTTTGAAATATTTTCAACTTGACTGTTGTCCTCCCTCATACTTTAATTTCAAAATTTTCATCTACACACTACTATTTTACACATTGCAAAACTTTGTCCTTGACCTTAGATCAAGGCTGTGGGAATAAAACCATGTAATTGAATATCAAGATGGTGAAACCACCTTTGAATTTTTTCTGCATACCAGATTTCATTGCATACCTATCAATTTCCTGGAGTAGAATTAAACAAGACCCTTAAAGCAAGTATAAAGTAAAAAATACCAAGATAGAACAGGTTAGTATTAGTCCTGTTATGTTGGTTTAGTTTTTTCAAAGTTTTCAATTAAGTCTTTCTTCTGTACAGGGTCACGCCACCATGCCCAGCTAATTTTTGTATTTTTAGTAGAGACAGGGTTTCACCATGTTGGCCAGGCCGGTCTGAGCTCCTGACCTCAGGTGATCCACCCACCTCTGCCTCCCAAAGTGCTGGGATTACAGGCATGAGCCACTGAGCCTCGTCAGCCTTTTTAATATAAAAGGTCCTATTCAATCTCATTTGTCCATCTTATGTAAGTTCCGTATTCATACTTCTTGTGTATTAAAAGGCAGCTCCTTACTTATACTTGTATATCATGCAGTTTGCATCTATAAAAAGAAGGATAAAAGTGAACCATCATATTTACACTTTCAACGAGAATCTCTTTTCTATTTTACTGTAATTATTTTCACACACATGAAGGGTATAAACAAAACTATGTAATTCCTAAATCACTCACATTCCTCATTATATTTCTTCTACTGTCAGTAACAACATAAGACAACTTAATGATTTTCTAGAAAATTATAAATTCATAAAGCCAAGTCAAAAATAAGCAAAATAAAAATCCAGGCCAGGTGTGGTGACACATGCCTATAATCCCAACACTTTGGAAGGCCAAGGTAAGAGAATTGCTTGGGACCAGGAGTTTGAGACCAGTCTAGGTAACATAGAAAGACCCTGTCTTGGGAGGGGAACATCACACACTGGGGCCTATTAGGGGATGGAGGGGCTAGGAGAGGGATATCAGGGGGTGGGGGGATTGAGGAGGGATAACATCAGGAGAAATACCTAATATAGGTGACAGGGGGATGGATGCAGCAAACCACCAAGGCATGTGTATACCTATGTAACAATCCTGCATGACGTGCACCTGTACCCCAGAACTTAAAGTATAATAATAATAAAAAAAGACTCTGTCTTTACAAAAAATTTTTAAAAAAACAATTAGCTGAGAGTGGTGGTGCATCCCTGTAGTCCCAGCTACTCAGGAGGCTAAGGTGGGAGGATTGCTTGAGCCTGGGATGTTGAGGCTGCAGTCAGCTGTGCTCATGCCACTACATTCCAGCGTAGGCAATAAAGCAAGACCCAATTTCAAAAAAAAAATTTAAACATATCAATAATCATAAAATAAATTATAAAAGATGACCAGAAATTACTCAGTGATACACTAAGCTTTTGAGAGTGGATTGCAGGCATGTCTTCCCAACTCTGTTTTCAGTGACATCACATTTATAGCTTGAAATCTACCATATTGGGAATATTTACCTCACAGAAATTGGCAACAGCTACAAAGCAGGGCCTTTTCTTTTCAGAGAGCTAATTGTTGAACATTTACCAGCATATCCCTGGAATTATCTGTCTATCCAAAGTAGCTCAGGTCCAGTGGTTTCCCAGTAAAGTTCTGGCAAACACTCAAGAACAAGTGATTACTGTATTACATTGCTCCCTATTTATATGTAAATTACTTTCCACATAATCTTTACATTCTTAAATTTATAGCAAGTTCTTCATATTCTCTGTCTTCAATCCTCCCCATCCACAATTTTATTTTGAATCCATTCTAATCAGGCGTTCATTCCCACCACTCTACTGAAGCTGCTATGTCAAGACCATTTTGACCCCAGTGTGACAAATCCAACGGTGAGTCCAATTCTTATCTCACTTGACCAATGTGCACTATTTTACACAGTTGAATATTACCTTTTCCCTAAAATATATTCTTCTCTAGGTCATCACACTCTACTAGTTTTGCTCCTATCCACTTGCTCTTTCTGAGTTTACTGGTTCTTCCTGATCTTTCTGATATTTTAAAGCTGCCCAAGGGCTTAGTCTTTATCTCTCCTCTCCATCTATACCAATTCCCTAGAAGATCTCATTCACTTCAAAACTTTACATAAATTATATATGGTGGTGAATCTCAAATGTATATCTCCAGCATGGATCTCACCCTTGAACGCCAAACTCACGTATTCAACTGTCTATCATACCTCACTATCTGTTTATCCAATAGACATCTCAAATTTAACATATCTAGACATATAGTTTATTCCATGATGAAATAATTGGTATATTAGTTATCCTCCTACAATAAATAACTTTAAAATTCAACAAAAATAAAGAAAGAAATTGCCTGCAGACATTGGAAGAAAACAGTACAGGTGTGATTCTTGAGAGAAGAAAAATATCCATAAGGTGAACTTTATATTCTCCCTGGCTTTTTGCCTGTGGGCACCTTATGAACAGTAGCACAGAGAAGTAGATCACAAATAGAGAGTAGATATCTTGCCTAATAGAGAAAGCAAAGTGAAAAGTGTGAGGCAAGTTACCAGAGAAGAGAGAGCTGTGTAGAATCATAGTCTCATATGTTTGTATAGAGATTCACTTTAGTATCTTCATGAATATTAAGCTACACATGCACAGAGCAAGGCTCCAAAAGGTTGGTTAGGAAACAACTATTAAAAGACTGTGAGATCAGTGCAAACTTCAAAGCTCTTATGATGCTGGAGAAGTTTAATTTTTGATAAGCCAGAATGAAGAGATTTGGAAATTCCTTGGGTGTTCAGTTTGGACCCCAGAAAGGATACTTCTTAGGTGAAGAGTTACTCTATCACTAGATTAAGGACTATTCCAGACCCATCCAAAGAAAGCTTAAAATCAAATGGGATCAAGCTGATTGAATATGTTTCCTGCCATCCACAACAAAATTCAACATTGTTTAATGGAATACATGCTCTCAGGCATACTCTATCAAATTTGTAACAACATATTATAAATTTTCAGCATACAATAAAAATTATTAGACATATAAAGAAGCAGGAAAACAAGAGCCAAAAATAGGAGAAAAGGTCAGTGGAAGCCCCAAGATGGCACTAATGTTGGAATTAACTGACAAGGACTTTAAATATGTTCAAGTATTAAAGACAAAGATGACTGTAGTAAGTAAACAGATACAGACTCTGAAAAGAATAACAGTTGGGAAGAGAAAGGAATAAAAATTCTAGAACTAAAAAGAAGTGTCTTAAATGAAAATTTCACTGCATAGCCTTAATACTAGACTATACATTGCAAGAGAAAGATTAGCTTTGGAAAGTAGACTAAAGGACAATCTTAAGCACAGAAAGAAGAAATTTAGACTAAAAAAGTGAACACAGCCTCAGTGCCCTGTGGAACAATATTATGTTATCTAACAAATATGTAATTAGAGCTCTAGAGGGAGAGGAAAAAGATATCAGAGGGGGAAATTTAAAAAATACAATAGTTTCATACTTTCCAAGAAGCTTAATTGGATAAACACATATAAAACCTCACATGGATACACTGCAATAAAATTGCTGAAAATGAAAGAGTGAGAGAAAATCTTAAAGGGCGCAGAGGGGAAAAAAAAAGACATATTACATACAATTGAACAATCAAGAATGATTGCTGATTTCTCATCAGAAACAGTACAAGCCAGATGACAATAAAATGTGTTATCTTTAAAGTACTGAAAACATAATCAACCTAGAATTCTATATTCAGAAAAAATGTTTTGATATTGAAGGCAAAACAAATATATATTTAGATTTTTTAATCTGAGAGAATTCATAAATAGTTGCAAGACCTGCACCTTAGGCTTAAGAAAAAGGATACCATGCCAACTTGTATCTACAAGGAATGAAGAATGTAGAAAAAAATGGGCAAATATAAATGACTCTCGTTTCTCAATGTATTTAAAAATTGACCATTTAAAATAAATATAACAGTGTTTTATTGTGTTTGGAACACATGTATAACAACCAGGAAGACATAATCTAAAATGTGTATGCAATCAGTAGCAAACCAAAATAAACGATGTAGGAACTGGCAAAATTAAAGAAATAAACATACAAATTCATACTTACAGTATAATATTTTAACACTACTCTCAGAAATCAATTTTCTAAAAGTTGGTATGATTAGAAAAATATCTCAGTCTGTTATTGGAAGGGTAAAAAAGATCAGAAAAAGATTTAATCAATACTATGATCAACTGTATTTCCCAAAAATGTTCTCAGCAAGATTTACTGCCCCACAAGCTCTTTCAGACCTTGTCATGCCCTCATTAAGATGTGAGGTTGAGGCCAACTGCAGTGGCTCACGCCTGTAATCCCAGCACTTTGGAAGGCCAAGGCGGGCAGATCACAATGTGAGGAGTTCGAGACCAGCCTGACCAACATGGTGAAACCCTGTCTCTTCTAAAAATACAAAAGTTAGCTGAGTGTGGTGGCATGTGCCTGTAATCCCAGCTACTCACAAGGCTGAGGTAGGAGAATTGCTTGAGCATGGGAGGCAGAGGTTGCAGTGAGCCAAGATCGTGCCGCTGCATTCCAGCCAGACTGGGCAACAGAGTGAGAGACTCCATCTAAAAAAAAAAAAAAAAAAAAAAAGAGGTGAAGTCTAGTGCCCCTCTCTTTGTCAAGATGGACAATACTCTGTAACCACCAAAAAAAATGACAAATGGAACACAGCAGAAGTAGGGCTGTATGACTTCCTAGACTAGGTCAAAAAGTTAATACAGTTTCTACCTGGCTCTGTCTCATGACATGAAACTTAGGAATTCTAAGCCAATTGCTTCTCTGAAGCCATTGCAGAGGCCATATAAAGAGATCATTTTAAAACAGAGAGAGAGATTCCCAGCTTACAGACTTTAATTCAGCACAAACTAGCTGACACTGAGTAGAGTCTGCCTTTGAGATACCCCAGCTGATGCTGAATTTAGCATTACTAAACTAAACTGTTACCATAAAACTTGTCAAAATAGCAGACTTTAGAGCCAAATAAATGCTGTTGCTTTTAGCTACTGTTTGGGGACATTTCTTACAAAGCAATAGATAACTAAAACAATCATTATCAACCAATACTGTCTGACTGACATTTATAGAACACTATAACCAAACAACTACAGAATACACAATTCTTCAAGTTCTCATGGTACACTCATCAATATAGATCATACATTGGACATAAATTTAGAAGGATTACTATCACTCTAAATTACAAATTACTAAAGGAACTAAGTTAAAAATCAATAGCAAAAATATATCTTGAAAAAATACTCCAAATATCTGAAAATTAAGCAACACAGTACTAAATGATCCAATATCAAAGAAGAAATCATGAAAGACATTTTAAAATACCTTGAAATAAATAAAAATGAGAACAAAACATAATAAAAATTATGAAAGGCATCTAAAGAAGTACATAGAAGGTAATTTGTAGCTTTACTAGCTTATTTCAGAAAAAAAGAAAAAGGTTGAAAACTCTTAAATTACCTCAAAATTCTAGAAAACTAAACCTAAAGTATAAAAATATAGGTAACTAATAAATAAAATGATGGATATAAATGAAATAGAACACAGACAAATGAGATAAAAATTAATAAAACCAGAAGCCAAATTTTGAAAAGTTTAATAAACTTGGTAATATCTTACCAAAGACACAACATATCAGAATCTCCAGGACACAGCTAAATCAGTGCTCAGACAGAAATTATAGCCATAAATGCTCATAGGAGAAAGCAAGAAAGACCTAAAATTGACACCGTAACATCACAGTTAAAAGAACTACAGAAGCAAGAGCAAACCAATTCAAAAGCTAGCAGAAGACAAGAAATATCCAAGATCAGAGCAGAACTGAAGGAGACAGAGACATGAAAAACCCTTCAAAATATCAATGAATCCAGGAGCTTTTTTTTTAAAAAAAAAGATTAACAAAATAGGCCACTAGCCAGACTAATAAAGAAGAAAATAGAGAAGAATCAAATACACACAATAAAAAATGATAAAGGGGATATCACAACCGATCCCACAGAAATACAAACTACCAGCAGAGAATACTATAAGCACCTCTATGCAAATAAACTAGAAAATCTAGAAGAAAGCGATAAATTCCTGGACACATACGCCATCCCAAGACTAAACCGGGAATAAGTAGAATCCTGAATAGACCAATAACAAGTTCTGAAATTAAGACAGTAATTAATAGCCTACCAACGAAAAAAAAAAAGAAAAGCCCAGGACCAGACAGATTCACAGCCAAATTCTACCAGAGGTACAAAGAGGAGCTGGTACCATTCCTTCTGAAACTATTCCAAACAACAGAAAAAGAGGGAATCCTCCCTAACTCATTTTATGAGACCAGCATCACCCCAACACCAAAACCTGGCAGAGACACACCAAAAAAAAGAAAATTTCAGGCCAATCTCCCTGATGAACATCTATGTGAAAATCCTCAATAAAATACTGGCAAATCGAATCCAGCAGCATATCAAAAAGCTTATCCATCATGATCAAGTTGACTTTATCCCTGAGATGCAAGGCTGTTTCAACATACACAAATCAATGAATGCAATCCATCACATAAACAGAACCAACGACAAAAAACACATAATTATCTCAATTGATGCAGAAAAGGCCTTTGATAAAATTCAATACCCCCTCATGCTAAAAACTCTCAATAAACTAGGTATTGATGGAACATACCCCAAAATAATAAGAGCTATTTGTGACAAACCCACAGCCAATATCATACTGAATGGGGCAAAAGCTGGAAGCTTTCCCTTTGAAAACTGGCACAAGACAAGGATGCCCTCTCTCGCCACTCCTATTCAACCCAGTATTGGAAGTTGTGGCCAGGGCAATAAGGCAAGAGAAAGAAATAAAGAGTATTCAAATAGAAAGAGAGGAAGTCAAATTGTCTCTGTTTGCAGATGACAATGATTGTATATTTAGAAAACCCCATCATCTCAGCCCAAAATCTTTTTAAGTTGATAAGCAACTTTAACAAGGTCTCAGGATACAAAATCAATGTCCAAAAATCGCAAGCATTCCTATACACCAGTAACAGGAAAACAGAGAGACAAATCACGAGTGAACGCCCATTCAAAATTGCTACAAAGAGTATAAAATACCTAGGAATACAACTTACAAGGGATATGAAGGACCTCTTCAAAGAGAACTACAAACTACTGCTCAAGGAAATAAGAGAGGAGACAAACAGAAAAGCATTCCATGCTCAAGGATAGAAAGAATCAATATTGTGAAAATGGCCATACTGCCCAAAGTAATTTATAGATTCAATGCTATCCCCATCAAGTTACCACTGATTTTCTTCAAAGAATTAGAAAAAACTACTTTAAATTTCATATGGAACCAAAAGGAGCCCACATAGCCAAGACAATCCTAAGCAAAAAAAATTAAAATACTTTTATAGCCCCAACTACATGTGGTCTACACAAGCACTGTGATACCGTCACAATGTACTTTTACCTTAAACATTAAAACGACAGTAAAACAATCAATTTATTCTACTGTAATCAAGCATAAGTAAAGTATGCCTGCTAAATCTATTGCTAAGTAACATTGTTCTGGAAAAGTTGGCCAGTGCAATTGGATAAGAAAGCAAGTTAAGAAGCAGGAATATTGAAAAAGAGGGGGAAAAGCTAAGCTTATTTGGAAATGGCATTATTTTCTAGGTATAAAATTCAAAAGAATAACCTGAAAAGCAACTAAGACTTATAAGAAATATTCTTAGTAGTAATTACAAAATAAAGCTCAATATTTTCTTGCCTCTGGTTATAATGGATTAGAAAATAAATTACATTCCTAATAGCAAAACAATATATACCACCTAAGAGTTAAAGTCATGAGAAATGTGCAGAACCTCTGTGAAGAAAACCACAATATTGTTGTTGAAGAACATAAAAGAAAACTTGTCTAAATGGAGAACTATATCATGTTACCAGCTATGAAGACGCAATATTGTCAAGATGTCAATTCTTCCCAAATAAATAAATAAGCTCAGTACAATCCCATTGGGATTGAGGATTTATTGTTGGAAACTCAATAAATGATTCCACAGATCATTTGGAAGAATAATACATGAAACCGAGTTAGAGATTTTGAAAATTCTAGTAATGGTAGAGATTTGCCCTGCTAGAGAATAAAATGCATTAATATATAAAATGAGAGTTAAAATGTTGTAGTGCTGCCATAAAAACAAGCACACAATAAAATAAAATTTAAAGTTTAGAACTGTTTCTATATAAACATAAGATTAATGTGTTAATACTGGCATCTTAAATAAATGGGGAAGATGAAATTAGCCTATAAATGGCAATGAAACATATAACTAACTATTTTGGAAAAAACAAGCTAGATTAGTACTTTATATCAAAACAAATTCCAGACTTATTAAATATTTAGATACAAAAAAATAAAACAACATCTAAACACTAAAAGAATACATATGTAGAGAAATAATTTTGCTGTGGTAAAGAAAATAAGTCATAAAGTAGAAACCACATGGGAAAATATTAAACTGGCTATAAAAATATATTTTTATTCAGTAAAAGATTACATTAAAATAAACTTGCAAATGACTAACAGAAAAATATATGCAAAATATCTTTAAGAAAAAGCTCATATAAATCTACAGGAAGTTGACAAAGGCATCGAAAGGAAACAACACTCACTCAAGGATAATAATAAAAATTCTCAAAAGAAGATATAATGATTTGTCACCTAATAATTAAAAGTACAATTTAAGATGTATACCATGTTAGAATACAGGCAACGTTCTCTATATATGTTAGTAAGGATATAGGAGAATAGAAACTTTCATATATGGGTAGAAGAGTGTCGATTTGTGTAGCCTTTTGAAAAGCAGATTGGAATTCTTGAAATTTTGTAAGTTTACCACTTAGAAGAAAGAATCCTAACAAAATAATAATGGATTTCTCTAAATAAATATTTATGGTAGCTGATTAGGAAATTCCAAACTAAAGATGGCCCCACATAGTTTTCTTTACAAATTAACTCAAACCAACAATGAAAACTAAAAAAGAAAAAATAATAATTTTTGATAAAGTTAGAAAACACCTATCACCTTGAACTACAAAATTTGAGGAAGAGATGCCAACAGGGAGGTTCAAACAGGAGTGCAGGGAAATACCTACAGACATCTGTGGCTGAAGAGCTCAACTAAATCAGGCAGGGAACAATTCAAAGTCTGTGGCACGATATGAGGGACAAACCACAAACCTTCTCTAGAACAATGAGAACGGGATGCCTGGTCTTTAAAGGGAGCTTATCTGGACATTCATTGAGCCCATAGAACAGGCAGGGGAGGTGAGGCTGAACAAGCAAACACATATATTTGTGAGAAGCAATGTACCCTTGAGGAAGGGTGAAGGAAATGGATCTGAATTACGAGTAGTCCAGCAATTGCTGATTTTTTTTAACTAGAGAAAAATGAAGGTTAAAATATCATGCACACACATACACACACACACACACACACACACACACACACACACCCTTGAGTCATAAGGAGTTTTACTGTGGAAGAGTTACTGCTTGCCTGGAGCACTACTCTATTCTCTCCCCTGAAGGAACCTCTTGAAAATAACTGGAAGAATTAACCTCATTCACAAAAGTAATAACACAAAAAGAACCAGCCAAGAATCTATGCAAAGTTGCTTTTAGGAAAAGGAAGAAAAATGTGGGAAAAACAAGTGGCAGATGATGAAAAGACACCAGAAAAATATGGCCACTGCTCAGATAAAAATCATGACCAAATAAATATGACCATGAGTACTAGGCACCTAATGAATCAAAAAGCTCAAAGCAGAGAGCTGCAGGAGATGAAACATGAGCTGGTAGACTTGAGAAATAAATAGAAAAATAAATAAATAAAGCCATCCAAGAAATCAAGGTTACACTAAGCAGCAAAAAGAACCAGCACTGATACCACACTAAGGCACAAAAAAGCAGGAGTGAGAAAAGCAAGAAAATAATAGACATGGAAAACAAGATTTTTTTTAAAAAAATAGGGTGGTGGGGGGGAACATACAATAAATAAAACATAAAAGAAAATTTAAGACATAATTTTCAAGAACCTATAGCTTAAACAGGAAATCCATACCGAAATTTAAAAAGCAAAAAACCTCATGCAACATTATCAACACTGAAACATTTTTTAGTGATAGTATAGGTCTTCAAATATCAAAATAACAATAACAAAAAAACTTTGGACATTCAGGCTAAAATGATTAAGAAACCTACAAGTTTGAGGTGGACTCCTATTTCTTCTTTCTGAATATTCTCCTATTAAGGCCACTGAGCTATACTGTATTTTCTAGCTTTTTTATTCAGTTAGCTAGGGTGGCCAGATCAAGTTCTGAATATTGAATATGTACAAAAGTCATCTGCAAATTTAAAAAAATCTGTTTTCTCTGTATTTTGCCTCCTTACCTATTTTGCAAGCTGGAAGGTAGATTTGCCAACATCCCACTTTTTATCTTGAGGGTGAGAAATCGCCCTAAAAGGGATGATGGAGCAAAAACATGGAAGAAACTGCTCTCTGGGTGACCTTATACAGCATTTGCCCTGATAACTTAGACCAGCCAGACTAATATATGAGAGAGATACAAGGTTCAATCTTTGTTAAGTCATTGTATTTTGTACTTTGTTACAGTATTACATTCTTTCCCATACTTAATACAAAGAAGAAAAAGTATACTGGCCCTATAGTTCACAACAATATTTGATGCTGGAAGACAGAGATATGATACACACAAAAAAATGGAAAATAATATGTGATCCATGATTTCTATATCCTGCCAAACTGTCATATAAGGGAAACAGACAGACGTGACTTCCATAAACGCTTCTGAAGAACCTACTAAACAATAAACTTCAGTCAATCAAAAAAATGAACAAGGAAAAATTACTTGCAGTGACTATAGAATCTATTTAAACATGGATAAAGATGGCAGCAAAACAGAATGCATGTGTTATAAATTATAACAGTACACAAAGGTGGGAAAGAGAAGACAGAAGATTGTGCAAGCATGCATATTTTCTCCTATATATGGCTAATAATCTTTTAAAAATATAAAGACTAGAAAAATATTTTAAATAATATATAATTGACTAAAATTGTTGGTGGAAGGGAGAGAGGGTAAAACATTGGTTCTCAACTGTAGCTGCTCTTTGAAGTCATATGGAGGACTTTTTGAAAATAATCCTCTCTTAATCTCAAAGGCACTGGTGTTTTTTAAAAGCTCACAGATGATGCCAGTGCTGAGAATCACCAGAGTAGAAGAGTATTACCACGTGTTATTGCTCTAATGGTGAATCAACAGACACTGACTGGAATAAATGCTAAAGCATATTAAATTGTGAGGTTTTAAGATGACCACTAAAAGAATTTAAAATAAATCTTTGAATTACAAGGAAGCATGTACATGCATACGTGCGACTGTGAAGACACACATGCACACACACAAAAACAATAAAAAACAAACCATACAAAAAGATTTTTGAAAAAACCAATATAAACTGAAATTATGACATAAAATATGATGACAAAAATTTATCTGTCGTATTAATGGGATAAAATCACCTGTGTGTGTGTGTGTGTGTGTGTGTGTGTGTGTACAAGCTGACAAAAAATCATAAAACATATATTCATAAAACAAAATTCAACCACACAAGGCAAAAAGGAAGAAATGAAGTAAACCTGACAAGTTAAATTAGGCAAAAACAAATTCATTCATTAGAAAATAAGAAAAAGAGTGACAAATAAAGCCAAGAGCATATTGTTTAAAAGAATGAAATAGATAAATCATTAACTTACCTAATCAAAAAGAGGATAGAATAAAAAAAATAAGAAGTGATAATGAGAAAATAATACAGAGAATAAATACAGATACAATGACAAATACTTAGCCAATAGGCACTATTATGGCCATATCAGATATCTGAGGTTGGCATATATTGTGGTTGGTTGTAGCACCTGCTATGAGTTACCAATGCTCATGCCAACTAAGTTTTCAACATTTTCCATATCATGTCTGCACAGAAAATCAACTGGGTCAATTCTATGTAAATAAACTTGGGATCTTGGAAAGTACAGATTGTTTTCTGGGAAAACAGACTACCAAAACTGACCCAAAAGAGATACACTATGTAATCTAAAAAAAATGTTTTAAGACCCCTCAGATACACACACACACACACACACACACAGAAAGAAAAGTACCAGGCCCAATGGGTTTAATTAACTAAATTCTCCCAACCTTTTACAAACCAGTGACATGAATGCTAATTAAGAGTGTCAAAGCATTGAGAAAGAACAACTTATAAAATATTTGTTAAAAAAGCATAATAGTAGAACCAAACCTGAAATGGGCAGCCCAAAAGGAAAAACTACAGATCAATTTCACTTATGAGTACTAATACAAAACCATTTAAATAAATTATTAAAAATAAAATCTAGCGGCCTACAGAATACCACAGACGATTAAATGGGGCTCCTACCAAGACAGTTCTGATTCAATCTGAGAAAATAAATATGATTCACCATATTAATGAATCAAAATGAAAAATCATGTGGTCTTCTCCATATGTCCTGCAAAAACATTTGATAAGATTCAATATTGATTCTAGATGAAAATAAAATTCTTACTTAAAAAAAGAATATAAAAATCTATCCTTACATCTTTAACACGATTCTTAGTGGGGAAACCTCAGGAGCATCCCTATTACAGTCAGAAACAACACAAGAATATTCGTCATCATCGTCACCATCATCGTCACCACCACCACCACCATCATTGCCATCATTACCGTCATTCTTTTCTAGGCACTTTACATGTTTTAACTTAATTTAGTCATCACAACAACACTATGACACAAATGTGATATAGTTTTTCCTGTTTACAACTATTATTTAAAATGTTTCTGAAAGTACTAACCTATTCAACTAAGTGAAATAAGAAATACAAAATTCTAAAATGATAAGCATTTGCCAACAATTTGTACAGTTGGAAATCACACAAAAATTAATTACGGAAATGATAATTTAATGAAATGCCTAGGTTCAAAACTCATGTAAAACATTTCCATTTTCATAGAAAAGCTTGTATTGAATCAAACTTCCCTACAAGAAAAGCTAGAAAAGTTGGATAAAATTTAGACATCTGTTTGAAAGCATTCAAAACTATCAAGGCAGTCAGGACCTGAAAGATAAAGTTCTCCAAAAACCAAGAAATGAACTGAGATAAAACACAAAATTCTGCCCCACTTTTTCTCTGAATGCATTTGCTGATTCCTTAGTGTCACAGGTTATAGAGTTTGAAAATTGAGCAGAAAGGGGTGTCTATGAGGCTGAGAAACTGAGTGGTAGTTTCTTTAGCCTCAGAGGACTGGAGAGAAAAGCCTACAACAAGACAGGTGAGATTTGAGGAACCAAGAACTCAGGGGGAATGAAATTGTATTAAGATGAACCCACATTCAGTAATGCAGTTAGTCTTCAGGTATTTGTTAATTCATAAATAACACGGATCTAAAACCATAAGAAATAAAGCATACAGTTCATCTAGGATCCCATACTAGTTCGCTAGGACTATCATCACAACATAATTCGACTGGATGACTTAATAGAAATTTATTTTCTGACAATTCTGGAGGATAAAAGTCTAAGAGCGAGATATTGGTAGGGTAGGTTTCTTCTGAGGCCTCTCTCCTTGGCTTGGACATGGCTGTTTCCCCCCATGTCTCAACATGATCTTCCCTCCATACATGTCTATGTCTTAGTCTCTCTTATAATAAGGACACTGATCATATTAGATTATGGCTCACCCAAATGATCTTATTTTAAATTAATTATTCCTTTAAAGGCCTTATCTCCAAATACAGTCACATTCTGAAGTACTGGGCATTAGGATTTCAATATATAAATGTTGGGGGGGGCGGGGGTACAGAATTCAGCCCTTAAGACATCCTAAGAAGTAAAGCAAAAAATAAAAAATAAAAAGTTAGGCAATTTACTAATACTAGAGAGACAAAAATTGGAGGTCAGGGCTCAAGGAAGAACTCTGATAAACATGCATGCCAGGCATTTAGTTAGGTCCTCTGAAAGATTACACCTTAAGAAATAGGCCAAATTAGAAGTAGATTAGCCTTCATGTATACTGAAATTCATCTTTAAACCAGTTCAATTCCAGATTGGATTTAAGTGAAATGCCTGTCAGAAGCAACTACAGATCTTCTCTGAAGGAAGGACAGTAGTCAGACACTCAAATTATCTCTATAATTTTATCATATGCGATGTTTATCATTCGATTAAAAGTTATAAAGTGTATAAGGAAATAGAAACAACTGAAAGCAAGAGGAAAAAAAAACAATAGAAATGCTAGTGATCCAGAATTACTGTTCTAGATGCACTATATCTTCTTTTAAAAAGGTCCTCAAAAATATTGCCTGGATCTCCAAGTGAATTAACCATCTGCTAAAACAAAGCCTAACAATTGTTGAAGGAAGCCAATAAAATAAAGACACTTGGTTGGGTGTGGTGGCTCATACCTGTAATCCCAGCACTTTGGGAGGCTGAAGTGGGTGGATCACTTGAGGTCAGTAGTTCAAGACCAGCCTAGCCAATATGGTGAGACCCCAACTCTATTAAAAATACAACAAATTATCAGGGCATGGTGGTGCATGCCTGTAGTCTCTGCTCCTCTGGAGGCTGAGGTAGGAAAATCACTTGAACCAGGGAAGTAGAGGTTGTAGTGAGCTAAGCTCATACCTCTACACTCCAGCCTGGGAAACAAACTAGACTCCGTCTCAAAACACTCAATAACGTAAGCCACACAATGACCAGCACCAAATACAAAATTACTGGCCATACCAAGAATAGGAAAATGTGACTCAGAAACAAAAGAAAAGGGATTAACATAGATCCAGAAATGACAGAAATGAAGGGTGTGAAACTAGCTACTGTAACTATGTTCAAGTATTTAAAGTAAAACACATGCATAGCAAGAAAAGAAATTGTCTGAGGTCTAGAAGCAAGTAATGTCAAATACAGGAGCAAACTGAGCATATCGTAAGTAAATTGCCAAAAACTGATGATAAATAGAAAATCGTAAAAACAACCAAAGGAAGGGAAAACACACATGGTGAACAGAGAAACAAAAAACAGTAATACCTGAAGACTTTTCATTGTAAAGAATCCAAGCTAGAAGACAATCAAATAATATCTTCAAATTGCTAAAAGAAAAAAAAAAAACTGTCAATCTAAAATTTCACACATAGTAAAAATATTATTCAAAAACAATTAAAAATTAACATATTTCTCTTAAATATATACAAATATTGAGAGACTTATCACAGAAGATTAGAATTTAAAAAAATTAAAGATTTCCAGACAGAAAAAAAATAGCAGATGGAAATTTTATCTTTGTCAAAGGGCACAATAAATAGTAAACATATAAATATGTAACATTTTCTCTTTTTAAAAATTTCTTTAAAATATTGTTGTCTAAGTAAGCAAAAATAATAATGTAGTGTGGAATTTCTAACATATGCAGAACTGAAATGTGTGACAATAATAACACAAAGGAGCAGAGGTGAATGGAAATACACTGTTGCTTCTTATGACCAAGCTGAGAATCAAATCACAAACTCAATCCCTTTTACAATAGCTATGAAAATAAATAAATAAAATACATAGGAATATACTTAACTATGGAGGTGAAAGACCTCTACAAGGAGAATTACAAAACACTGCTGAAAGAAATCACTGATGAAATAAACAATTGGAATATACGCCATGCCCGTGGATTGAAGAATCAATATCATGAAAATGACCAAACTGCCCAAAGCAGTATATATTTTCAATGCAATTCCTATCAAAATACTAACATAATTTTGTACAGAATTAGAAGAAACATCCTAAAATTCATATGGAACATAAAAGAACCCAGATAGTCTAAGCAATCCTAAACAAAAAGAACAAATTAGGAGGCATCACATTACCCACTTCAAACTATACTATAAGGCTATAGTAATCAAAGCAGCATGTTCCTTGTATAAAAGTCGATACACAAACCAATGGACCAGTATAAAGAACCCAGAAATAAAGCCAAATACTTTCAAGCAACTAATCTTGGACAAAGCATGAAAAAACATAAATTGGAGAAAGAACACACTATTCAGTAAATGGTGCTGGGAAACTGGATAGCCACATGTAAAAGAATGAAACTGGATCCCTCTCACTACATACAAAAAATCAAATCAAGATTAAAAACTTAGACATGAAACCTTAAAAATTCTAGAAGAAAACCTAGGGAAAAACTCTTCTGGGCATTGGCCTGGACAAAGAATTTATGACTAAGACCCCAAAAGTAAATAAACGGAAAAGCAAATAAATGAATAAATAAAAATGGGATCTCATCAAACCAAAATGCTTTGCATAGCAAAAGAAATAATGATCAGAGTAAACAGACAACCCACATAATGGGAGAAAATATTTACAAACTATGCATCTGACCAAGGACTAATTATGCAGAATCTAGAAGGAACCCAAGCAGATCAACAAGATAAAAACAATCCCATCAAAAAGTGGGCAAATGACATTAACAGACACTTCTCAAAAGAAGATATACAAATGACCAATAAACAAATAAAAAATGCTCAACATCACTAATCATTGGGGAAATGCAAATTAAAACCACAATGAGATACCATCTAACCCAGCCAAAGTGACCCCTATTAAAGTCAAAAAGCAACAGATGTTGGCAAAAATGTTGTGAAAAGGGAATGTTTGTACTCTGCTGTTCAAAATGTAAACTAGTACAACCTCTATGGAAGACAATATGGAGATTTCTTAAAGAACTAAAAGTAGATCTACCATTCAATCCAGCAATCCCACTACTGGGTATCTCCCAAAAGGAAAATAAGTCATTATATCAAAAAGAGATGTGCACATGCCTGTTTATCACAACACAATTCACAATTGCAAAGATAAGGAACCAACCTGTGTCCATGAACTTATGTGAGGATTAAGAAAATACAGTATATATCCACCATGGAATACTACTCAACCATACAAAAGGAATGAAATAATGCTTTTTTGCAGCAACTTGGAGGAGCTGTAAGCCATTATTCTAAGTAAAGTGACTCAGGAATGGAAAACCAAATACCATATGTGCTCACTTATAAGTAGGATCTAAGCTATGGGTATGTAAAGGCATACCGAGTGGTAAAAGGACTTTAGAAACCCAGAAGGGGGTGACAGTGAGGAATAGAAAGCTACATATTGGATGCAATGTACACGACCTGGGTGACAAGTGTATTAAAATCTCAGACTTCACCAGTATACAATTCATCTGTGACATAAAAAATTTGTACCCCAAAAGCTACGGAAATAAAAAATGCATACATAATAAAAAGAAGAAAATGGCTAAACAGAAGTAAAACTGTGGATATACATGTGAAAAGAATACTATACAACCATTAAAACAAAGAGATTGCTCTACCCAAGCAGCTCCATGTCTCTGTAATTAAGATATTCATGACAAAACATCGCTTGGATTTAAATAACCAAACTTTATAGATGTGTGAGTCTCCCCATATACCATTTTCTAGTCAAAGTTTATACAGGAATATTTGATATTTACTTCCTAAAAATGCAATACAGTTTTACTAAAATTATGAGCAGGAAAAGCGTTGAGGTCCATTCCAAATATGATTAACAGATTCTCAGAATAAAGAATAGTTTCAAAATCTCATAATGTGTCCAAAAAAAAAAAAAGGAAATTGAATTTCTGAATGTTGATGCTAAAAGAGGCATTGCACTAGATATAAAGCCATTGTTTGTTAAAAACCACATGAATTGTCTGATACTCAGAAAGTGACATTTTAATCATTTTACATCCTAGCATGATTGCTTGTTACTGATAACATCGATATTTTACTGTCCAGGAGGTGACTTAGTAGTTCTTTGAACTTAGAATATGAGATATTTCATGGCTTTTATTCTTAGTTGTAAGATTTATCAATCCCAGGGAAACAAACGTCTCCAAACACTATCCTGTTGGTTTTCAATGGAATAGGGGAAGGAGGAAGGAATGTCATAGGAAAAGTATATGAAGATATTTACAAAGAAAATAAAGGTATAAAGTCTAAAAATGATTTTTTAGATAGAGACATACTGAGCCAATGTATGCTCAGGTGAAAGAGTCGATCAAGAGTCAGAGTTTAAAATGAAGGACAAGAGGAGGCTTTGCTGGAGTAAGGCTCCTGAAGAAGTAGAGAAGGTAGGATAGAACACATTAGCAAAGGACTGAATTGAACAAGAGGAGGGATGTTGAAACAGAAAGGAAAATGGAACAAATGTGTGCAGATAGTAAGAATGTTATGGTTGCTAAAAGTAACCGCTGAGAAATTACTGACTAGATCAGGTTTCCCATAGTGAAATAAATAACAAAAACAAAGTTATTCTTTAAGAGGAGTCTCATGCTTATGCAGCATATCCATAAAGAGAAAAGAGAGAGAGAGAGAGTGAGGTAACTCTTGCAAGACTCCTTAGCAGTGCTGAGAACACAATTGAACTAAACATCATAAAGTTATAGGAGCTTACTACGTATTCCCTTCATAAATCCTTAATAGTGTTGCATGTCAGAGGAGGATGGCAATGATCAGATATAGTTTGCTGCTGGCATTTTATGGCCAAGCAGAGCAGAGAAATAGAAAGTGAGAGTATTAAGGGTGATGGAGAAGGACAAGCTCAAGTAATAGTTTTGGGGCCCAGCATAAATACAGGAAAAAAAGAGCCAAATGTGAACTAATCTATTGGGACACAATGCATTAGAAAGTAACTGAAATATAAATCATTCTACTATAAAGACAAATGCATGCATATGCTTATTGCAGCACTGTTCACAATAGCAAAGACTTGGAATCAGCCTGAATGCCCATCAGTGATAAACTGAATAAAGAAAATGTGGCACAAACACACTGTGGAATACTATGCAGCCATAAAAAAGGATGAAGTCATGTCCTTCACAGGGACATGGATGAAGTTGGAAGCCATAATTCTCAGGAAACTAACACAGGAACAGAAATCCAAACACCGCATGTTCTCACTCATAAGTGGTAGTTGAACAATGAGAACACATGGACACAGGGAACCTATCCCCCAACATCACACACTAGGCCCTGTTGGGGGATGGGGGACTAGGGGAGAAATAGGATTAGGAGAAATACCTAATGTAGATGACGGGTTGACGGGTGCAGCAAACCACCATGCCATGCATATACCTATGTAACAAACCTGCACATTTCTGCACATGTATCCCAGAACTTAAAGTATAATTTTAAAAATGGACCCTTTTAAACAAGTAATTTGTTCTTTCCCTGTTCTCTCAGATAATTGGTTCTATATTTCTACTGCTTTTCTGTGATACCACTTCTCTTTTCTAGTTGCCTTTACCTCTCTGAACATAGGACTAATTATAATACTTCCTCTCTCTTCAAAAATACCCTACAAGTACAGTACAAAGGTCCAAAAAGAAAGACAGAAAGTGACTGAAATAACCAGTACAGTCAATAAAAGTATCTGGAGTCAGAGATACAGAAAGCAGGGCCCCTTCTAACATTTGCAGGGAAATGGCAGGAGTACAAATGGACTATTTATAAATTTAAGAGTAATATCAGTAGCCTAATATTGCAAATGTTTTTCAGCCTCCATGGGCAACTATTGTGAATATTATGTTAATTTGTGGGTATCTCCAAAAACCACAAATTGGAATGTGAAAGAATATGTGGCATTGGCTTAGGAGCCTGTATTTGGGTGGTGATAAAATTCAGAAAAGGCTAAAACTGGTAACATTTGGTAAAATTGTTGCTTGAGATAACTTAGAAGGCAAATCATATACTCGAGTAACTTGTAACCATAGAAAAGAAAGGTTAGAAAACAGAATGCGAGTGGCATGTCTTTGTTGCTGTTGGCTGTATTTGGTAAGTATTAAGAGTTAAATTGTGTCCTCCTAGATCCTCAAAAAAGATATGCTAGCATCCTTAATCTCCAGCACATTGGAACTGGACATACAGATAGTTTAAATAAGGTCCTAATATAATTGGTATCATTATACAGAAAGGAAATTTGGACACAGAGGCATGCAGACAGGGAGAATGCCATGTGAAGATGAGGGCAGAAATAGGGAGATTCATCCACTGGTCAAGAGACAGCAAAGATTGTCAGTAAACCACCAAAAGCTAGAGAAGAGGCTTAGAATAGATAGATTCTCCCTTATATCCCACAGAAGAAACACACTCTGCTGATACCTTGATCTCTACTTCTAATTTCCAGAAATGGGAGACAATAAATTTATATTGTTTAGGCCATAACATCAGCTCCAGAAAACGAACACAGCGAGGTATTAGAAGGAAGAAATGTACTTAGAAAAGGATCAACCAATATTCAGTAATAAAAGGGGAAAAGTCCAGGAATTTGGGGACTTACCAGGGTTAGAGAAAGCAACTGCTTTTCAAACCCATACGGTAAAATAGACAACAGAGCAACAAATGCTGATCAAGGCTCAACCTTGAGGCAAAGATCAAATCCAGGGTATGGCCATTACATTCAAAGTTAAATTTGCTGAATAGGTTAAAGTGTCCCAGGGCAAGATTGTGATATCCAATAAATCTTTTCAGTTGTATGCAATGGCTTACTGAAAAGAGATTTAGGGTATGGTCTCCATCACCTGAAGAGCAGAAGGACAGCTCAAAGAATGCTACACTGAACGCGTACCTATAACCTAGACTTGAAAGACAAGCATCAAAACCTTCAACAAATGAGCAAAGTGGTAAAGGATAGCAAAAGGAAGAGGAGGAGGTATTTTTATACAGCATAGGCTTCAAAAGAGGTATCTTATCAAAAGAGTTAAAATAAACTTCTTACAGCATCTAGCTCAGACTACCTAGACTAATAGGTACTCAACAAATATTTGCTAATTGCAAGAATAAATGAAAGAACACCAGAAGAATACTGCTTTTTCTCTGCTTTTCTCTCCTGGTCCCATCCCTCTAGCACAGTGGAGGGAGAATAAGAAATTCATTTCAGCAGTACTCTCAAAGGGAATTGAATTTCATCCACAGTAAAAAGGTAGGAGGAGTTTTTATTTTAGCAGTATATATAAGATTGTACAGGAGCTCTTTGGCCCTAGCCACTCATGGGTAGATAATGGCATTAATTTATCACTGCCTCCCTAGCTTCATTCTCCCAAAACTAGTTCAGAACTCTTTTGAAGCCCACAAACTTCTACAATCCCAATGCTTACTTTTCAGCAGATAATGCTAAATCCCTTTCTTTACTGAGAGGATTGAAACCATCCAACATAAGCATTCCAATAGAATCTTGTTGTCCTTTAAATTTGCAACCCTCTAGTATCCTAGTATCCCTAGTATCTTTAAGACAACATATCTGGACTCCTATTTCTCTATACAGAGGACATTTCTGTTCCTTGCATTCATGTAAAATGTCTTTTCTTTGCTGAACTGGAAATGAATGCTTTGGTTTTGTTGTTCTCTGCCTTGCTCCTCCCCATCCTCTGCTTCTTCAGACCAAGAACTCTTTCTCAAGATCCCGAGGTAAATATTTCCAGATGTAGAAAATTTCCAATTTTCTGGTTCTGGCTGCTGGAGTAAAAGCATCAACAATCCATGTGAACTACCATTATAAATTACATGGCAAAGGGAACAAACTCATTAAAACTGAGTTAAAATCATTCTGCAAACTGGGCCAAAGTTGGAACTGTATGTCAAAGTTCTTGATCTTCATATACTCTGTTTCCAACATCCTTGTTCACATTCACTTTCTTGATGTGCACCGTTATTATGAGATCTCTGATCTTATCCTAGTTCTAAAGCAGCAGTTCCCAACCGTTTGAGCACCAGGGAGGCAGATCTCAGGCTGTACTGTGAGTGATGAGGAGCAGAGAAAAACCTTCACACACTTGCTTAGATTGCTCACCTTCAGCTGTGCAGCCTGGTTCTTAGGAGGCCAGACTGGTACCAGTCTGTGGGGTTTGGGGCCCCTGTTCTAAAACCATAAGAGTATTTTTAAAATAATGTTTTCTAGATCTTCATGTTCATTATCATACACTACCCCAGATGTCACCCATGGATAGTTAAGTGAAATTGACTTATGCCTTCAGTTCTAGTTTGCAGAAATCCAAAGCTGTCCCCAAGACTTCGGCAAATTCGCAGAATTATATTCTCATTATCTCTTCTGCTCAATTCTGCATTATGTCAATCTGTAAGCAAAACTTGGCCTCTTCATTAATTCCTATAGGAAAGCTTCCAGTCGCACAAAATACAGATTTTACTGATGATATGAAGATCACAGAGCAAACATTTAGAAACTCTATATAGACCAATCATCCCTCTTTCTCCAGAGTCCTTTCTGGCCATCCACTTCTAGGAGTTTCTCTGTTGGTTCTTAACCTACACAGCTCTCAACTTCATATCTTTCAATAAATTCTCCTCTATTTTCCTCCCTCCCTCTCCAGAAAACCCAATCCCTTGATGGGGACTTTCTATCTCTAAGGTATTTTTTTCAGACAAATACTGTTTCTTCCATCATAAGAATGCTGCTGCAAGCTGTTAAGTTTACAGGAGATTAGAATCTATGTTAATTTATGGAGACAATTTACTAATTGATTCTAGTCTTGCCTTTAGTTTTTAAATGAGGAAAGTAAGGCTCAGACATCTTACATGCTTTGTTTACTTTAGCTCTGAGAGCAATGATTACATAGACCTCCTAATTCAGAATCATATGTGTGGTTTTCGTTTATAGAATGCCTAATTTACAGCTACATCTTTGCTCTATTGAACCATGATTTATTGAACAACCTCCCCAAATAATTTTTTTCCTTCAACTTTTATTTTAAAAAGGTTCTCTCTCCCAAATACTTTTTAAGGCCCCACAAAATCACTACCTTAGACATAACTTAAGGCCAAGGGAAAAAAACACAAAATGCTAAAAGATGTTGCAAATGTGATTTGAATCCAAGCTATAAGAATGACAGCTTGGATCCAAGCAGCGCCTAAAAGACTTTGAACAACTTTGAAACAGAACAAAGTAAATACTGGTGTCATTTTAGTGGAAAGAACACTAGACTAGGAGTCAAGGCTAATTGTGTGACCTTGAGTGAGTTACTTAACATCTCTGGACCTCAGGTTCCTAGGGGAAAACACTGCTTTTCCTACTTAACTCCAAGGACTATTTGAAGGATAAAATGAGATCATGTATGTGAAAACACTTGCGGGAGGAGGGGAAAATAAACAGTTCTCTACAACTGCTAGGTACTATTTCAAAGTCCTTCTCGGGCCTGGAAAATATCAATCTTCAGCATGTTACCAGTGTGCTAGTAAGGCAGCCTGTGGAGTTTTTCAAGAAGCCTGTAGGATCCAAGTTAGGCAGCTCATTGCTCAGGCTGAGTAGCCAAAAAGGGAAACTCTTGATTCAGAATAGCATCTGTTTGTGATTAAGGTTTCAGAGGCATGTGCCTGAACTGCAGGCAACACTACAGAATTGGTCATAGAAGCAGTCCCAAGTGTACAACAGATTCTATCCGTAAAGTGGATATGAAAGGTAAAGATAAAAGCATTATTCCGTAATTACATGAAACAAAATGGTCCTTGTTTACCATGTCCCATAGCACACACACAAGCACACACAAAGGGAAACAATAGACAGAGACTTATGTGAAAGAAAGAGATCCCGAAGCAACAACAGCTCAGAAGAGCTCACTTGAACTCTGTTAATTGCAAAGTGTATTTGCAGAGTGGGCCCCTTTGGCATCCACCCCTGACACATTCTTTTTTAAAAATTCAAGTTGGGTCAATTTGGATCCTTGACAAAAAAACAAAACAAAAGCCCTTATTCCAAAGCTCACTATGAATTCTGTCTGTGTCAGAGACCTGACTATAGTTAAAGTAAGCATGCTTAATATAATTCAAAAGACATTATGGACCCTGAACAAAGACCAAAGATCTGGGCCAGTGTGGAAAAGAGTGATCCTGAGACTTCTAGATGGGCCAGGTGAGTGAGAAGTTCTGAGAATGGTTAGGGGGTAGAGGTAGAATGAGATCTGAAGGTTTTTATTAGTGTTATTTTGTGAAAGTGCAGTTTATGTCTATAAAAGAAGGTGTGAGAGGTGTTCAAATTGAACTTAGAGTGAAAGCCTAGGGAGGGGTCTCCTTAATATAAAGAAAAAGGCCAGCCTAGAGCTTAACCTAGGTAAGAATTTACTGATCAAACTTTAAACTTCAGTTGAGGGCACATGAATAAAAAACATGATGTCTCATAACAGGAGAAAATCCTGATTTTATGTGGAATATTTAGAAGATACTCAGCAACTCAAATAGCCCGACTGGTTTAAGTTCCATCTTTCTAGAAACAGTTGAATCAAAAGCATGGAAAGATGTGCCTATGCCCAAAGCAAGTGACCAAAAAAGAGAAAAGAAGGCCAATGTTACTGTGTGATAGATGGATCTAAGGATCCATCTTAGTACAACAAAGCTGCTCCAGGCTCCAGGAAAGCAGAACGCTGGGCCTGTGGAACCAGTCACCGAGGCCAAAGGAGAGACAATAGATGAACTACAGTAATTTCTATTTGGTTAGAAGCATGTTTGCTTCTCATTCAAAAATGGATGGTCACCTTATAAATTCAATCTGGCCATAAATCACTCAAGTCCATCCTACAGAAACTATTTATTTAGGACATCCAGCAAACTAAAAATATAAAATTGTGGGATGAGGTTGGAAAGGTCTCTTAGCTAGGAATGAAAAGACCTGGGTTCTAGTCCCAGTTTTGTCAATTCCTAGCTGAAGTGGGATTTTGGGTGGGGCATTTAGCCTGTCTATATATCTTCTAGAAGCCTGCAGTGGTGAGACAGTGAAAGGAGGTAGGGAATGATGGAAAGATGATCTCCAAGCTTCCTTCTAGCTATAACAGTCTATAATTCCAGTTAGCATATAAAAGAATTGAAGTCAAAACATTACTGGTAGCTACCTGTGTGGAATGGGATTGGAGCAAGGGTAGAGAGACAATTGGAAAGAAAACATTTGGAGAACACTTTTGATGAGGAAAAATACAATGGCAGAAAAGATTTTTAAATGAAATCTTAATCAAGAAAAGTTCAAGTTAGTATATAAAATAATAAAATCTAGAAGGTCCGAAATCAAGACATTACTAGTAGTCCGAGTCTAAGCATGGAGAGAGTGAAGGGACTTGGGAGAGCCAATGGTGTAATTATTTTATTGTTTCTTTTTCTATTTTCCTTGCTGAAAAGGCCCATGGTAAAGCTATTGGAGGCTACTCAATTCCATCTAATTCCTTGTTGTCCTCTAGGGACAAACACTCCATGCCCAGCAACAGGGAAAGAGGTGTGGTAAAGGGACTAGCCTGTCCTTCAGCTTTCTGTATAATACACCATCTGGTTTTCTGGCACAAAGTGAAGAAAGCTGAGTTTGTCTTCACCCACATGGATCATGCTACTTTCCCTGGAGATTTCAGCATTATCACTGTGGCTTCTTATTTCATTCTGGCTCTGTTCTCTGTCACCATCAGCTTCAGGGTCTACAAGTCTGTCATTCAAGCTGCACAAAAATCAAAGAAGGTCATGCGATTGCACTTTCAGAGTTCATCAATTTGCCATAATTAAGAGAGTGACCACTTCATTGGACCCCAAAACTCATTATTTGTCTATTTCTGGTGGAAGATCTGGCCATCTTCATGTGGTCGATGACTTCAGTTGGTGCAGTTCCAACAGAATTGCCCTTCCAATCTTTGCCGAACTGTACGTTTTCAGCCTTCCAATGAAGAGTAGAAAACCCAGATTGATTATTATGTTGTGTTGCCAGGGATCAGACCAAGACAATTGTTGAAGGACCTAAGCAAAACTCTCTGGTACTCCAGATAAAGAGGCAGAATAAGTACATGAAAATCACAGATTTGACAGTTACTAAATTACCATTGAAGAGTTGTAACATTGCACTTGTACCACGAGGGAATATGTCCAATGTTCACTTCCAAACTTTAAAAATGTTCATGCTTTCTCACCTCCTTTCTCTGCAGTCTCAGTACCAAGATCCAGAATAAGCAAAGCTAAAAAGGAATTGATATCTTAGAAACCAAAATAAGGAAAGAGTCAAATTATTAGGGTAAGGCAGAACCTCTGAAGATGGTGGAATTTTCGCCTGCAGCTTGAAAAAGCAGAGGGTGAAGATAAATATGGAAATGAAAGATAAAACATACTTCTCCAGTTCTCTATCTAGTGCTTAAACAGTTTTCTACCATAATTTTGTCCTTATTTTTAAGCTAAGGAATAAGGATTACCATACAAAAGTTATTTGTATTATATTTAGGTGTTTTTCCAAATTAGTAGGAGTAAAAGTAGAATCATTGCTATCTAGTTAACTTCTACATAATCTTTCACATGGATTATTTTTACTCTCCTCTGACCTTATCTCCTTGTCTAATAATGTGGGACAGTTACTCTTATGATCATTTCCTTTCCCTCCACCTCACTGGTCAAAATAAACTTCTATTCTATTAATAACTCATAGGTGACACTGATAATTCCTGAATCCTAAAATTCCATCTGACAAACGAGATGAAAAACAGAAAATGAGGTCACTGAGGGGATCACACCCTTCCCTGCTTTCCCTTAAGAAATAGCCCCACCATTGGAGAAGAAGGTTTCTGTTCTATTTCCTCTGGACAAGATGTTGAGCTTGAGTGTGAGAAAAGTGCTTCCACCCTTCCCCTGTCTACCTCACTTCAAGCTGTGGTTTTCCTAGGAAATTAAAGATCTGCAACTTCTATAAAAATAATACTAGTGGTCACCTCTGGGTAAAAGAACATGCAAGCAATTCACTATAACTTATTAAAGTATCAATTAATAAATAGGTATAGCAGGTGATTCATAATTTGGAAAAACACCTCACTATAATTAATAAAGAAAAATTTCTTGGAAGTTATATCTCTGCTAAAGAAAAAAATACCTAAAAAAGTGAGACTTCTGGCTGCGCACAGTGACTCACATCTGTAATCTCAGCACTTTGGGAGGCTGAGGAAGGTGGATCATGAGGCCAAGAGATCGAGACCATCCTGGCCAACATGGTGAAACTCTGTCTCCACTAAAAATACAAAAATTAGTCAGGCATGGTGGTGCACGCCTATAGTCCAAGCTGCTTAGGAGGCTGAGGCAGGAGAATCGCTTGAACCCTGGAGGCAGAGGTTGCAGTGAGCCGAGATTGTTCCACTGCACTCCAGCCTGGTGACAGAGAGAGACTCCATCTCAAAAAAAAAAAAAAAAAGTGAGACTTCTGCTATATTTTAAAACCACCTAAAACTTGATTTAAATGCTATGCCTGTGGACTGGAGGGAGAGAAGGTTTATATTAGGCCCAATTATTGCGCCTTGGTCACCAAAAATCACTTGAAGTCGATGCCTCAGTTAGTCTCTATTGTAACTCAGCAATCTTCCCAACACCAAAAATCACTTGAAGTCGATGCCTCAGTTAGTCTCTATTGTAACTCAGCAATCTTCCCAACAATACAGGTCTCCAAAGTTTTTATGATATAGAGAGGGTACCATAGAAAGATAGTAGAGCAAGTTTAATAAAATAAATACATACCTTCTATCTAGGCTTCTTTAGCTGAAGATGCTCCTTAGCCTAGTTTGAAAGTTCATTACCTTTTAAGTCCAAAAAGTGAAGATAAGTAACAAAGATAAGATAAGGTGATGGAACAAACATAAGGGCAGATTCTGGTCCAAGCCAACACTAATTCTGGGTCTGAGATTTAAAAGGCTATGCAACTTAAAAATATTAATCCCTAGGTGTCTCAGGTTCAGAACAACAAAAAATAAATAATGTTCTGACAACACAACAAGAGAAATGTCATGAAGCTCATATAGCTGAACACCTTCTTTATCTAACTTTGTTTTCCTTTTTTACAGAGACACAGAGCTCACAGAAGCAAAAACAAATGGGTTTTGTATAACCCTGGCCTTCTCCGAGAGCCTAATTATTTGTTCTCAGAAACTTAAACCACTTCACTATACTGAAGTAGGCCAGAAAGTTTGCAGGTAGAGCTGAGCCAAAGAGTCTGGTTTGGTTATAGGAGCCAAAACACAAGTCGACCCATTTAAGCTGACTAGACACATAGGCAAAAGAAAATACATAAATTTATATACGCGCGTGTGTGTGTGTGTGTGTGTGTGTGTGTGTGTGTGTGTGTATTGGTCTGCATAGTGTTTGTGCATATGGCCACTGGGGCTGACAGGGAGTCACAGCGTATTTTCACTGGCTTGTCTTTTCATTGGCTCATCTTTTCTGTTGGAGGCAGAGCAGCAGTGCTAGATCCTGATGACTTTAATTTGCCTACCTCATTTCTTGACAGGCAGGAATAGAAATTATACTAGTCTTCGTTATTTCAGTAACTGATCCAGCTCTTTAAAAGGTTCCCCATCCCCACTTAAAGCATCATTCTGTTAAAATATGCTTCCAAGATTCTGTATGATATTTGAGGTAAAGAGAGTTTTGTTATTATTTATGTATCCAATAATTGCTTGCCCTTCCTTATATTTACACCGAATTGTGCTAGGCACTAAAAGGGGAAAAGCAAATAAAAAAGAAACATGCAGAACACATCAAATTTTAAATTCTAATTGTAGGATAAGAAAATATTTGTTCATAATGTAATTATTCCCTTTAGAAATGTACAAACATTGGGAGAGAGGCAAAGGTGGGTGGATCACGTGGTCAAGAGATCAAGATCATCCTGGCCAATGTGGTAAAACCCCATCTCTAGTAAAAATACAAAAATTAGCTGGGTGTGGTGGTGCATTCCTGTAGTCTCAGATACTTGGGAGGCTGACACAGGAGAATCGCTTGAACCTGGGAGGCGGAGGATGCAGTGAGCCAAGATCACTCCACTGCACTACAGCCTGACAACAGAGCAGGACTCTGTCTCTTACTCCTGCCATATAACAGTCTTCATTTTAACAATTTCTTTAAACACTATGCATTAACATACTGATGGAGAATAGAGGCTTAGAATAGTCACCTTAAGGTTACTTAGACTTTTCCATGCCCTCTTATAGGACTGTTCCAACTTAAAAGTCTAGTGACTTGGTTATGTCCCCACCTAAATCTCATCTTGAATTGGAGCTCCCATAATTCCCATGTGTCGTGGGAGGGACCTGATGGGAGGTAATTAAAGCATGGGGTTGGGTCTTTCCCATGCTGTTCTCATGATGGTGAATAAGTCTCACGAGATCTAGTGGTTTTATAAATGGGAGTTTCCCTACACAAGCTCCCTTGCCCACCGCCACATAAGATGTGACTTTGCTCCTCCTTGGCTTCCACCATGATTTTGAGGCCTCCTCATGTGGAGCTGTTAGCCCATTAAACCTCTTTTCTTTATAAATTACACAGTCTCGAGTATATGTTTATTAGCAGCGTGAGAACAAACACAGACACAAATCTGGGATCAGAACTTTTGTCACAATTTAGACACATTTTTCACCATATTGAACTTTTTAATCACTTTCATAATTAGATGAAGACAAAATACAATACCAGGTTTATATATATATATACACATATATATATAAATGTATATATATGAATATATATAAAAATACATGTATACCAATTTCCTGGCTTACTTTCTCATGCTTTTTAAGTCTGCAATAAACTTTTTAAGTTTATTTCACCTACAATTTATTTTAGGTTTATTTTACCTATGATTGTTTATCCTCAGGGTACAAAGACAAAACGGGAAAGAATACCTTTACGCCACCAGAAAACGTAGTTATCTTTCAAATGAATGAATTATAGAACAAGAATATTTTAGCACTCACATTGAATGAGATAAATACCCTATCTTTAGAAACAGAATCTTGTTATCTTTATGTTAAAGTCAACAGAGAAAATCTTAAGATAACACTCATCCAGGAGTTGAATATGATGTGCATAAAAAATGTAATACCCATACAATATGCTGTAAAGCATCATTTAAAAAAAAACGATCTTCAGTTTAGTCTGCAGCTTAATAACTGTTTATGCCAGCATGTCTGTCGGCTTAGTAGTACACTAAATCTGTTCATGTGATTTTCTAATGACTTGACTTCAAGTGCCACAGTTGACAACATGTTGCCACAATTTCATAACTTCATAAAAGCTTTCATCATGTTCTTTCCAAAAATTTAGACTGTGTCTATTTATAACCAATTAACCATTTTCAAGGAGTTGGTCCTTTTTATATCTCTCACATGAATAATATGCTATAATCCGAAGTGGTTAATGAGATTGCTTAAAACTTTATATAAACTTGCCAAAGACAAGTTGACCAATTCTTTTAGACCCATACCTGGGTTATTCATACTAATATCCACCTGCTCAGACAGAATTTAGGAATAGCACTTACCAGAAGACAGTTCTTTCAATTTGCATCCTCAAGGCTGGAATAATCATACTCATCCGATATGTAGCACTCTCTTCTACTGTACTACCATTTTCATATACCTACTCAGAGTATTTGTTAACATTCTAGGCTCGCCTATTAAATAATACACTTACTTGAAGATAGAAATTGTGCCTTATCCCTCTTGGCACCTTCCTTTACCCATCCTTCTTTTTCCCCACAATGCTTCATACGTGGTAGGAGCTTAAATTTGTTTAATTAAATTATATATGTCTCTACCCTTCTGCAAATTGTACTTGAAGGAAAAAAAAAACACGTAATTCTACACAAGTTCTTGAAATCAAAAGTCTAGGAACACTTGACAATGAGTGTACTTTCAAGCTTCTCCTAGTTAAGAGAAGCCTTGGGGAAAAAAGAAAATATGCCACACCAAATATAATAGAACTACAACAAATGGCTTTTATTAACTGGAATATTTTTTTCTTGGTACCCAGCTATGGGAGATGGAAAGTTCCTCTAAAAGGATTACAAATGTAATGCATTTTCTAAGACAAGGTGGGTCAAGGAATGCTACTCATAACACTCGCTAGACCACACATTTCTTCAAGGAGAGAACTGTTTTCAAGAAACTGGGAAGCAGTCTGCTTCCTGCCAGTTAGACTCAAGTCAATCAACTAAAGCAGAAAAATACCCTAGAAGTTGACACTGGTTCCGAGGAGCCTGAAGAAACCTTAGAAGTCACCCAGTGAGTCTAGTCAACTCCTTCATTTTGCAAATGAGAAATTTAAGCCTCAGGCTGAGTATATTACTTGACCAAGTTTATAAAACTTATTGGAGACAGAACTGTGAAGAATCCAGGTATTTGGATTCTTAAAATTATTTTTACTGGGTTGTATTTTTAGTGCAGCTTTGACTAGGACACAAACTAATTGTAATTTATCTCCAGTACATTTTACATGTGGCAAAAATAATACACTCTGCAGAGTATGAAACCACAGAATAACATGTCAATTTAGGGCCAGGTCATAGGCTTTGCACATAAACTCACAACAACATTATTCAAGGAGAGCTAGCCTCACATGTTGCATTTCTTCTGTGGGCCCTACTCTAAATATGCCTTGAATCTTTTCCCAGCCCCACAGCCTTTGTCTCAGCCTCTATTACATTTCTTGGGTCCCTGCAACAGACTCTGAACTGCTCCCTTCTCTAAACCTCTCAAACACTGCAGTCAACTGTCCCCTTTGCCACAAAAAGCTTGGTTCTTTATATTATCCCTTGCTTTAAAACCTCCATAAAATCCAACACAAAAGGGCTTTCAAAAACTGGCTTCTATAGTTACTCCCCATCCCTTGACATCACCCTTTGAACTTGTCACCCTTTTCTGAGCAGCTACTTCCTACCTTGGCACACGATGTTCCCCAAACTGGAATGATTTTCTGGCACCCTAATCCTGTACTTCACACTAATATGATTCTCCTAAAGACACTGAAGGCCAGTCCATATGCCAACTTCTTAATGAAGCCTTTTCTAATTCCTCCATAGAGAGTTAGTTGCTTCATTCTAAAACAGCTGTTTTCATAACATCACTTGGCTTGAAGGAAAAAAGAGGTCATTAGTAGGTATTAAATAGGAGGGTAATAGCAATCAGGTTTGTGGATTTAAAGGATGCCCCTGGTTTCTGTGAGGAGCAAGAGGAGATGCAGAGGAACCATGTGAAATGTTATTGAGTTTGTTCAGATGACTGAGTCTTCAATGAGTGGGGCTGAGGATGTGGACAGAAGTGTGTTTACAAGATTTGGTGGTGAATTAGATGAGAGAAATGAAGAGTAAAGGGGGTTATCAAAAATGACCCCAGGCTTTCTAGCATGAGCAAGTAGGGAGAGTGTCATGTTACTTACTGAAATGGAGAACACTACAAGAGGAACTGGTTGTTTATTTATGCTTATCTGTATTTTGTTTTGTATTTTAGTAGGAGCAAGGGGAAATTATAAATTTAGTTTCAGATGTTGAAGTTAAAGTGATATCTATTGATACCAAAGTAAAAGCTTTTGATACATGGGAGTTAGGGTGTTAGGGAGCATGTTCTATATTTGAGATATAATTCTGGAAGGTATTGGCATATAAATGGTGATTCTACATGAAAGAGATTAAATCTGCCTGGGGAGAGAGAAAAGAAGAGGATCTGGGACTCATCTTGCCACTGTTCTTTTATTCCCTTTCTTCCCAAGGGGTTGAATATACCTGTGTCTTTTACTTCCTTACCACCACTGCCTCCTTATTTCTCACACAATTTCGCCTGCTCTTCCTACTCTATGAAAATTATACTTAATTGGCTCCAAAGACTCCTAGTTGAAAAAAATCAATGGTGTTTTTCATTTCCCATTCTCCATAGCCTCTCTAAAGTATGAGACACTGCCAATCACTACTATTGTTTTTAAAACTTATAACTTGTTTGACTTCTATGATTCTATCATATTCTGGTTCTTTCCCTTACCTTTCAATTGCTTCGTTTTCTGTCTCTTTTACTATCTTTTCTCCACCTTTCATTGTCTACGTGTATCTTAGATCACATAGCTCAGATATTTGCTTTTACATTTTTAACATTTCTAAGCCTTTAGGTGATCTTATTTACCTCTCCAACTTCGGTTGCTACTTTTATATAAATGGTCCCCATTCTTTTGTTACTAGTCCTGACCTCTCTCATAAAATTGAGTCCTGCATTTCCACCTGCTTATTAGAAGACATGCCACTATCTCAAGGGCAATTCACTTAAAACAAAGCCTACTTTCTACCCTTAACACCAACCTGACCTATTTTCCAGATTTCTCATTTATGATAATCATTATTCCTGAGACACAAGCTGAAAATCCTACATTAAACCAAAAGATGTCATTTTTCAGTTGTCCCTCACTTCCCTGTCTAGTAGTCTCAAAATTACATTGATTCCTCTTTCTCTTCCTAATGCTTTTTCCTTTGCAGCACTGTAGCTGCTACTATGCACTGGATTTATCATCTTTTTTTAGGCAAGTGCAAAAATTTTCTAATCAATTGTCATATCTTCAACCATTTTCTTTTCCACTTATCCTGTTACTAATCTTCCTAAAACACTACTTCACCATTTCATTCTTCATCTCAAAAACTTAAAACAGCTCCTTGCATCTATGGTATAAAGCCCCACAGTCTTCCAAAAGCTTACTTTATCCTACCTTTTAAGCTCTAACACCCACTACTCTTCTATATCAACTCTGTGTTTAACCCCAACAAAGAGGTCTTCTCATTGCCCTCCATACACATGGCATGCATTTTCCAGCCTCTGAAGCATCAATTTCTCACCTCTGAAACACATGCTTGCTGGTCTCTAAATTCATATACCCTTCAAAGGAGAACACCAATTTCACCTCCTCTGTGAGCACTCAGACCATCCCTATCTGAAAATGATTACTTCCTTGTTTGCAACTGACTATCTCTGCCACTTAATAGGCATTTAACACTCAGATTTATTTCATTTCTTCAACCATTGTTTCGCTCCCTAAGTACAGAGCTCTCTACAGAGTGTGTATTGGTTGCCCATTAATAGTTTGAATAAATATTCAGAATCAAATTTTTAAATTTCAAGTTATCAAAGAATATGGTACTCCTATAGTTCCACTGTTAATTGTAATCATTATTGCATCATTATTAGTTCAGAAGGAAATCTCCAAATTTTGAAAAGTTTATTAGATGGATTTATATTCTAAGAAACAGATTTGCTCCCTGTAGCTCCAAAGTACATAAAGAAGGAAAGGAATTAGATAATGACATCATCAAAGCATAGTATTAAAACAATATTTTATTTTAAAAGAAATGAAAAAAAGGAAAATTTCAAGTTGTAACAAATATCATTAATAACATTTCACTGGCTTGTGACTCAGATTTCATGTGAATTAGTTCAAATTTCACAGTAACACGATTCCATGTAAAGCAGAAACACTGACTTAAAAGAGTGGTGAATGCTTAATATAATCCAACTAAATATATCCTCAATTAAGAGAACAAGCTAGTTTGATAAGAATATAGATAATTTGAAGAAATATTTATGGTACTTATTAACTGGAACCTTGTTAGTTAAGTCACTTGTATTATCTAGCAAATCTGTCTCTACCTAAATAAGAAAGCACGGACTTTATTAAATTCTCGGTATTTCTGGATGCTCTGAGGCCCCAAATAGTTCTGAAATCCTCTGAGATTGTGTGCTTCAGAACTTTAGCAGCCTCTGATGCTTGAGGCTGTGCTCCACATCTGCAGAGCCTGAGGCTCGACCTCATTTTGCTCTGCAGAATTTGATAAGTGATCAATTGTAAATGAGGTGACATGCTGTATTGAGTATGTTTAAAAATCAACTGAGGTTTTCTAAATTATTTCAGAATAAATCCTTTTTGAGTTTGTTTTTGTTCTGAGATGTTTTTATTGTTGATTATTGAACTGGTCCAAAAGATCTTTGAGGACATTTTTCCCCCTACGCTGTATACCTCTGCCTGGAATATATTCTCCTGTGCCAGATATAATGAAGCCACTCAATAAATAGTCATTAAATTAAATTCTTAACCCTGGAACAAAAAAATTGTATCTAAGGAGGATAGGGTCTAAATTATGGAGCTCTCTTTGAAGTGGAAAATTTTGTTTCAGAAGTCAACTATGTAAAGAACTACAGTGGTTCTCCTGGGATGACTTTTGAAACGAAAGCTGACCAGGAGGGAAATCACAATGACAGGCCTTAACTCTACTGGCTTTAATTACCTTTGAAAGATCTTCCCTGTTGTGCACATCAGGAGGTTTATAAATTGGATGCAGGCCACTCAATCGGTTTCAAAAGTCAGGTCTCTCTGAAGGAACTGGAAAGAATGGTTTCATAATTCCTATAGTAAGAGGAGCTGCCACAGTAAAATAGCAGCAATTGGGGTTAGGTAGGTCCCCTTTCCCATTCAGATTCCCCAGTAAGTGTTTTTACTTCTTGGTTTTGTTAAAATAAGATCCAAGTTATGCTTTCATAATTTCCCCATCACTAGCCCTGAAATGAAGTTACTACAGCCGTTAAACTGGAATGACTCCACTAGCTGCATAGAAAACCTTTGTCCAAGATTCAACCCAAACTGAATGTTTGAGGGTTTGGGTTGTTTTCAGTTTTCTAAACTTGAAGCTTAAATTTTCATGAAGCTTACTGCACTTCCTGATCTTTTCTGGGAGCGAGAGCGGAAAAACTGACCTCTTTGGTGCCAGTCTTGGAAACGGCCCTCCAAGTGTTGTAACTAACTGCTTGCAGGGAGATAAGCCTAGATAGGATGATCGACTCTGACTCTATTTTTTTAAATTATTGCTAAAACCTGCTCTTAAATTGTATTCTTCTAGTTCCTCCCATTTAATCATAACATTCAGTAGCAAAATTGGAGTGCTATGTTCCTACAACCCATTGTCACAATGACAAAAAATAGCTAGCAATTTTAGTTCAGAATTATATATTACCTACCATAACAGTAACAACTAAGTATGAAACAACCATGACAATATCCTCAATGCCATCTTAGAAATGAAACAGCATGGAAGAGAGGGGGGATGACCAGATTTAAACCTTTAGGCCTGAAAGATTCAGTGAATTCTACATAGCCTCAGGAACAAAATGGAATTGCATGAAGAAAAGAGGTTAAGTGAGAAGTAGAGGAAGTCAGAGAAATAAGACTTGGCAGAGCCATTTGGTGTGGTAAAGACAATGAAAGTCATGGATTACACGTACAATTAGGGACTGTGTTATTCTCAATAAGTTTATTGCAATCTATTCCTGGCTTGGGTGGATGCCAGTTCAGAGACCAACTCTGCCAATGGAAGTTTCAGATTTCCATATTGATGGTCCATGTCAAGAGAAAGCTTCAAGGAAGACTAATCACCAAAAATCAAGGATGACAGAGGTAATGCAATCACAGCATCACTACCACCGTCTCATTCTTCATCACTGTGATGGGTAAGTTAATTATACAGAAATTCACCCTGTGGTTAAATACGAAGTCAAATACATCTGAAGTCTTGGCATGAGCTTTTGCTTAATAAAGAAACACCATATTGATATAGTCAGAGCCTCTCCATTAGGAAATATAAAGGGAATCATTTGGAAGCAAGACAAATTCTAAATGGTGTTCTCTATGAGCCATGCTGAAGAACCTTATCTTGGAAATCCTGAGTCCTAGGCCTCTTCACTTTTCCCAATACAGAACCTCTATAAACCAAACATAACTTGGACATTTCTCTAAAGGCAAAGTTGGTTCATCCAATTTAGATTCTTAATCACCACTACCACCAATATTTCAAAATGAAAAATCTTTATTCAATTATTTGTAAATATTTTCGTGAACAGTCATAACTACCCACAACTACTCTGTAGGCTGGAACATATTCAAGCAACACTGACCACAGGGCAATCATCAGGTGTGGGGAGTTTTAAGGTCATGGCAAAAGAGAAACTGCAAGTCACAGACAAAACAGAAATACTGAAAATCATGAAAATTGATCAAATTATGCATTGGTACAGGGGGAAGAAGTATCAGTCTGGAGCTGTGGAATCACCAGAAGTCAGTACTGGATGGCCAGGGATAAAATAAATTATGTAAGCCAGGCACAATGGCATATACCTGTAGTCCCATCTACTAGGAAGGCTAAGGCAGGGAGATCACTTGAGCCCAGGAGTTCTGGGCTATAATGTGCTACATATCAATGGGGCATCCACACTAAGTTAGACATCAACATGGTAACCTCCCAGGAATGGGAGACCACCAGGTTGCCTAAGGAGGGGTGAACCACCCAGGTTGGAAATGGAGCAGATCAAAAGTCCCATTCTGGGACCATGCCTGTGAGTAGGCAGCTGTAGCCTGGGGAACACAGTGAGACCCCATCTGTTAAAAATAAATAAGCAAGCAAACAACATGAATTATAAATCAATTTTTAACAAGTATTTCTGCATCAATGCATATTTCCTATCTGATATAATCAAAGTAATAGCAGTCAGTTATTTTTAGGTAATTTTTTTATAACAAGGCTTAATTTAGAAAATTCAGAATGTAGATAGGCACAAAGAAGAGTAAATAGATACATTTTAACTACCTATAATCCTATTACCCAGAAATAAAACTACTGATATTTTAGCATATACTTGGTCCTATCTTTGTGTCTACATCCACAGATTCAACCAACTGTGGATGGAAAGTGTTAGAAAGCAAAATAATAAAAATAACACAATAAAAATAACATATTTTAAGAATTATTAACAAAAATTAAATATAGTAACTATTAACATAGCATTTATATTTTATTAAATGTTGTAGACCATCTAGAATGGATTTAAAGTATCTCAGAGAATATGCATAGGTTGTATGCAAATATTACACCATTTTATATAAGGGACATGAGCATCCCTGGATTTTGGTTTGGTGTCCTGGAACCAGTGCCATTGGATACCTAGAAATATCTGTATAGTCTTTGAGACACACAAACATATACACAACCGAAAGAACATATATGCTTGGTGTTTTTTAAATGTATCCTAAAATGGTTTTGTATTTTTCTTTAAATAATATATTAAAAGTGTTTTAGACTTAAGTCTACTGCAATATAATGTCCTAGGCCTTCATATTTACTTGCCACTCACTCACTGACACTGAGAGCAACATCCAGTCCTGCAAGCTCCATTCATGGGAAGTGTCCTATACAGGCACACCATTTTAAATATATATACATATATATATATATATATATGTATATATGTATAAACTATTTTTACTGTACGTTGTTTATGTTTAGATATGTCTAGATACACAATACCATCGTGTTGCAACTGCCTACAGTATTGAGTACAGTAACATGCTGTACAGGTTTGTAGCCTAGGTGAAATAGGCTATACCATATAGCCTGGGTGGGTAGTAGGCTATACCATCTAGATCTGGGTAAGTACAATATATAAAGTCCTCAGAACAAAATCACCTAATAAAGCATTTCTCAGAACATGTCCCTATTAAGTGACATATGGCTGTAATTATGTTTAGACTGACTTTCTAGTAAGGACTTAGAGAGTTCTAACTTTACTTTTTCCCAAGTGATTAGACCATTATGTTAACCCTAGTCATTGAACAGAATAACTTTTCCTCATTGATTTGAGTATAATTTTTAGCTTATAATAAATTAAAATGAACAGTTGAGTATATTTCTGAACTTTCCCTTCAACTCATTTATCTACCTATTCCTGGTTCCATAGGTACCATATTATTTTAATTACTATAGTTTTATTAAAATATTTTGCTATCTGGAGGTAAGGCCCTGTGCAAAATTCTTTCCCCCAAATGCATAGGCTATTTTATCAGATGATCAAGTTTTAAAAAAAAAATCTTGTGTCAAAAAATTTGGGAAGTTTAAAAATTTATTTCCATACTTCTCTTTGCTTAGATAAACTAAATTCTGATTTATTTAAGCACCGATATTGTAAATTTACATTACTGTGCTAATTATTATAATTATTGTTATTCTTATTTTTGAGGCAGGGTCTTGCTGTTGCCCAGGCTAGAGTGCAGTGATCTGATCTTGGCTCACTGCAGCCTTGATCTCCTGGGCTCAAGTGATCCTTCCATCTCAGCCTTCTGGGTTCAGCTAATTATTAACTGGTACAATAATCCCTCTGATTATAACATAAACAGTGTCAGTGTCCAACAATAAAAAGCACACAGATACGTCATTTTGGAGAAGTCTGGATGAAGTTGCAAAAATCAACAAAAAGAAAATAATTCTTAGAGGCAGAAATTATATGTCATACCCACTTCCATATTAAGGAAGAATTGCTAGGGCTTAACAGGATAAGCAAGACTTGATGATGTGAAGAGAGAAACAAAATCAGAATAATAATGGCAAAGTGCCAGTCTTCATGGTTTATCTTCTAAAACTTTCTATGGAATGTCATCAGCAACATCAGTAGCAACAGCATCAAAACACTTATTGGGCATCTGTATAACTTCAAATTATACAGGGATAATTACTGTTTGAATGAATTTGACAGTGTGATCGCTACCTCCTAGGCAACATTCATATGGGCACATGTCACAATGTATGAAGGGCTTAAAGACACAAAGACTGTCATCAACAAGAAAAACATAATTTTTGGCAACCGCCAGGATGCATCATTTCTTTCCATCATTGGCAAGACCTTGGCTGGAATTCTTTTGGATCAGCTACTACTCAATGATGGCAACTGTAATTCCAGAATAACTGTGGCTTTAGACCACAGGGCAACTGACATAAACTTTGCTCTATGTCAAAAATAAGAAAAATACCAAAAACAGTCTGAACAGAACTAAATTTATTGACTGCACTGAAATTTTAATGTTGTCTATAAACCTTAACTATAAACTACTGTCTAGTTTTTTGTTCCTATTATTTGTCAGTATCTAAGAAGATGGTGGAACTGTAAATATTAGTCAATTAATCAATATCACTTAAACAGCTACAATACAACCAGCAGTATAGAGACTATGGTTATTTGTGTGATTATCTACTTAATGACTGGCTCTTCCATTAGAATACAAGCTCCATACAGAAAGGTCTGAGGCTATCGTGTCCCTCCCTGAATCCCCAGTGCCTAGTAGAGTGCCGGGTATATATTATTAGAGGCAAAGCAAACATCTGTTGCGCAAATAAAGGTACAGTATAAGATAATTACAAGACACAATGCCTTACATTTTCCCACTGTGGATACAAAGCACAAAACAATTATTTCTTATTATCTAGCTTAATGTTCAGAGTTCCTATTGTTTAGAGCAGTTCTGTATAATAGAACTTTCTGTAATGATGAAAATGTTCTATATATACACTGTCCAACATAAGAGCTACCAGCCACATGCAGCACTGGAGCACTTGAAATGTGGCTAGTGCAACTACTCTGTGCTACCCATTCTCATCTTATTCCACAAAGCCTCAGTTATTTTTTTTAATTAAAAATTCAGTTAAAAATTCTAGAGTTTCAAGTAGAGAATGGGGCCCTAACTTAGGTTTTGCAATTAAAATATCCCTTTTCCCCATTATCCCCAAAATATATGCAAATAAAATATATTCAGTAAAGATTATCAATGGTTTGCTTTCATGAAAATTCTACTTCTCTAAGTTGTAAAGAAAGTGTAGAAGGAAAAAAAAAAGAAAAGGTAGAAGAGAGTTTAGCTATCTTTTGATATCTAGAAAACTAAAAGCATTTGAAGTACACAATATTAAAAGTTAGGATTATAAACTCAATCATTAACAGTACAAATAAATCCATAGACATATCTCCATAATAGTGTTAGACAAGCAGGCCATAATGCATCCCAAGCAGTGCTATATGCTATATAGCTACCTGGACTGTTATACATTTTCTTTTTAAGACAGAGTCTCACTCTGTTGTCCAGGCTGGAGTACAATGGCCTGATCTTGACTCAGTACAACCTCCACTTCCTGGATTCTAGTGATCCTCCTGCCTCAGCCTCCTGAGTAGCTGGTCCTACAGGTGCATGCCACCATTCCTGGCTGATTTTAGTCTTTTTAGTAGCAATGGGGTTTCACCATGCTGGCCAGACTGGTCTTGAGCTCCTGACCTCAAGTGATCCACCAACCTTGGCCTCCCAAAGTCCTGGGATTACAGGCATGAGCTGCCACGCACAGCGAAATATGTATTTATTGAATGCTTACTATGTGCCAAATACTGTTTAAAGCACTAGAGATACAGTAATGAACAGACAGATATTAATACAATTTCTGTCCTCATGGAGCTTACATTTTGGTGGATGGAGGCAGCCAATGAACCAAGAAGTAATAAAATATATAGCAGGAAGGTAAATTTATATGGATAAAGATCAGTTGGGTGGGGGGGAGCAGGATGTAGTAAGAGAAAGGGCTGGCCAACCAAGGCCTCACTGAAAAGATGACATCTGAGACAAGACTTGGAGGTTAAGAGGAAACTCAGGCAGATATCTGAGGAAAGAGAGTTTCAGGCAAGGAAACAGCCAAGTTCAAGGAATTTGCACATTCAGGCAACAGCAAATATATACCAATGTGCCTGGAGTGGAGTAAGCAAGTATAGGAGTATTAAAGAACAGATTCAAGATGGAAAGAGAGTACCAGATCAAGGAGAGGCTTGGAGATTACTATATAAAGACATTAAATGTAATCCTAAGAATAATGGGAAACCTGTTGACGGTTTTTAACGATCAAATGAAGTGATCTGATTTGCACTGTCAAAGGTCTACTGTGGATGCTAAATTTAAAAGAAACTGTTGGCGGTGGGTGGCAAAGGTGGTGGGGGAATGAATGCAACAAAACAGAAAAAAATCCCCTGCTCTCACCTTATATTCTAATTTTACATTTCAATTACCTGAAGCAGATACTAAATCTTACACAGGCTTTTCTTAATTCAGTTAGTTGGAAAATTATATACAACTAATTAACAGCTAATCTCATAGATACCTGCAACCACAGCAAACAGTAGATAAGCAGGTGCTTCTGGATGGATACACGTCAAGTTTATTCTGCATTGAGCAAGGTGAGAAACAGGAAGAGGCATACTAACTGGTTCAACTTACTTAAATCTCTAAAGAGGGGTCAATGTCTCCACAATCTGTTCAATTTACACACCATTTCAAAGGTCTTGAGACTAATAAACCACTCTCTCAATAAAAGGAAGTCATGTTAACACAGGCTACAGACATTCATAATTTTTCCTCTGTGATTCACATGTCACACAGAAACTCTGGTTTTCCCAAAAACGTTAATAGAAATTTCATACCAATTATTTTATTTTTATTTATTTTTCTGAAACAGGGTTTTGCTCTGCTGCCCAGGCTGGAATGCAGTAGTATAATCATGGCTCACTGCAGCCTCAACCTCCTGGGCTCAAGTGATCCTCCCAGCTCAGCCTCCCAAGTAGCTGGGACCACAGGTGTACACCAATAGGCCTGCCAAATTTTTTCAATTTTTTGTAAAGATAGGGTCTCATTTTATTGCCCAGGCTGATCTTGAACTCTTGGACTGAAGTGATCCTCTGGCCTCAGCCTCCCAAAGCACTGAGACTACAGACATGAGCCCCTGTACCTGGCCCTACAGCAATTACTATTATTATTATTAATTGAGACAGGGTATGTTCCCCAGGCTGGACTACAGTGATGCAATCATGCTCCACTGCAGTCTTGACCTCCTGCCTCAGCTTCCCGAGTGGCTGAGACAACAGGCAGATGCCACCGTATCTGACTTTTTTTTTATTTTTATTTTTTGTAGAGACATGGTCTCACCATGTTGCTGAGGCTGGTCTCAAACTCCTGGGCTCAAGCAATCCTCCCACCTCAGCCTCCCAAAGTCTTAGGATTACAGGTGTGAGCCACCACACCCACCCTAGAGCAATTATTTTAAAACAACAGTAGCATCATTCAAAAAGGCCACATCTGGAGTGGGTACACATCTGGAGTGGAACAGAGTGTCTGGGTTTCAATCTCACCACCACTTACTAGGTATATGACCTTGAGCAAGTGACAGTCCCTACTCATAGGATTGTTGTGAGGATTGGCTAACGCATGACATGTACTTAGGACAAAGCTTGGCACATAGGAAATCCTCAGTAGGTGTTAACAAGTGTAATGACATTTATTGAATACTTATGTCATAGAAACTACTGGGTGCTTACATAACAATCCTCACAACAACCTTTGGAAATAGGTACTATTGTTATCTGTGCTTTGCAGGAGTGGAAGCAGGCACAGAGGTTTAAACAGCATGGTCATGAGCATATAATACTGTTTTGTCTGTCAAATACTAGAGCTGATAATGTTTATACTTCTGGCAGGCCAAAAAATGGCCCCCAAAAGTATTCACACTGAATCCCTGGAAGCTGGTTACTATGTGCCAGACTCTGTTCTTGATACTCTGTTCTTGATACTATCTCCCTCACTGGCATTAGGGGAGATGGACAATAAGCATGTAAATAAGTAAGATAATTTTAGACAGAAGCACAGTGAGGAAAATAAAAGAATGAAAGGAATAGGGAAATAAGGAGTGGGAAGGGGGCTCCTTTAGCTCATGAGTGAAGGAAGCACTCTCAGAAACCATATTTGAGCTGAGCCTCACCATGATGAGTGATAACAGGAGAAAGATGATACTGACAAAGAGAATAGCAGGGAAAAGGTCTTGAGTCAGTATTGATCTTGGCATATCATAAAAACAGAAGGCCAATATGGCTAGAGAGTGATGAAAGAGGGACAGAGTAGCAAGAAATAAATTTAGCAAGGAATGCATGGTCCAGGCCATGTAAGACATTTTTATAAATTATCTATTGCTATAACAATACCATGTAACAAACACATGCAAAACTTCAGAGGGTACACAACAATAAATGCTTATAACTTATGCTTTTTGGATCAGCTGGGTGTCTGCCAGGCAGCTCTACTGACCTCAAGTGGACTTTCTCCAGTGTCTGGTGCTTGAATGGATGTGTGCTGATCAAGGATGGCCTCAGCAGTGGCAACTGGGGTAGCATGGCTCTCCTCCATGTGGCTCTCTCCAGCAGGCTAGCATGGGAATGTTTTCATGGTGGTGACAGAGGCTCAAGAGGGAATTCCCAATGTGCAAGACCATTTCAAGCCTCTATCTGCATGATATCTGATAATATCTCATTAGTTAAAGCAAATCACATGCCTGAAACCAGAGTCAAACAGTGGGCAGGTTACCCCACCCACAGTGGAAAGGCATGCCAAAGTTACATGGCATGAATATAGAGAACAATGAAGAAGTAAAACCATGAAGGCAAGCTTCTGCAAATATTTAGGGCCTTGACAAATTAATAAATATACGAAATAATTTTATTTAAACAGGATGATAATGTATTACACATGTTGGAGTTCAGACAAGAGGATTTGGCTGTGGTACTCAGAGAAAGCTGCAAAAAGAAGGTCTTGAATATTTTAGATATAGAGAGGTGGAGGGACAAAATCAGGTTATTTTAAGAGCAGGAAATATTATAAACAAAGTTATGATGGCAAAAAAAGAAGGACTATAAATAGAATGAAAAGAATGGCACATAAATTAGTATCAAGATGCTTTCATCTGATCCAATCTCTATCACAAACAGAAGAAAACGAAGTAGAACAAATGAATCACACATTCTTTGTACATAGTAAAACCACTATATTTCCAAATGTTTTGAGTCTAGAGTTCTCAATAGAGGTAGAAATAAATGTCTGAGGGCTAAAGACATCCATGAGTACAAACATAAATTCCTAACAAGCGCAACAATGAAAACTCAATGCATTACTTACCATAATGGTGAAGAAACCTGAAATTATAAATCAATATACACAAAACAGCCAGATTTGTTGGTAACCCAATCTTGAAAGCTATCATTAGATTGTTATTCTTGAAGCATACTATCAGATGGCTCCAAAATTGCTAAGAATCAAAACAATATCCAAGAATTGTTTTTACAAGGTAACTGAAGAATTTCGCCATGAACACCATTTTAAGCATGTTCACAGAAGTTTTTTTTTTTTTCTAATTGAGACAGAGTCTTGCTCTGTCACCCAGGCTGGAATGCAGTGGTACATTCTTGGCTAACTGCAATCTCCATCCTCTAGGTTCAAGTGATTCTCGTGCCTCAGCCTCCTGAGTAGCTGGGACTACAGGCATGCACCACTACACCCAACTAAGTTTTTTGTCCTTTTAGTAGAGATAGGGTTTCACCATGTTGGCCAGGCTGGCCTTGAACTCCTAACCTCAGGCAATCCACTCACCTTGGCCTCCCAAAGTGTTGGGATTACAGGCGTGAGCCACTGTGCCCAGCCTCACATAACTCTTCATGTTACTTATATTTTGATTTGTGGCAAGAAGGTGTTAAGGCAATTTTCAAGACATTAGTCTACAGCTCTAAAAATTGGTAATGCACAATTTACTACAACTTGCTTCTTCATTTTGCTTTTAAAATAATTCTGTTTGCATGACAAGAAGAATAACATACCATCCAGTAATGAGATCCAGGGAAGCAGCTAGTCCACTAGTGCTCACAGACAGAGATGAACTCAAATGTGCATATAATTAACCAAAATGAGGAAACTATATCATTCAAGTACATATTGTTGCAAAATAAATATTTTAATCAATTAATCCATGTTTACCAGCTGTAACAGTGGAACAAAGCTTGAGGATATCTATGTTCCTACTCAACGGGTCTCACAGTCACTGGTCTAATTACAGCGAAGCATCATAAACTGTCCCCATGTCTTTCACCCCACTATCTCTCAAACCAACTGCACTGAGCATGGTGAGAAGATACTTTACCCACTCCCATTCTTGGAGCAAAACGAGAGCTTACCATCTTCACCACTCTCAGCTGGGCCCCATGTCTCGAAGTCTCTAAGTACTTCTTACAAGCCCACATGCTGGAAGCTTTAGATCTCTCTTATGAGGATTCAAACAACAACAACAACAAAACTCAAGTTGATTCATCTCAAAGAAAAAAATAGTGGAGGTCAACTTACCCTTGCTCTCCATCCAGATGTCAGTCCCTCTAGATAACTATCCTCCCACACTTTCATCTCTAAACAGCCAAATGTACCATACCTTGTACTCTTACCCTTACATGCTGGAATCCAACAGCACAAATTCACACTGTCTCAGAAGGATAGCCTCCTAATTTTATTGCTAAATTCTGAGGGGCTAAATGCCTACCAGGAGCTACCCTTCCCTGCCACCACCACCACCACCACCACCACCACACACACACCACTTCTTAGGGAGTGTCAGGACTAATTCTCTTATGTACCAAATGTACCATACCTTGTACTCTCTTACCCTTGCTCTCCATCCAGATGTGAGTCCCTCTAGATATCTATCCTCCCACACTTTCATCTCTAAAAAGCACTGTGTTTCCTCTCTCTCCTCTCTCCAGTCTTTGTACTATGCCTTCTGAATAACAAATACCCTTATAGCGTTCTCCACTACACTGATCCTTTTACCACCACACATACTTAAGAGTGGAGGTATGATAGAATACATTTTCTGGGAAGAACAACAATAAAAAATGAGTGGAAGGAGGATGAATGTCCATTTTATTTCATACTGTTAATAGCATGTAAATCATTTTGTTACTTGAGTCCCACAATTTCAGCATAGCCACTTCTTTTCATTATCATGTTACAATATCTTCCATCTTTAAATATTAATAGCCACGCCCTCTTCCATCTACAATCTAATTTTTCTGCATTCCTCTCTGTATATCGGTGACATACTATTTACACCCACTGTTTCCATTTATTCTTTCCATTCTTCTTAAATCCTCTCCTAACAAGGTTGAATTTCTACCAGTGTCACTGAAACTGCTTCAAGGTCAGAAACGACTATCACAAAGCCAAATCAAAGATAAATTCTCAGTTCTCATCTTACTCAACCAGTAATATTCAGCACGGCCAATTATTATGTTTTTCTATATTTGAGATGATCATGTTTTTTATTCTCCTGTATTCATTTACAGTGGTGAATTTTACTGATTTTTTTCTGAAAGTTCAATTTTACATTCCTGAAATAAACCTCAACTGGTCATGAAATGTTATCTTTTCCATAACTGGATTCTATTTGATAATATTTTGTTTAGGATTCTTACATCTAGGCTCATTAGAAAGAATGGCCTATAATTTTCCCTTCTTGTAATATCATTGTCAGGTTTTGGTACCAAATTTATGCTAGATTCATAAAAAGAGTTGGGAAGTGTATCAGTCAGAATTCAATCACACAAGCAGAACAACACACATACATATTCACATATACAGAAATATACACACAATTTGCTGCATAAATTTGTCCCATGCAACTGTGAAAACTAATTTGAGCAATATCCATTAAGCAGATCACTCCATCTGATGCTGGAGTCCACATGACGGGCTGCCAGGAAGGAAAGATGGATGTAAAGTAGGGAAGAAGGACATGCTGGAATCCATCAGCACAAGCTGAAATCTGTGAGAATAGACTGAAACTCATCAGATCTTGCTGCATCTGACCTGAATGGTATGGATATCCTCAGGACAGCTAGTCTCCTTTGCTACAGAACTGCACACGTGTGTCCCAGGAGTCAGAGAAACTAAAAGTGGATCCAGCAAAAAGTGGAGCAGTCGCAGGCCTGACTGCTGCTGAGCCAATGACATGAGTCAGCAGATAAGCTACATCATGTGTGAACCATATGTGACTTCTGCTTCACTTCTGCTCTCCAATCTTACACAAGAATGTCTCTTGGCTGGGTGCAGTGGCTCACACTTATAATCCCAGCACTTTGGGAGGCCGAGGTGGGTCGATTACCTGAGATCAGAAGTTTGAGACTTGCCTGGCCAACATGGTGAAACCCTGTCTCTAACTAAAAATACAAAAATTAGGCAGGCACTTATAATCCTAGCTCCTTGAAAGGCTGAAGTGGGAGAATAGCTTGAATTCAGGAGGCAGTGGTTGTAGTGAGGTGAGACTGTGCCAAAGAGCAAGACTTCCTCTCAAAAAAACAAACAAAAACAAAAACAAAAAACAAAAAACAGAATATCTCTTGTGACCCACTCCAATTTGAAATATAAAGAGAAGAAAATTCGGGGTTGAGGGGGAATTTCTGGAGTTGCTACAATGAGAATAAAATACCTAGGAATACAACTGATAAGGGATGTGAAGGAACTCTTCAAGGAGAACTACAAACCACTGCTTAAGGAAATAAGAAAGGACACAAATGAAAAAACATCCATGCTCATGGTTGGGAAGAATCAACATTGTGAAAATGGCCATGCTGCCCAGAGTAATTTATAGATTCAGTGTTATCCCCATCAAGCTACCATTGAGTTTCTTAACAGAATTGGAAAAAAAAAACACCTTAAATTTCCTATGGAACCAAAAAGGAGCATGCATAGCCAAGACAATCCTAAGCAAAATAAAATAAAAAAAAAAACAACAAAGCTGGAGGCATCACGCTACCTGACTTCAAACTATACTATAGTAACCAAAACAGCATGGCACAATAACCAAAGGCTACAGTAACCCAAACAGCATGGTACTGCTACCAAAACAGAGATATAGACTAATGCAACAGAATAAAGGCCTCAGAAATAACCCCACATATCTACAACCATCTGATCTTTGACAAACCCGACAAAAAACAAGCAATGGGGTAAGGATTCCCTATTTAGTAAGTGGTTTTGGGAAAACTGGCTAGCCATATGCAGAAAGCTGAAACTGAACCCTTTCTTATAGCTTATACAAAAATTAACTCAAGATGGATGAAAGATTTAAATGTAAGCCCTAAAACCATAAAAACCCTAGGCAACCATTTAGGACATTGGCATGGGCAAGGACTTCATGACTAAAACACCAAAAGCAATGGCAACAAAAGCCAAAATAGACAAATAAGATCAAATTAAACTAAAGAGCTTCTGCACAGCAAAATAAACTATCATCAGAGTGAAGAGACGACCTACAAAATGGGAAAAAATTTTTGCAATCCACCCAACTGACATACGGCTAATATTCAGAATCTACAAAGAACTTAAACAAATTTATAAGAAAAAAACAACCCCATCAAAAAGTGTGCAAAGGATATGAACAGACATCTCTCAAAAGAAACATTTATGAGGCCAACAAACATATAAAGAAAAACTCATCATCACTGGTCATTAGAGAAATGCAAATCAAAACCACAATGAGATACCATCTCACACCAGTTAGAAAGGCAATCATTAAAAAGTCAGGAGACAACAGATGCTGGACAGGATGTGGAGAAATAGAATGCTTTTACACTGTTGGTGGGAGTATAAATTAGTTCAACCATTGTGGAAGACAATGTGGCGATTCCCCAAGGATCTAGAACTAGAAATACCATTTGACCTAGCAATTCCACTACCATGTACCTACCCAAAGGTTTATAAATTGTTCTACGATAACGACACATGCACAGATGTTTACTGCGGCACTGTTCACAATAGCAAAGACTTGGAATCAACCCAAATGCCCAACAATGATAAACTGAATAAAGAAAATGTGGCACATATACACCATGGAATACTATGCAGCCATAAAAAAGGATGAGTTTATGTTCTTTGCAGGGACAAGGATGAAGCTGGAAACCATCATTCTCAGCAAACTAACACAAGAACAGAAAACCAAACACCCCATGTTCTCACTCCTAAGTGGGTGTTGAACAATGAGAACACATGGACATATGGAGGGGACTACCACACACTGGGGACTGTCGGGGCTGGCGGCTAGCGGAGGGATAGTATTAAGAGAAATACCTAATATAGATGACAGGTGATGGATGCAGCAAACCACATGGCACGTGTATAACTATGTAACAAATCTGCATGTTCTGCACATGTACCCCAGACTAAAAAACAAATCAAACAAAAAGGAAAACGTCAATAGAAATTATTAAGGCCAAACAAATTTTTTGTTTTTAGATATAATTCTTCTAATATCATGGCTTTATACATAACTGATGAAAATGATAATAGAATTAAGGCTCCTAGATTGTTGTAACAGTTGCTTGTTGACTATGCTTCTAAAAGTTATTCTAAGACTGTAATAGTTTATATAGCTCCTTAGTGTTTGTAAAACACCAAATACATATTAGCTTTTACAGGGTTTGTGTGTGTGTGTGTGTGTGTGTGTGTGTGTGTGTGTGTAACTTCTTGCCTTTTCCTTTATTTTTGTACTTCCAGAAAAGTCGAGTTAAACTTCTCTATTCATAACTCACAATAAATTTACTCCACTTGTCAGCATATGGTATATGGTAAAAGGCAGAAATTCAGCTTTATTATGTTCCACATTATATGAATACCCCAATGACATCTATTAAAATTATCCATATTTTTCTTTATCATATAACATACATACACACACACACACACACACACACACACACACACACACACACACACATATAGGGAGAGATTTTTCTGCTTTCCTATTTCATCAATCTATTCACTCTTTCTAAACTAGTTCCATGTTGTTTTGGGTACTAGGGATTTGTTGCATGTACTAGAGTATATGCTGTCATCTTATTATCTAATAAGGTGAGCCTTTCTTTTTCCTTTAATTTTGCTTTTATAAAAATACATTTGTGTATTTTTAGACATTTTTGAAAGACTATCCCTTCTAAAATACATAATTTTGTTTTGTACTGGATGTTTTAGAAAATAAACTATTTTTATATTTTTAAAAAAGAGAATGTCTTTGTGGGCAACTCCAATTGGAAACATAGATAAAGAGAAGAAAACTCGGGTGAAGGGGAATTTCTGGGGTAGGAGCAATATATATTCTATATATATATATAACTCTTACAATTCAGTAATAAAAAGAAACATCTCTCACCCAACAAAATGAACAAAAGATTTAAACAGACCACTCCACAAAAGAAAATAGATGAATAGCTAACGAACAGATGAAATAGTGCTCAACATCATTAGTTATTAGGAAAATTTAATTAAAACATGGTATCACTACTCATCTATCAGAACGGCTAAAATTAAGACTGACAAAATCAAATGTTGGAGAGGATGTGGAGCCACCAAAGTTCTAATACAGTCTTTGTTGAAGTTTAAAATGGTACAATCAATTTAGAAAATAATCTAATAATTTTTAATAAAATTAAATATACATCTATCATATAACCTAGCAATTCCATTCCTATATATTTACCCAAGAGAAATAAAAACACATGTCCACAAAAAGACTTGTGCTAGAATGTAGAAAGTGTTATTCATAACAGCCAAAATCTGGATACAATTTGAATCCATCAACAGGAAAGCAGACAAATGGATTGTAGTATATTCATATAATAGTAATAAAAAAGGAAGGAACTACTGCTTCACATACATACAGATGAATGTCAAACATGCTGAATGAAAGACATCTACTGTATTTTTCCAAAATAGGCAAAACTAATTCACTGTGGAAAAAATTAGAACAGTGATTGCCTAAGAGCAGAGAGTTGGAATGAGGGGTGGTGGGACTGGGGAAAATGGTGGTACATGTAAATTGTAACAAGTAAGACATAATTTTCTGGAGTGATAGCAATGTCCTGTACCTTGATAGGAGTCTGAGTTTTATAAGCATACACATTTGTCAAAAAAATAGCAAATTTGCACACACTTAATGGTTTATGAATTTCACTTTCCGTAAATTTTACTTAAGAAAGAGCTGTAAACAACTATTAAATTCCAGTTAATAATATGTATGTTGAAGTATTTAGTGAAAAGTATACTGATATATGCAATATACTTTGAAATGCATTAGAAGAATCAGAAGATTAATAAAGGAATGGAGGGATAGAGGGACAGAAGTGAAATGTTAATGGTAAATTCTAGGTGAAAGTGTATGGGTTCTTTACTATAGAAATCAGAGCAGGAATTTTAAGTTTTCTTATATCTTTTGATAGCTTATGTAAGTGAGCAACCTTGGCTTTTACACTCATACAATTAGTCACTAAGAAATTCATGATTCTCAGTAAGCCAATGGCCAATTCACATTTAATTTCCTCGCAATATATACCAAAGATACGTTAATTGGAGCAAAGAGAGAATTTTAATAAAGTGACTTATAAATATATAGTGTTAGCAGTAATTCTACAGAAAATGAAGATCATATTTTATATAAGCCTTTGCCTTCACAAGGTTTACTGAACCACCCAAGCCCATCCGGCAATAGCTCTTCTCCAAAGTTCCCTTCTACTACTTGGGAACATTCCATTTTCAGCATCAATGAAAAAGAAATCTACTATGCTCCACTGCACATCACAGTAACCAATGTTCATTTTTAAAAAGTTATCATCAAAAAAATTGGAAACTATCTCCATAATTAAATAGTTATGGCAAAACCTCATAATGTTCAGGGGCTATGACAGTTTAAACAAAATAAAACATTAACTTTTCTAAACCGTCAAAATCATTTGGATTTAGTCCCAATTTTGAGTGACGATCAGCCAAACCATTCATCCAGTGGAAATTTAAAACAAAATACATAATTATTAATATTTCTTACCCTCCCAGAACAGCATCTAAGAAAAAAGATTTCCATTAACAAGGACTTTTACAGATTAAACAGGCACATCCAAACCAGGTTCAAACCACGGAAAACAAAGTAGGGCACAACTAACAACATTAAAAAGATAAGGAAGCTCTAAGGCCAAAGAAGTCAAGAGATGTCAGAGTCTTTTGTTTATAAATACACTCACAAAACATTTAATGAGAAAGATCTAAATACTCCCCAAGAAAATTAGCAGTTAAGGCTACCTCTGATAAAATACACTTCAGCGAAATGGACAAATTATACAATAACATAAATTCATAAAACAAACTAAAAAAGATAGAGAAGCTAAATGTTCCTACAGCTAAATCAATTCTTAATAACAACAAAAATCCTACCAAGAAAACACCAAGCCCAAAGTTTAACAAAAGATAATAGAAAAAAGAATAAATCTTGCCCCAAATGTATGAAATTAATACAACCTTAATATCAAACCAAAAGTCAATATAAAAAAGGGAAATTACAAATCAATCTTATTGATAATAAATGTAAAATCTACTAAATCAAATATGGCCAAATTGAATTCAATAAGTTAAAGGTTTCTTTCATGAACACATGGTTAGTTTAATATTAGAAAAAGCTGTTAATATTTCCAAAGACTGAAGGGAAAAATGATCTGGTCATCTCAATATATACAAAAAAAAAGCATTCAATAATATTCTACAACAATTCATGATATAAACTATAAGTAAGCCAGAAATAGAAGAGAACATCTGTACTTTACAACAAGTATCTATAAGAAACCTACAGCAAACATTATGCTCAGTGGTGAGGCATTAAAATCACTATCTACAAAATCAGCAGTCCTGCAAAGATGTCTGTTATCTCCATTTTCGGTATTTACTGGAGGTTTTGGTCAGTGTGTATGAACACACAAACAGACACACAGACACAAACACACAATATAGATGAACTTACCAGAAGTCAAGAGATAAATGCCATTATTTTATCATTTATATCAATTGTCTTTATATAAAATCCAAAAGAATCCATATATTTATAAACTATTAAAAAGAAAAAAAATTTTTTAAGAGTTTAGAAAGTTTTTTCTATTATCAAATCACTATGCAAAAGCCAAATGCACATGTGCATACTGGCAATAATGCTAGAAAGATCATTTTTTAAAAATAAAATTTATAACAACCAAAAATAAGAAATTTAATTAAATTATAAAGAATTGTAATTCCACCAACAAAAGTATGCAAGACCTTTATGAAGAAAATAAAATGTCATTAAAAGATTAAAGAAGAAAAAAAGATTAAAGAAGATCTAAGCAAATATAGAAAAATGCTACGCTCATAGATAATACATTACCTTCGGGAGGTCAGTTCTTCCCCAAAGTTAATCTATAAAACCAATGCAATTGTAGGTTGAGCATCCCAAATCTGAAAACCTTAAATCCAAAAATGCTCCAAAATGTGAAACTTGTTGAGCATGGACAAGATGCTAAAAAAGAAAAAGATTCATTGAAGCATTTCAGATTTCAGATTTTGGGATATTCAACCGATATAATTCAAATGTTTCAAATTCTGAAAAAAATCACAAATCCAAAAATAGGACCAAATACTTCTGGTCCTAATCATTTCAGATAAGGGGTACCTAACCTGAACCTTAATATCCTGTCAAGTATTCTTACAGAACTTGAAAAGCTGATTTTAAGATTTATATGGAAAAGAAATGACTAAGAATAGCTAAGGAACTGTTGTAAAAGAAAAACATTTGGGTGAGAAGGCTGGGGAATATGACCTACCAGATATTAAAAATTACTTAAAGTTATGTTAACACTGTAGATTTGGCTGTGGAATAAAACGTTCTGAAAGGAGGCCACACATATACAGAAATCTGATATACTGCAGAGATGGCACTGCAGATTAGTGGGGATACGATGAATTCTTCAAGAAATAGATAAGAACACTGGAAAAAGTAAAATTACATCTCTATCTTATACACAAAATTACAGATGAATTACAAACCTAAACATGAAAGTCAAAATATTTAAACTTACAGAAGAAAATATCTGAAAATATGTTAATAATCTAAGGATTGAGAAGAATTTCCAAAAAATATATTAAAAGTAGTTGCCTAGATGGTATTGCCTAGGTAATACCACTCAGGACAGAGGCATGGGCAAAGACTTCATGACTAAAACACCAAAAGCAATGGAAACAAAAGCCAAAATAGACAAATGGGATCTAATTAAACTAAAGAGCTTCTGAACAGCAAAAGAAACTATCATCAGAGTAAACAGACAACCTACAGAATGAGAGAAAATTTTTTCAGTCTATCCATCTGGGCTAATATCCAGAATCTACAAACAACTTAAACAAATTTATAAGAAAAAAACAAAAAGCCCCATCAAAAAGTCAGCAAAGCATATAAACAGACACTTCTCAAAAGAAGATATTTATTTATGCAGTCAACAAACATATGAAGAAAAGCTCGTCATTGCTGGTCATTAGAAAATGCAAATCAAAACCACAATGAGATGCCATCTCATGCCAGTTAAAATGGCAATCATTAAAAAGTAAGGAGACAACAGATGCTGGACAGGATGTGGAAAAATAGGAATGCTTTTACACAAAGTGTAAATTAGTTCGACCATTGTGGAAGACCAGTGTGGCGATTCCTCAGGGATCTAGAACTAGAAATACCATTTGACCCAGCAATCCCACTACTGTGTATACACCCAAATGAATATAAATCATTCTACTATAAAGACACATGCACACATATGTTTACTGCAGCACTGTTAACAATAGCAAAGACTTGAAATCAACCCAAATGCCCATCAATGACAGACTGAATAAAGAAAATGTGGCACATATACACCATGGAATACTATGTAGCCATAAAAAAGGATGAGTTTATGTTCTTTGCAGGGACATGGATGAAGCTGGAAACCATCATTCTCAGCAAACTAACACAGGAATAGAAAACTAAATACATGTTCTCACTCCTAAGTGGGAGTTGAACAATGAGAACACATGGACACAGGGAGGAGAACATCACACACTGGGGCCTGTTGGGGGGTGGAGGGCGGGGTAGGGGAGGGATAGCATTAGGAGAAATAACTAATGTAGATGACAGGTTGATGGGTCCAGCAAACCACCATGGCAAGTGCATACCTATGTAACAAACCTGTACGTTCTGCACATTACTTCAGAAATTAAAGTATTTTTTAAAAATGAATGCAAGCATCTTTCTCTCACACATACATACACAAAAAGTCGCTGCCATAAAGAAAAAAGAAAAAAAATGTGAACATTAAAATTAATCAGTCTGGTTCACCAAAAGACATAACAGAGGGGTTGAAAATACAAGTCACAAACTGAGAGAAAACACAATATAATGAAACTAATAATTAATATCCAGAATACGTAAAGAACACCCATAAATTAGAAAAAAAAAAACCCCAATAGGAAAATGGACAAAGCAAAAAACAAAACAAAACAAAACAAAACAAAAACTGTAAACATATGGGAAGGCACTTAACCTCTTTGGTAATTAGGAAAATACAAACAAAAGGATAATGAGATACCTAAGAGTCAGCTAGGACATGGAACAATGGGAATTCTCACACCCTGCTTATTGGGTGCACAAATCACTTACAACTATTTTGGAAAATATTTTGGCATTAGTAAACCTGAATACATACATACTCCATGACTCAGCAATTTCATACTGAGAAATATACTCTAGAAAAATTCTTATATATATGTACCAGAAGACATATAAAAGAATGTATTATCTTACTCATTGGGGTCAAAATTAGAAATTAACTCTGAAATGAAAAAAGTCATACAATATACACTCATCATCCAATATTAATGTTTATGGGGCACATAAATATTCTTTTCATGGACTTATTCATTAATTGCTAAATTCATTAATAAATATTATCCTTTTGTAAATGCAGAGTTAAAACACGCCTGACAGGTCAATTTTTGATATAGCATGAATAGCTTTTTGTTCACACTGACAGGCATATGTACTTTAATCACCAAACACTGTATCAAGTATTTATAAAAGAAAATCCTTTTTGAGGATTATTTCGGTTTAATCAGGATTAAAAGGAAATAAAACTTTATCCTTATCATCCTTGAGTGAAGTAACTTGAGTTTTAATATCTTTATTTAATCAGAAAATACACAGAGGGAAACAATAATAACATAGAGAGAGCCTGATGTCCTGTGGTCTTCCTTAATAACAACCCATTTTCAAGAGACTATAATCTACTCAACAGTAAGAATTCTACCAAGGATCTTAATCAGATTCTGAGAAAATTCACACTCAAAATAAACAATGTGCCACTAAAACCAAAACAATGTAGGTATTAGCAGCTGTATAAAAGATTAGCCTCAATCTGATGAGTCATTTCTAAGATAATGAAAAGCATAATTCTTTGAAGTGCTTTCTATTCAAGCTGGAAAATATATAAAGATATGGAATCATTTACCAAGCAGCCTGACTGAGAAATTTTTCATTTTCTTTCTTATTTGACTGTATGCAGACATCAAACTAAGAACGGCAAAAATGAATCTCTCTTCCTACATATTAATACTAACTTTTTCTTTGTTTTCTCAAGGTATTTTACTTTCAGCATCCAAGTCCATAAGAAATTTAGACGATGACATGGTATTTAATACATTCAGGTTGGGGAAAGCCTTTCAGAAGGAAGACACTGGAGAAAAATCAGTTATTGCTCCTTCCCTGGAACAATATAAAAACGATGAGAGCAGTTTCATGAACGAAGAGGAAAACAAAAATTTAAAGGTAAGTGGCAATGTGACTTGTCATTTATTTCAATGAAAATTTAAATGATTCTTACAAAACCTCTGAAAACTGATACTTTTATTAAAAAATGATACTTTTACAAACAGAAGTATATGCAAACAGTCACAATATGTATTAGACAACTGCCGATATTTCTTACACGCCAGGTAGTTCTTCCATCCTGGAGAACACCTCTTATCTAAAAGGTTTTTTTTTTTTCCTCCTATAAATTTGCATATAAGGTATTTTTAAAGAGTCAAAAACAGTATAGAGCATCTTTGAATTGATCAACAAGAATATTCTACAATTGTATTATAATTCCACTCCAAATACGATAGCTAAAAAACAAATCAACCTTCTCTTTACAGAACACAGGCTCCAAACATAATTTCTTAAATCATGGTCTGCCACTGAATCTGGCTATAAAACCTTATCTTGCACTAAAAGGATCTGTAGCTTTTCCAGCTGACAATGGAGTTCAGAATACTGAATCAACACAAGAAAAGAGAGAAATTGGGGATGAAGAAAACTCAGCTAAATTTCCTATAGGAAGGAGAGATTTTGACAGTGAGTAGTTTTTTCAAAATTCAATTCTTACACCCTACCACTATTAAACAGAACTCTGAGTTTAAGCGAACTTGGATGCAATCATAACAAAATCAAATAAGACCGTAGCTCAATTACACCTGCCAAAAATGTGGGATTAAAGAGCATGTAATTAGTTATTAACAGTTTGGTTTACTCAGAATTAGTTGTACTAGATCCATTCTTTTTTTTTTCTTAATAAATTTTGTGTGACAATTATAATCCTTTAAACAATTTAAACTTTCTTCTTTCTTCAGTGCTCAGATGTATGCTGGGAAGAGTCTACCGACCTTGTTGGCAAATCTGATACCTGTTGGTCCACATCATCTTTTCAGAAGAAAATAAAAGCATTTAATTGCCAATGGGAAGAAAAGCCTGTAATGCTACTATAACTTGTGTATTATGTTAAATGTCTGATTTAAAAGAAAGTAGTGTTAAGATATAACAGTAACTGAAATGATATGCTTTTTCTGTGCATTAAACTTTGTGAAAATTCTGCATAATTATGACTTATTAGTATTTTTGAACAATGCTTAACATACTAACCTTACATACACTCTAGACCAATACAATAAAGTATCATAATTTACACCTTGATCTCTTAAAAATTAAGCATGTCTTTGGTGAATGGCTTTATATATGCATAAACCTAAAGCATATAATACACAAACTTATAGTCTAAAAAACTGAGTTAACTTTGTCTGGCCAGGAATCAACTTGTCCTTGGCAGTACATTTATTGTTTTTTGCTACTTTAGCTAGTTTGCCATACAATTTCTTCTGTGAATCATTTGATTTCTTTGGCATTTTAACATTTTTATGTTGAGGTGGTTCATTTTCATTATCACAGAGAGTATTTTCACCATCCAAATCCACCTGTTTCCTTTTTGAGCTTTTATTTCCTGTCAGACTACTTGATTTTCCTGATACTTTTTCATTTTTACTTCTGTCCAGATGAACATTTCCAAAACTCATTCCAATTGTCGATCTTCCAACAGATGAATTTATACCCTCTGTTATGCAAGATAAAAAGAGGAAAAGAATCATATAATATTTAGTATTAATATTCATGAGAACTTTACAATAAACTTTAGAAATGGCTAAAGAATATTCAAATTTTTATTTTTAAAGTAAAATAATACTATAAATAATATAATTAACAAATATAGCTACATTACTATCCCACAACTTTTAAGTTTACCACAGCACCTCGTAGTTAACTTTGGCCAGTAATGAAATTGTCAGTGCTACCAAAATATTTGTTTGAATGCATGACATTTCATCCATAAACATACGCTACATATTACTTCTTAAATACATTTAGTTAAATCAAATTGTGTCCTATTCCTATCCATAAATTTGTATTTAGATTTAACTTTTTAAATAAACTGAGGTCTTTAAAAATATAAATCTTTCAGTCTTCAAAAGAAAAAAAAAATAAACCTTTACATTTCATAGTACTTTGCAAAAATAATCTAATTTTACTTAAAATTAATTAGTAGACTAGAATTAAATTGTTTTTTAATTGCACAAAAAAGATCAATTACCAGAAAGGTCATTTTCCATGTGAAGAACACACAAAGGCTTTGATGCTGCATTAATATTATTCCAATTACCCTTGCTTATCATGTTGTCATCTTTATAAGTACAAGCAAATTGGGATCTAATTAAGGTTTGCTTCATCTGGTAACAGAAATAAAAAAGAAAATACGCAATTTATTCACTATTTTATTTCTTCATCTAGATACATACACACTCTACAGTAATCAAGGTATAAAAATTTCCCTTAGAAATTTTTATTTATTACTCATTGTCATTACTCAATCGTTTACTAACCTATAACCTTTTATATTTCATAGTTTGCAAACTCATTCATTGCTATGGCTAGCATTTTTGTTCTTTACCATAAATACTAGCTTTATGTATATTTTTTATTTGTTTTGTAACAGTTATAAAACAATCAGTTTTAGACGCTTCATAGGGCTTTGTTACACACTCCTATGTCAGCACTGCTCTGGAGCATTTTACTGTAAGTAAAATAACAATACAGGTAATACACATAATCATAGAAAAATACAAGTTCTTCATCCTAAGAAGAACACAACTCTTTTGGAAAAATATAGCATATGGAATTCAAGAAATTAGGGAGGAAGAAATGCTAAGATGAAAAAAAGAACTAAGTGAGGTCAAAAGAATCGAAACCAGAAAACTAGCAAAGAAATAACTGCAAGATAAAACAAAATGATATTGGAAAGGCATTATTTCTTGAGTACTTAGGAAAACAACAAAGATGATTCAATATATCATTCTAGAAAGATCTGACCAAGTGACTTAATGGTCAGAAATTCAAAATATACTCTTGCATTTATCTACAAATATCAAATAGGAGGGCCTGACTTTCTACATAAATAGGAGAAAATTACAAAGATAAACTTAATTCTTGACCATTGAAAAGGATGCCAAAAAAAGCAGTTTTGGAAATGTATTCCACAAACATAAACCAGTGAGCTGTTGAGGGATAGAAATTAACTTTAGAACCAAGTAGCCTATATAAATAATGCCAGTTTCAACAATTACAGATGATGTGTAATATAGCATTCAGGTTTAATGGAGAGATTTCTCCAAATAGTTAGAAGTCTCCTGAAATCATTTTCTGAAATAGACAAAGTTTCAAATACATAATTCAATAAAGATGATTTCAATAATTCAAAAATTTAACATTTTGAGTATAACTATATTACCCTGATTATTACTTACAGAGTATTTATTGATACAGTCATGAAAGCTAAAACAGCATGGCTTTACATTATATATTCAGTAGTTATATATTATGTTATATATTGAGAGATCAGTGCATTAATCTACTCAGATGTTCATAAAGATAATGGCAGTGAAATCTACTATAGCTTAGAAAAAATTAGAATAATCTCCTGTCCAGCTGCTTCATAAAAGCAAGTTTTCTTAGGATGACAAATTTTCCATCTTTCTGATTAATGATGTCTGTGACAATCTCCATCTCCCAGATCACAAAAAATTATGTTCCATGTGCTTAAATGAAGCATTAGACAATTGGAGTTTTATCTTCCATTTAAGCATAAAAATGCACAAAATTGAAAATAAAGGTGAAAATATACAAGATCAAAAAACCATTTTTTTTGAAGTTGAACAGAATGGACTCTTGAAAATGAATGGGACTACAACCCACTACCTTCACGAATCCCTATGAATGCAAGATTTATTATATAGCTTCCACCACAAGATGCCCTATAAATAACTGAAGATTTTAAGAAGCTCTTTCTACACTTTATTAATTGTATAACTACAGATTTAAAGCAGTTGATAAACCTATTTAAATAAGCTTTATTAATAAAATTGACTGTATATCACATAATAGTAGCATTATCCATGAACTTTTATTTCCATCTGCAAAACCAGTACTAACTGTTAACATTATCTTTTCACACATTTTTTTCACTTCACAAAAGTTATGGCTCATAGAGAATTATAAACATGCTGCTTATAAAGAGTTATAAAGAGTATATTAGATGCTAAGTGGCTGGCATCTAATAAGCTAGAGTTAGCTTGGGAGTTGTTGGCTTCCCACTACAAAATCTCCATCAGCACCACCCACAAAACATTCTAAATAAAAATATAATACTAAAAAATAATCATTTAGTACAGAAAACTAATGTTTCTCCAATCTCATGTTTAGCATGAATAAAAATTTCTTTAGAATGTTTTGTTATTTTTATTAATTTATAACATATCATCTAGGTAAAAAAAAAAATCTTTGCTTGCTATGCAAATAGTCACAAAATAAGTGTAATAGCTCTCCTTACAACTAGATTTCCTCAATTCAGGCTCCCCCATAGGCAAATTCTAGAATCCTCAGTGACCATAGCACAATTTCAGAAAACTACCATTACCAGGCAATGGATTTCTGAAGTACTGAAAACAAGTTCAGAGGTAAAAGAAATGTAATTAATGACTTTATTTACCATGAAAAATATAATTTATAAACATATTAAAATATGAGAAATAAACACAATAGAATTCCCTTTGTCTATTGAGAGTTTTTTCTTTTCATAAAGGATTGTATACAGATTTTCTTATCCCTGACCTGTACAAAAATCTCTTTTTTATCAATACCACTTATTAAGTTCCAAATACGTGGTAAGCACAGAGTGTGCTAGATTACTAGGATGGCTTCTGCAACTTCAAAGACATTCTACTTATAAAATTTGCTATTGACACACAGCTGGAAGGAATAACAAATAAATTGGATAACAGAATCAAGATTGAAAAGATTTCAGAAGGCTAGAACCATAAGTAGAAAATAATAAGACGGGAATGGATGCGGATAAACAAGGTCCAGTATTTAAGTTCAAAAATATCAATTACAGATGTACAGGATGAGGAAACTCTGACTTAAAAATAACATATGTAAAAGACCTAGAGATTTAAATTGATATGAACTTGACTGAGCCAACACTGTGATGTTCAACTAAGAAAGCAGCACAAAAAGATAAGATGATGTGATGGGAAAAACATCAGATTTGCAGTCAGAAGACCTGGCTTCTAATACTGGCCCTACTACTTATTAACTAGACAACCTTGGGGAAACCATTATATCTCTCACTTATCCGCACATAATGGGAATATTTATCTCACAGAATTATCAGAATTGGATGCAGTTAAAAATATGTCAAGGTTATATAAACTCCAGAAATCTATAAAGACACTATATCATTATTATTGTGATAACATGTAGGAAAAGGGTATTCCTGTAAGAAAAAGATCTATTCAGTAAGATGTCTCAGAACCAGGCCAATTCTAAAATGATTCTAGGAATGCAGCTAAAAAAAAAATGAACTTACGAACAGCTTCTTCATTTTAATTATTTAAACAATGCAAACTACATTGGCTTATATTTATAACTTAAAAAGGACTGCTTTTCCTTTGTTCACAAAAGTTGAATTTTTCTACACAACATTAGTGGCTACATAGAACTGAGATTACTTCCTGTTGCAAATCTTCCAAATCTCTCTGTGTATTTGATTTGGAATCACAAATAAGCAAAACAATTCCCTCTTGAAAGTGCTTTTGAAGTACTAAACAACTAAGAATAATGTCCAGATTCATATATAGCTGTTAAAATCATTTCATGTTCAAGTCACATCAGAGAAATGGATTGAAACTATTCCTTTGTAGAGCGATTTCCCCCTTTTGGAAAGATTTCTATCCACAGCATAATTGCAATGAACTTCACACTTGCCAAGAACTGGAAAAGTCCTTTTGCCACAAGCTCTTTTTAATTTAAAATTATTAGTAAGTTCCTAGTTTGAGGAAAATAGTACTTCACATAGGAAAGGCTGACTCCAATTAAATTAAAATGAATGAGTCAAAACACTAAAAAGTCATAGACACTCTCAGAATTAGCTGTATTAACAAGAAAATGAAAGTTCTAAACTCCTCATTATACCAATATATTACCAAGTTTGAAAATGGATATTATTCAACATACCTACTAAATATGTAACTAAAAATAAATATTCTAAATTTATCTTTTTACATTATCACATTTTCCAAAGAACAGAGATTTGATATCCTTAATGGCATATTAATTTGTAAATAAATCAAATAATCCATGTCTTCATTAGCGATAGCAGAAAGAAAATCTTTTTGACCTAAGTAGCAACATTATCGTTTTATGATCCTTCATCATAATTACCACGCCTTGATTTATTCTTTGAAGATAGCATAAGCATTGAAGTCTAACACCTGCATACAAACCCTTGCTCTTTTACTTACCAGCTGTACAGTCTGCAAAATGATGCCTTCTAGAGTTGAGCAAGGATTAATTGGGATGAGGGATATAAAATATCCAGTATAAACACTGGACACTTAGTAGGTACTCAATAAATCCAGATCCCATTATTTCAGCTAAAACAAATTCAATTTTAATTCAGTCTAATACAAACATTCCTTTTTCATTTTAATGGGAAATGCTGCTCATTTCTTTACAGACTTTGCTGAATGTCACCTTCTCAAGGAGACCCCTACTCATAGCTATTTAAAACTCAAATACACACAAAGGAGCCCCACTCTCCTTAGCCTCCTCCCAAGTTTTATTTCACCCGACAGCACTGATAACCTTCAAATACACCATATAATCCACCTCTTTGTTTTGCTTATTGTCTGCTTCTCTCAACTAAAATATAAACTCCATCATCAGTAAAACCTTTACAGTTTGACGAGTGATGGCCAACTGTGGTGCTCCTGTTGCCATCCCCTCCTCAAAAGGTGAGGAGTCCCCAGAGCTTCAGACGTGCTCACCAGGAAACCATGACCTCCTTTATAGATCCTGTTTCAGGGGCCCCCTGGAGACTTGGCTGGCACTGGCCTCTCCCTTTAGGCTCAGGAGCTGACTGTTTACGGCAACGGTGATGGGCTCTGGGGTACATATACCTACTGGCAGAGTGTCCTTAAGAGTACAAAATATACTCAGGGTTGAAGGGGTTTCAGGGTAGGCCAGCGGCTTCCATTGATATTCTTGCATCTCAGCTATAAAAATATTTAGGGAAGCCTTGTCTTTTAGGGCAGAAAACTTCGTCTGTTTTTTTCACTGATGTATCTCCAGTGCCTAGGACAGAACTTGGTATCCAGGAGGTACTTACTGTTTGTTGAATGAATTAATTAATTAAGTAAAATTACAACAGACTACAAGTATATGCAAGCAGAGCTATGAAGGAACAGAAGCCATGAACAAGGAAAAGTCTGGAGGTGGAAGAAGAGAATAGACTCTATAGAAAGTAAGGAAACTACATGATAACTGTATGCTTGTATCAAAATAACACATGTACCCCATGAAAGCATACAACTAGTATATATCCACAATTTTTTTAAAAATGTAAGCAGACTTGAAAAGGGTAGCTACATCACCCTAAGAACACAAGCTTTGAGGTAGAAAATATGTTCAGAGTAAACTCTACTCTGTTCAATAAGGTAAAGAAACCAGTCAATACAGTAACAAGAGAGAAATATACATGCAGAGAAAAGCTAAATCACATTATATAAAAGTACCATGCAGCTGAATTCCTTAAGCTGCTTAATATCCACCATTCACTTTTGAGTTCTTAAATATTCTGCCTTTCTCTCGCATGTACATGTCCTTACAATAAATTCCTACAAACAAAGTACTCTATTCCTTAATACCATAAAAGGCATACTGTCCTTAATCTTCCCCAACATTATTTATTCACTGTTGGTTTTTTTTTTCCACAACTACCCTATACACATTCTCTTTACAACAGCAAGGCAACTCAATACTTTCATCATCGGTTGTTTAAAATGCTCTATTTCATTCTCTCTGTCTATTCAAATCTACTTATTCTAATCTCTTATCACTATTTCCTCCACTTAATATGGGTCTCTAGTTATTGCATTGAAGTGTATCCTTAATCCATTAGAACTGCATTGTTTAATATGCTAGCCATGTGTGGTTAATTAAAATTAAATCAAATTTAAAACCCAGTTCCTCAATTGCAGTGGCTACATTTCAAGTGCTCAATAGCCACATGTGACTAGGGCCTTCAGGACAGCACAAACACAGATTACCATCCACAGAAAGTTCTATTGGAAAGCACTGCTCCAGAACAAAGCTTTACAGTCAATGCCCGGTGGCACATTTATGTGCTGCAGATGAATTCTCAAAGGATTCTGGAACATTTTGTAGTTTGCTGGATCCACACATTTGGAACTCATATGCAATGTTATATTTATAAAGGAAACCCTGCATTTGTTCACTCTCAATTATAAATGCTAGCTAGTAATCTGATGTGAAATGAGCTTTGGAAAGAATTATGATCAATTTATCTTCAACTATTGTTTCTACTCTATTTTCTTGTCTCATTCTGGGACTCCAATTAGGCATATGTTAGACTTTTTCTCTCTGTCCTGCTCTTCTATTTTGCTTTCCATTTTTTTTTTCTCTCTTCTCTTTAGTTTGGAGATTTTTTAATGATCCATCTCCAAGTCTACTTATCCTACCTAATGCTGTGTCTGGTCTACTATTAAACTCATTTGACAGGGTCTTAATTTTAGATAATGTTTTTATAATTCTGGATCATCTCTTTGCTCTATATCATCAATTCTAATTCTTGTTGGAATTCTCCACTTTTTCATACATTTTAACCATCTTTTTCTCCAATTACTTTTATATGTTAATTTCTTTTTGATTCCTTGTCAGTACATTTCAATATCTGGATCGTTTGTCGGTTTCCCTCTATTGTTAAGTGTTTTCTTTTATTAAAGGACAAATCATCTTGCCTTTTCTCATGTCCAGTATCGTTTATTTCATGCTGAATACTGCACATAAAGGAACTCTAGAAGCTACAGATGATCTCTTCTAGCAAGAATTCTTTTCACTGTTAGGCAGACACAGTGAAAGACTGATAACCTCAATACAATCAAGGAATGTGCTGGGTCACAGCTGGGTTGTAGTTTTCATTAACTCACATTTGACTTCTGGTTCTTACCTCTTCCTCAGGTGTATTCCTTCTAAGCTTTCAACTGAGAGCCTGGTAGGGATCTCTATCACCTCTGGTCTAAAATGTGGGGGATTCAGTCTGTTTTTCACAGGTTTTCACACTATGTTCTTTGACTTCCCAAATCACTTTATTTACAAATATGGCAAGTATCTTGCAAAAAAAGGCCAGCCATGTGTTTGAGGCAGGTCCCACTTCTCAAATGGAGTCTTGTCTTCTAAATACCACAAGACCACAGATGATTTTAGTCTACTGTATTAAGGCTCCCTACCTCCCACACAAATACAAAATTCAGAGTATGTGTCATAGGTAAAAATAATTGCATTTAGGTATTCTGAAGTTTCCAGTTTGTTGACGGCCCCTCAAGACACCCAAATACTTTGGTGATTTCTCTGTTCCTCGACAGAGTTCCTTTACATGGGCCAACACCAATCCTCAGCTCATATCCAAAAGGAGCAACAAATCCCAGAGAAGAAAACAGCTAACAATAGACTTCTCACATCAGAAGGATGTTATCCTGTCCAGATTTTTAATTTTCTTAAACTTCTTTGATTATGTAGCTCTCCTATGTCTTTAAAATATATTTCCCCAACTTATATACCTTTTATTGTTTTGTTATAGCAAGAATGGTGTTCTGCCATGATGTACTATATCTTCATGAGAAAAAGAATTCTCCATGTCACTACTTGATTCTATTCCTTCCTTATCTGACAGCATTTTATTTTCTCCTCAGAGTTACATTTTGAAAGCTGCATTTTTTCTGTTATTCCTTATTTATCCATAGCATGAGGAAAAGTAGTTGTAGAAGTGAGCTTATCTGAGGAGACAGGTAGTCTAAGAAAATTTCTGGATTCTGCACTCTAGGAGTTTATTAGGTATTGTATATGCCAAAGGAAGGTTCATTTCATCTCATTAGGGAGTGTATTTCAATCAAGTGGAAGAAAAGCATTTGGATAATTTCCCAAATTCAGTAGGTAGAACTAGAGCATTTACTTCTCTCAGTGTGTAACTCCCAGGGTTCATTTTCCACATTTTGTCTATATACTTCTCAAATTGCCACTTCTACTATTTCTGTAACAAAAAAGAAAGAAGAATGCACACCTTAGTTCTCAGTTTTGGAAATATTAGTGGTAATCCTCAGAATTTTACTAACTCACTAGCGCTGCATCTGGGGACCAGGACTAAATAAAGTTGCTAAATCATTCTATGCCTCTTCAGTCTGAAACCTTCAGTTTCTTTCCCTGGCCATCATCTTTTAAGCTCATTGCATCTGATTACATTATTCTTTCTTAGTTGGTATTGTCAATTATTTAAATCATTTTTTTTATTTTGTATTCTTTTCAAGTATTAGAGGAAGAACATTCTATGAGTTAAACTCAAGCCACCATTTTAATTTAGATGTACTTAGAGTTTTTTAGTACATCTAAGTAAGAATTTTTTAGTACCATGAGCATTGGACTACCTGGGTGTTTATGAAAATAACAGAGTTCTGTCCAGTCCGGTTTTTTATACTAAGTCCTGATTTTCACTGTCCCAATAGTTCCATGTTAAAGGTCCAGTATTTTCCTGATTAGCATGCTTATTAACTGGCTAAACGATTTTTCTGACATACATATAATATGCTATAAACATTAGACTCACAATAAGGAAAAGACCTGTATATATGACTTTTCACTTGTGCCTGATGTACAAAATACTACTAAACCAAGTTGGAAAGAATAAAACCTATTAATTTACAGGGATTCAAGGAGGTATCTCCTTGAAAAATCTTTAATATAAAGGTATAATGGTACTTATAATGACTTACTAAAAGCGCTTAATAAATTTAAAAGAAAATTTAAAAATTTCTTGAAACAAATGAAAATGGAAACATAACATACCAAAACCTATAGGATATAGCAAAAAAGTACTAAGAGGAAAATTTATAGCAATGAGCACCCACATCCTAAAACTAGAAAAACTTCAAATAAGCAACATAAATATGCATCTTATGGAACTAGAAAAGCAAAAGTAAGCCAAATCCAAAATTAGTAGAAGAAAAGAAAATGAAAAATAAAGATTAGAGCAGGAATAAATGAAATTGAAACCAAGAAAACAATACAAAGACTAAGGAAATGAAAAATTGATTTTTTAAAAAAAGATAAACAAAATCAACAAACTGTTAGCCAGACTAAGAAAAAAAAGGGATGACTCAAATAAAATCAGAAATTTAAAAAAATGGAGACATTACAACTAATATTTCAGAAATTCAAAGGGTCATTACAGACTACTACGACCAACAAATGCCAGTAAGTTAGAAAACCTAGAAAAAATGGATAAATTCCTAGATGTATATATACAATCTACCAAGATGGAACCACGAAGAAATAAAAAACCTGAATAGATCAATAACAAGGAATGAGACCAAACCTGTAATAAAAAGTCTCCCAGTCGCCAGGACCGGTGGCTCATGCCTGTAAGCCCAGCACTTTGGGAGGCCAAGGTGGATGGATCACTTAAGGTCAGGAGTTTGAGACTGGACTGGAGAAACCCTGTCTCTACTAAAAATACAAAAACTAGCTGGGTGTGGTGGCTGGTGCCTGTAATCCCAGCTACTCGGGAGGCTGAGGCAAGAGAATCACTTAAACATGGGAGGTGGAGGTTGCAGACCACACCACTGTACTCCAGCCCGGGCAACAAAGCAAGACTCCATCTCAAAAAAAAAATAAAAGTATCCCAGCAAAGAAAAGCCCAGAACCCAATGGCTTCATTGCTGAATTTTACCAAACATCTAAATAGAACTAATACCAATCCTACTCAAACTATTCCAAAAATAGATGAGGAGAGACAGTTTCAAACTCATTCTACAAGGACAGTATTACCAATACCAAAACCAAACAAAGAAAACTGTAGGACAGACAATATCTCTAATAAAAATTGATGTAAACATCCTCTAGAAAATACCAGCAAAGCAAATGCAACAACATATTAAAAAGATCATTCATCATGACAAAGTAGGATTTATCCCAAGGATATAAGAATGGTTCAACATATGCAAATAAATCAATGTGATACATTATATCAACAGAATGAAGGACAAAAATCATATGATCATTTTAATTGATGCTTAAAAAGCATTTGATAAAATTCAAAGCCTCTTCATGATAAAAATCCTAGAAAGACTGGATCTGGAAGAAACATATCTCAACACAATAAAAGCCATATATGACAGACCCACAGTTACTATCATTTTGAATGAGAAAAAAAAAAAAACCCGAAAGCCTTTCCTCTAAAATTTGGAACAATACAAAGATGTCCACTTTTACAAGTTATTCAACACAGTACTGGAAGTCCTAGCTAGAGTAATCAGACAAGAGAAAGAAATAAAAGGCATCCAGATTAAAAAGGGAAAAGTCAAATTATCCTTCTTTGCAGATGATATGACCTTCTATTTGAAGAAACCTAAAGACTCCACCAAAAAACTATTAGAACTGATAATCAAATTCATTGAAGTTGCAGAATACAAAATCAACATATGAGAATCAGTAGCATTTCTATATGCCAACAGCGAATACTCTGAAAAAGATATCAAGAAAGTAATCCCATTTACAATAACAAAAAATAAAATAACCTAGAAAGAAATTTAAAGAAGTAAAAGATTGCTACAATGAAAACTATAAAACACTGATGCAAGAAATTGAAGTGGACACAATTGAAAGATTCCATGTTTATTGATTGGAAAAATCAATATTGTTAAAATGTCCAGACTCGCCAAAGCAATCTACAGACTCAATGCAATCGCTTTCAAAATCCCAATACCATTCTTCACAGAAATAGAAAAAAATAATCCTAAAATTTACATGGAACTACAAAAGAGCCAGAATAGACAAAGTTATCCTTATCAAAGAGAACAAAGCTGGAGGAATCACATTTGGCTTAGAATTGCACTACAGAGCTACTGAACCAAAACAGCATGATACTTGCATAAAAACAGACACATAGAAAGCAATGGAACAGAAAAGAGAGCCAGAAGCAAAAAATAAATCCACACATTTACAGGGAACTCACTTTCAACAAAGATTCCAAGAATATACAGTGAGGACAGGAGGTCAGTCTCAATAAATGGTGCTGGGAAAACTTAATATCCATGCGCAGAATGAAACTAGACCCCTATCACTTTCCATATACAAAAATCAAATCAAAATGGATTACAGACTTAAATCTAAGACCTCCAACTATGAAACTACTAAAAGAAAACATTGGAGAAACTCTTCAGGACATTGGTCTGGGCAAAGATTTCTTGAGTAATAACCCACAGGCAGTAGCAATCAAAGCAAAAATGAACAAATGGCATCACATCAAGTTAAAAGAGCAAAAGTACAGAGTAATAGGAAATAAGCTGCTAAACTACTTTTCTATAGGAACTTTTGGTAGTAAATGTTGGCAGCATTTTTTGTTATTTTACATGGCTATGGTTCAAGTTTTATACCTGGTTAAACTAATCATTTTCATACTTCACTGTTATAAAGAGTATCGTAAAACATAAACAGTGCTTTCCTTCCTCGATTGCCATTTACTAATAGATTCAGAGCTGTATAGACTAAGCCAGCTCTACTGCTAAGTAATGGAAGCAATGTAATTATAACTTCATTAGTATTTAACCATGGTTTTGCAAACTGTTATAAAATATTTCATAGTAGTTATGAAATCTTGGATAAACTGCATTAGATGATCTCTGTTTATTTCCTGAAACTTTCTAAATTTGTCTATACATTTTGTAGTAATTAGTTAACCCTTAACATTTTCTTTAAAAAACTCTCATTTTATTTCTCAAGGATCTAGAAATAGAAATTCCATTTGACCCAGCAACCCATTACTGGGTATATACCCAAAGAACTATAAATTGTTCTACTATAAAGACACACGTACCTGTATGTTCATTGAAGCCTGTGTACAATAGCAAAGACCTGGAAGCAACTCAAATGCCCATCAATAATAGACTGGACAAAGAAAATGTGGTACATATACACCATGGAATACCATGCAGTCATAAAAAACAATGAGTTCGTGTCCTTTGTAGGGACTTGGATGAATCTGGAAACCATCATTCTCAGTAAACTAACACAAGAACAGAAAGCCAAACACTGTATGTTCTCACTCATAGGTGGGTGTTGAACAGCCAGAACACATGGACTCAGGGAGAGGAACAAAACACACTGGGGGCAGTTGAGGGGATAGGGTAGAGACAGAGGGGAGTGGGGAGGGAAGGGAGGGTGGGGAGGGATAACATGGGGAGAAATGCCAGATATAGTATGCACCTAAAGTAAAATATATAAATTTAAAAAAAAAAAAAAACTCATTTTTCAGATAGTTTTTTCATTTTGATTTACTTAACTATAAGGAAATCTAATTAGATTGTCTGTAACACCAAGGATAAATGCTTGAGAGACGAATACACCACTCTCCATGATGTGATTATTATGCAATGCATGTTTATATCAAAACATCTCATGTATCCCATAAATATATACACCTACTATGTACCCACAAAAGTTACAAACAACAAAATTTAAAATAATAAAAGTAAATAAAATAAAATTCTAAGCCCTTTCCTGGTAATATTGAATGTGCTTCACTGTCAGTGATTTTTTCTTATGTGATGTCTTACAGTCTTTTTTTTTCAGATGAGTCTCATTTTGTCACCCAGGCTGGAGTCCAGTAGCGTGATCTCCGCCTCCCAGCTTCAAGTAACTCTCCTGCCTCAGCCTCCCAAATAGCTGAGATTACAGGTGCGTACCACCACACCCAGCTAATTTCTGTATTTTTAGTAGAGATGGGTTTCACCATGTTGTCAAGGCTGGTCTTGAACTCCTGACCTCAAGTGATCTGCCTGCCTCACCTTCCCAAAATGCTGGGATTATAGGTGTGAGCCACCATGGCTAACCTACTTTCTTATTCTATTTGGAATGGAGACAGAGAAATTGAGCCCCCCAAAATATGACTTATTTTTAAATCAAAATATTAAAGTTTGTCAGTATTCATAGCAAGAAAAAAATTTTTTAATTACGTTATATTTCTGTTTCTACTTGTCCAAAAAGTAGATTTTTAAAATCTTATCTTTTGACTGTAAATACTTATATTAATATAACAAAGAATTGACAAGTTTTATTCACAGAAAAACTTTATGAAACTCAATGATGTATTACACAAGCATTAATTGCTAACAACTACTAATAACCAATAGAAAGAAAATAAATAAACTAAATGGGCGTGGAGTATACAGTAAGACAGGTATTAACTAAAAGCTTTGCTAATTTGAACTAAATTTCCAAATGAAAAAATAAAAAGCATACAAATTACAGTTCTCTTTTTTTATTGTATTAAGATGAATATTTGACAATTTAAGGGTGATTATTACTTTTATATAAAAAGTTTTACTTAATGAATTGATGAATTCCCAACCATAAAATAGTGTTTGGATCATAGTAGATACCCAATAAAAGTATGTTAAATAAATGAGTTAAAGCCAAATTTCTTTTTGAAAATAAGGCCAAGAAAAACTTAAATGCTTGAAAACACATTATTGATTACTTATAGGCAGAGATATTTCATATGAGGACAGGAAAACTTAGTTCAAACTAAACGAACAAAGAACAGGAACAGTTCTAGTCAAGAACAATGTAAAATGTTCTCAGCTCAATCTACAATTAATTATATTCTGCCATTATATCTTCAGACAAGAGCAAATTTAAAATCTCATACTTTTTTTTTTTGAGATGGAGTCTCGCGTTGTTGCCCAGGCTGGAGTGCAATTGCACGATCTCAGCTCACTGCAACCTCTGCCTTCCAGGTTCAAGTGATTCCCCTGCCTCAGCTTCCCGAGTAGCTGGGATTACAGGTGCCCACCACCATACCCAACTAATTTTTTGTATTTTTAGTAAAGACAGCGTTTTGCCATGTTGGCCAGGCTGGTCTCAAACTCCTAACCTCGTAATCCGCCTGTCTCAGCCTCCCAAAGTGCTGGGATTACAGGCATGAGCCACTGCGCCCAGCCTAAAATCACATATTTTAAGATTCAGTTTAAGATATCTTCTTTATTTTCCACTTCACTTATTCAACAGATATTTATTCAACACTTACAATAGCAACTGCTTATTCCTTCCCTTTTTAGGTCCAGTGGATTAAGCAAACCAGAAACAGATTAGTCAAGACTGTATAAGAGGACAGTCTTTGCAATGTCAACTGTCATAACTCATTTTCCATTTAAATTCCTATTGTGTCATATACAGTGTTTACAATATTTACAATACACAGCTCAGCTTTATGTATTTATTTCTTCTAAAAATAAAACAATGTCTGCCATTTTTATGGCATGCATTAAATTGTACCTTAATTTTTTTCTCTTGCATTGACTTACAGATGCGCTCTCTTAGGGGTTTTATCGAGTTATTCACTTGTGTGGGAGACCTATGTCAAAAAAAAAAGGCAAAAATTTATTACTATGGTTGGAATGTTTGTTTCCCTCCAAAATTCACATTGAAACTTAATTCCCAATACAACACAGTTTTTCCTCAACTTATGATAGGATTACCTCCAGATAAACTCATCATAAATTGAAAATACTGTTAAGTCAAAATGCATTTAATACACCCAATCTACTGAATCTCATAGCTTAGCCTAGCCTATCTTAAACATGGAATTAGTACATTCCAGTATCTGTTGGGCAAAATCATCAGGCAACACAGGAGAGTATGTGTGTCTGTCTGAGTACTGTGGTTTACTGCTGCTGCCCAGAATTATGAGAGAATACTGTTCCACATATTGCTAGCTCAGGAAAAGACCCAAATTCAAAATTCGAGGCACAGTTTCTACTGATTGTGTATAGCTTTCACACAATTGTAAAGTTGTGGGAATCGTAAAATCACACATTAAAGTATCATAAATTGGGGACCATGTATGGTATTAAGAGGTGAGGTCTTTCAGGGTGATTAAATCATGAGGATTCTGTCCTCATGAATGGGATTAGTGCCCTTATGAAAAGGTTTGTGGGAGCACTTTTTGCCCTTCAGTCTTCCCAGCCACGTGAAAACCCAGTAAAATACCATCTATGGGGAAGAGGCCCTCATCAGACACCAAATCTGCTGGAGCTTTGATCTTAGACTTCAAGACTCCAGAACTATGGGAAACAAATTTATTTTACTTAGAAATTATCTAGTCTGGGGTGTTTTGCTACAACAGCCTGAACAAATGAAGACACTTATAAACCAAAGTGGCTTTTAAGCTAGTATCTGCCCCCCTCCTACACAAAACCACACTTAAAGGACAACTGAATCTATGTGTTTATAATACAGTCATGTATGTGCTGCATAATGACATCTTGGTCAACAACATATCACATATTTGACAGTGATGCCGTAAGATTATAATGAAGCTGAAAAATTCCTATCATGTAAATACTTACCTTTATGTTACTATTTCCTTATACTATTTAGTACAATAACATACTGTACAGGTTTGTAGCCTAGGTGTGTAATAGGCTATACCATTTAAGTTTGTGTAAGTATACTGTATAATGTTCATATGCAAAATTGCCTAATGATGTCTTTATCAGAATGTATCCCCATCATTAAACAACACATGACTTTTCTTTATAAAAGTGTCAGTATTTCCATTCTGAAAATCCTAAATATTAATAATTTGCTTAATTAATCCAGTAACTAAATATTTCATGAGCTTCTACTAGCTGTAAGGCACTATACAAGATACTGTGAAGAACAGAAAGTTGACTAATTTATTGGTCTTATATGCAAGCATCCTAAAGTCTAAGTAAAGAACATAAGAAATCCACATAACTAAAATTCAAAATAGTATGGGAATTCAAAAGAGAAAAACACGGAAATAGGAGAGTCAGGGAAGGTACAATGGAGAAGACCCATCTTACAGTTTTGGATTCAGACCAACTTGTACACCTTAATAAATTAATCCCTTTTGGCTTAATAGAGCCAGAGTCAGAACCCCCTTGACCCAAATGACTATTACGCAAGAATAAAAATAGCCTACCCTAAGAAAGAATAGTTGACAACCTTAAATTGATATACCCCCTTGTCCTTAATTTTATCATTTCAGTGTAGTCCATTTACTTTACCACAGACCAGAGCTTGTCTGCACAATGACAATTAGAAATGTGAATGTAGAATCCAAATTGTAAACAACAGCAATGTGTTCAGTGACACGATTAAGTAAAGAAAAATCTTTCTTTTTTTTTTTTTTTTTAAGAGAACAGAGTCTTGCTCTGTTGCCCAGGATAGAGCATAGTGGTGCAATCATAGCTCACTGCAGCCTCAAGCAATCCTAGGCTCCCAAGTAGCTGGGACTACAGGCATGAGACACCACACTGGCTAATTCTTTTTTATTTTTGCAGAGAAAGTGTCTTATTATGTTGCACAGATTGACCTCACACTCCTGGTCTCAGGCAATGCTACTGCCTTGGCCTCCTAAAGCTCTGGGATTATTAGCATAAGCCACCACGTCTGGCCTAGAAAAATCCCTTTTTAAAATGGACTCTAGGATTAAATTTGTTAGAAAAAAAAAATTATGAAAGAAAAATAACTTTGTCTAAGAAAATGAATTCAATCTGAGAGAAAATTGACATTATTTATATTTCTACCTAAAAGCAAACTTGTTAAACAGAAGATAAAAAGAGGGAAAAAAAAGGGTTCATTTTTTTTTTTTCTTTTTACTGCTTTCTGGGATTTCAGTACCAGGTATAAGTAAATCACTGATAAAAATATTCATCGTTAATAAAATATTTGGGCATTCTGAGGTAGAATGTGGAAGAATTATTTCATGTCAGATATAAAAAACAGTCATGGAAGTTGGTAAAGAAGATGAGATTTAGAGGAATTAGATGACAACACTGAATGACAGACCACTGTAAAACTTCTGTTAGAAGAGAAGAGAAGGGATATCGAAGCACAGGAGAGAATACATGAAGCCAGAATAGCTTCAGTAGAAAATAGAAGAGATCAAACAGTAAGATAATTTTGTGAAAATTCTCTGCAGTGTAGTAAATACAATTTTAAGTGGTTGTTCTAAAAATTTTAATGTTTCTTAGTGAATGTCCTATTAATTAAAAATATCAACCTACTCAATGACTAACCCAATCATTAAAACTGGAGAGTATCTGCTACAGATGAAATTGCATCACCCCAATAAATATAAGTTGAAGGCTTAACTCCCAAATTTGACTGTATTTGGAGACAGGGCTTTTAGGAGGTAATTAAGACTAAATGAGGTCACATAGGTGGGATCTGAATCCAACAGGACAGCTGGCCTTATAAGAAGATAAAGCGATCTCTCTCCATGTGCTTCTACCAAGGAAAGGACATGTGAGCACACAGCAAAAAGGTAGTCACCTGTATCCCAAGGAGAAAGCCCTCATCAGCCCTCCCCATGCTGGCACCCTGATCTCCACTTCCAGCCCAAAGAGAAAATAGGTTTCTGTTGTTGAAGCCACTCAGTCTATAGTATTTTGTTATAGCAGCCTGAGTAGACTAAGACAGCATCAATGTCTTATACATAATACCAGCATTAATTGGGTAAATATTTTTCTGCATAATTTGAAGAAGAACCAGGAGCTGTCAATTCCAGTGTAAGTTTGGTATGTGCTGTTTCTTATTTTAGGCAGACTAGCAATCCTGGTAGCATAGGCCTCAGGCTTTAGGAAAGACACTCTTGCTAATTGCTAACATACCTTACTTGGGCAAATTACTTAATATCTCTCAAGCCTCTAATTCTTCACTTATAAAGTGGAGTCTCTAATTCTTCACTTATGAACATGGTGGTTGGGAAGGCTGAAATAATTTAACTGAAAACATTTAGCAAAATTTTTGACACACAGCAAAGGAAATACATATTTTCAAAGCAAGAAAAGAAGAACTTAAAACAACACTGAAACCAAAGACACCTCTCATGCTGTACTCTCATAAAATATTACTTCTTTTACATATAACCTCTGAATTCAAATGTTCAATCTCCCTTTAATTAACTTTTATTTTCTTTCTTCACAATTTCTATAGTTTCTAAGTCCCCCACCATAAGCATATTTTTTATAATTCTCTAGAATTAACATTTGTAATACACATAACTTCCACATTACTTACCTAAAAAGTGTAAGAATAGAAATTCCATTATGATGAATGGTGTTTTCCTCATCATATAAAAGCTCTGCTTTGTTTTTGGTAGGAATACTAGCTGCTTCTTCATCCAAAAGAACTAGTAAGGTTTTCACAGTATCTCTGCCACAGTATGCAGTGCCATGGTTTATGGCATGAGATTTTGGCTAAGACAAAAAATAATTTTAAGTAAATGTAATAATCACCCCAGCTGAGTGAATGGCCACACTTTTCCATTCCCTGTGCCACTAGCCTCTTTCTTCTATTGTTGAAATAATAAAACATCAGCTATAATAAGTGGCTGTAAGGCATGTAACCATTTTTCCTTAAGTCAGGTGACCATTTTTTCCTTAAGTCATGCTATAATCAACCTTACCAATTCCAGATATACAAAAATAATAGCATCAAAAGAAGACATTAGGTTCTGGTCAAAATAACAACAGGCTCTGAGTCAGAAAAATTGAGCCACTATCTAGCTATGTGACATCAACCCCATGACTTAACATCTCAATTTATTTTTCTCATCCGTCAAAGACGGATGAGGTTCTGGCCATCTAAATACAGGCCCCATGGATGACTGTAAAGATCAAATACAAAAATGAAAAGCTAGTTGACATTCATTCATTTAATAATCATTGATAAGTATATATTATGTCCCAAGCACTGTGTTTAAAGGTGACAACCACAGCTCCAAAGGTGACAACCACTGCCTTCAAAGAACCCATAGCTTCCTTGATAAGATAAATAAGTAACTGAAAATTGCATTACAGAATGCTAAGTGCTATTTCTAATAAATGTATACACAGTGCAGTGGGAGTACAAAAGGGGTACCCTGGCAACAAAGATGATTCCACAGTGGAGGAGGCAGCTGGAGGAAGAAGAAAGCATGGTGCTTTCAGAGGATCAGGTAGCATGGCATGGCTGAAGAATAAGGTAAAAGTGGGGAAATGATATGATGTGAGCCTGGGAAACTTTGTATATCATGTCAAGAAGTTATAAGCCAGTCTATTGCAGAGAAAAATCTCTTGCTTTATTAAGCAAGGAAGTAAAATGATGCTATTTAGATTTTAAAGAATCAACAATGGCAATGTGGAAAATATATTGCAAGATACAAATGTTATAAAATCTGGAGACAGGACCACAAATTAAAGGCTATAATAGATCAGTTTAGAAATAGAGGGTTCTGAACTAAGATAGCAGTAATAGATATAAAGCTTATTAAAAAGGGAAAGCTGAAAAAACTTCATGACTAGGATAGAATAATTATATATTTTACAATAAAAAATATTAAGTATAGATACATGTAAGCACAAACTCTGAAGGCATTTCTGGCTGGAATTGATACCAACTTATCAGTTGTATATCCTGTATAATTCTAGAGAAGGTGCTTGACTTCTCTGTTCTTAAACACCCTGAAAAAATAGAGGCAATGATAATGCCTAACCCAGAGGGTTGCTGGACATTATGCCTAGATATTAAAGCTGCATCTTCTGGGGCCATCTGTTGTAAACTGTGCCAGTTTCTTCAGCTTTCATCAATATCGTCTTGGCCTTATTTCTCTGTTGGCAGACTCAGGCTACCAGGTGAACTATAATGTATATAGCTCCACTGGAACTGTAACAAATTGCCTATCACAATCTGGTGCTTCACAGATATTTTTCGTTAGTACCAGAGAATTCCATGTTGCTTAATAGTAACTTCATGAGTACTACTTGATTATATCTTTCAAAGGTCTCTGATTTGGTTAAAAACATGAAACTAAGAACGAGATTGTTAGTATCTTTACTTCTTCTGCCAAGAAATGGAAGCAATTGATGTTAATTATTTGAAGGTGACAATTCCTGATTTATACTTATAGTAATAACCCGGTTGTCACTGGAGCCAAACTACTCATCAGGAAGTGTTAACACACATGAAACACACAGGGCAACATCCCTGAATCTTCCCCGCCTTCAAAGTAAATCTAAAAACAAGCATTGTTATAGAAAAATAGCTAAAAGTGGTCCCAGAGGGCTTTGAGTGAGTGAATGAATGATAAATAATAAAAACTAAGCAAAAGTCTTTCTTCATACACTGGCTATCATAATCATACCTAGTGATAAGGGGCCTTCAGAAAAATTGAATAAATTGCAATAAATGAACTATTCTACTCTAAAATTCTGTTCTAAAAACACAGTAGTCAATTTCTCCTATAATGCTGTGGGTTAGAATCCATTCTATTTGATTATCTGCATAAAAAATTAAGAATAAGTAAATGTTCTGGGAATATACAGTTTAAAAACTGCCAGCTACAGGTTGTAATAGACTGAGAATGGAGGTAGAAAATAAGAGATCGCAGAGATAAAAGAAAAGTAAACTGCTGAATGGAAGCAATTTCTAACAGGACTGTTGTCCTAATACGATGCTTACTATTAAAGTCAGAAACAGAAAAAACAGGCTCTTATATCTGAGTAAATGGGAAAATAATTGTTTTTAAGAGTATCTATAGAAAAATATCATAAAACACTTGAATATCCATCAAGAATTGTAAGATTTTAGTACTAAAATGAATACCAGAGATTACCCAATGCCTTACTTTAACAAATTCAGAAATCTGCCCAAAATATGTGATAATTTACCCAAGTTGAACATATAATCCTAAGTAATCCTATTGAGAAACTTACATTTTCAACATCATTTTAGAGCATAGGAAACACACTCTTCTGACTTAAGTAGCAATAATAAACCATTTCTACAATAAATACAAGAGATAATGATTTGTATAAAAGGATAATGAAAAATAAAAAGCTCATTACCCGAGCAGGACTGATGTCAGTAGTGCTAACAGCTACAACACCTTCTTGAGAATTGATAATATTTTTAATCCTGAAATCCAAATCCTGAGCAACTTCCTCTATCGCTTTGTAAAAAGGATCCCTGCTGTTCTGGCCTTTAATCAGCTGCATCCTTATCACTGATAATATCTGACCCCCTGCAAGGCTGCAAATAGAAATAAGATTGCCTTATAACAGTATTACAAATAACAATATGCTTACAGACTTGAAAATACAATTTTCAGAGTTAATCAACACTTTTCAAAGAATATAGCTTTGATCTTACAAATCAGTTAAAGCATTTAAGAAAAAGATGAGGACCATTGGGAAAAAATTGTAAAAGTCTGTCTAAAAGCAAGTCATTTCAACAAGTTACTTCTTCCTTGATTTGAAAGCTGAAGAGAAATAATTTAGTTATATGTGAAATATGATAACAGGTTCAGAAGTGGTTATATACATGCAATATATTTAAAATATATACCTTTAGATACAACTAAAATAACAAAAACAGTTACCTCTCATTGAATACCTAGATTCTTACATTAATTTAATCTTAAAACCAATTCAGTAAGTTGATATTATTATCCATAAATCACAAATGAGATAACCGAGTCCCATAAAGGTTAAATGGTTTGTCCAAGAACACATGGTGTTCTGCAGGGAAGAGACAGGGAGAAAGGAAACTGACCTGAAAAACATGATATTGCATTCCAATAAGTGACAGGTTATTCTATGGAAGAGGAAACCAAGCAAGTTAGTACTGATCTAAAGCAAAAAAGAAATTGGACCAAGTATGGCCAACAGACAAGTGTTTTTAAAAAAACCTGAGAAATTGATGTTTCTTTATGCCACACCTCAATCTAAGAGTTTGGGTTGCAGCTTCTGCTTTAAAGGACAAATGTGAGAAACATATAAGGAAGGATTTCAGTCCATTTTAAGAAAGAAATGAGGTATGTCCAAAAGAAGAGGATTTTATTTTAAAGCCAAGAGATCCCATCCCTAGGGATATCACTGGAAAGGTTGCACAGTGCAGCCTTTGGTCTGGTCTGACTACAGACCATGAAGTGAGGCTGCCTGAGCACAAATCACAGCTCTGCCACTTTCAACCTTGGATATGCTATTAAACTTCTCTTTTGTAGTGGCAAAAAGGAAATCATGAAATAAAATTTTCACCCTCACTGCCTTATTGCCAGGTTGTATGTTTTATGAAATGCCAGGTTCCCTAACAAGCACTAGAAATATGATCGTTCACATTTAAATAGCTGGTCCAGATAAAAGAGGGAAGTTAGAAGAAAACTGCAGAGAGACTTAGTGTATGATGACAATGTATTTTCCTGATCATCAGACTCATATCGAGCATTTGTTTAAAACATCAACTTCAGATCCCATCCTACAAAATTACAATCTCCAGAGAAGAGCACTGAATGTTTGCATTGTTTTAGAAATACTGCAGGTGATTCTTATGATTAGGCAAGGGTGAAGAAAAAGTCATGAAAAAATCAGCTCCTTGAGAAAGCAATCATATTTTACTAATCTTCACATTGTCAGTTTGCATTTGACACACAGAAGAGATGATTGATGTATGTTTGTTGAATAAATGAATACTATCATATGCAACAATATAAAGTTTTTAATAGTAAGACAAATGATATATAGTTTACTATTATTCACATGATTATTTGTAATACAAAAGTACTTAGGAGGTGTCTACTTACACAATGGCATACTAGATACCCTGAAAAACATCTTATTGAATAGAGAAAAATCTCCAAGTACCACCCAATCTCTCCCTCAAAAAGGAACCAATCAGAGCTGGTGTGGTAAGTTGAAAGCTGTGCATAGCAAACAAGCAGGATAACATCCAAATGACAAACATCTAGTAGCACTGTGATCAGGATACAAAGCTCTGGTCTAGCAACAAGGTGGAAGAGGACAAGCAAGGACTTTCACGTTCAGTCTGAACCTTCCAAGGAAGAAGAAGCTAGTATGGTTTTTACTAGATTTATTCTATGTACTTTATATTTTTGAAGTTTTTTTCCTTCTATTTAGTAATGATACAGAAATTCAGTTGCACTTCATTTATTGGCCTTGTGTCCAGCAAAACTCTTAAACTCTACTGCCAATTTTAATAATTTGCCTTTAGATTCTTGAGGTTTTCTATATAATTAGCCATTAGCCATATTATCATCAAAAAGGATTTTATTTTTTTGTTATATCTCCTATTTCTTTTTGTCTTACTACATTGAATTGGATATCTGATGCTATGTTGAAAAGAAACAATGACAACAGAAACTCTTGTCTTATTCTTAAGCTGAATGCTAAAACATTTTACCATTAACTCGGTTTTTATAGAAACACTTTTGTCAAGTTAAAGTCCTTATTCTTAATTTATCTTTAAACTGAGGGCTTAGCCCTGTAGAGTGGGTGTTTCCTATTCATCTCCCCACGTTGGCCGGTTCTTGGGCTGTCTAAAAGCTAGCTTCCCTTCTTGACTTGTCTCTCTAGCTTTCCTCCTTCACCTATTTTTGACCTGTATTTTCATTACATTTGCCTACTTACCAATGCATTTAAGAAGCATTTTTGAAATATGCTATCCAACATTATTAATTATTTTCAATGGAAGAAACAAGCTGAGGGCCTAGTCTGCCAAACTTCTGTAATCAGAAGTCTGAGCAGACGCTAGGAATTCTTTCACATATAGAAAGAATTATAGAAGTCCTGAAAAGGACTTCCCTTTTCAGCTGTGAACTACATGAAATGTAGACAAAATGAAAACATAATTAACATTATATGCTTTTCCTGGGAATTAATCTCTAATAGAATAGAGTTTTGGAAAAGATTCAAATGGTTAATAAAATCTGAAAGTGTCTTAGTGCTAATTATAAGAACAAAAATAAATGCTTTAAATGATATTAGGAAAGTCACCTTTGACCTCCTTTTCTTATTCCTTCTACAAGACAAAAATGCTAAATTTTAAAGATGATGTAATTCACTGGCTGAATTGTATTTTAGGAAAAAAATAAGACTTGTATTTTGGAGACTTGCCAAGGTCAACATTTTGAACCCCTGGCAAAATAACCCAAACAGTAGTGCTCTGACTACTCTATTACTATATACTCACTTCTAGAGCCACCATTAGGTTGGCTTCTAGTATCTGCTCAGCAACACAGTGGCTTAATTCAAATTCTTGCTTCTAGAGACTAGAAATTCCAGAAGTTTTAACTAATACATCAGGATATTTATGCTGTTCACTGGCAATACAAAAATGAATAAAATCTTTCTCTTTAAGAGCTCACAAGTGATTATGAGGCAATAAACTACTGAAAGTATAAAGGAGTTTGAGTGAAGAAGTAGAGAGAAGGAGGAGGTATTCAGGAGTGCTTCCCAGAAGATATATTATGGCCATTCTGGATAAACATTGATAGGAGAATTTAGTTGAGAAAGAGGCAAACTGAGCACCTGACTCCTAACTGCATCACACTACTGCCCCGGGGCAGAAAGAGAAACATGAGGCTGCTGAGGAAAAGCACAACTGAATCCCCAAGCTTGTACCAAAATAAAGTAACTGGAAGAGAACACTAAGCAATAATACAGACAAATGATTGGTAATACTTCAATGTAATTACTATCTTCACTTTCCTAAATAAAGTGACTGGTTTTTTTGTACTAAACTGAAGAATTTGATAAATATTTGTTGAAGTAAATTTTACCTTTAAAAATTAAATGTTATTAAAGGTGCCACATAAACTGTATGAAAAGTATTTCTGAAATATGTTTAAATATGAAAAGTTTTAACATTGGGAGATTAGATTAAATAATTTCAATGAGATTTAACACTCTACACATGTATATTTAGTCCAATATACATAGTTATGTGTTGTGTAATGACATTACGGTCAGCAACAGACTACACATATGATGGTGGTTCCATAATATTATAATGGAGCTGAAAAATTCCTATTGCGTAGTGATGTAACATTGTAGCATCATAGCTCTACACATCACTCATGTGTTTGTGGTGATGCTTGTGTAAACAAACCTGCTGTGCTGCCAGTCATATAAAAGTATAGTGCATATAATTATGTATAATACATAACACTTGATCATTATAATAAACAGCTATCTAACTAGTTTATGTATTTGCTCTATCTTTTATCATTATTTTAGAGTGTACTCCTTCTATTTATGAAAAAAAAACCCCACTAACTGTAAAACAGCCTCAGGCAGTTCCTTCAGGAGGTATTCCTGAAGGAGGTGGTATGACTATAGGAGATGACACCTCCAGGGGTGTTATTGCCCCTGAAGATCTTCCAGTGGGACAAGATGTGGAGATGGAAGATAGTGATATTGATAATCCTGTGTTATGTGTATGCTTGTTTCTTAATTTTAAACAAAAAAAATTTAAAAAGAAAAAAAAATAGAAAAAAGCTTATAGAATAAAGATACAGAGAAAAAAATGTGTACAGCTGTACAATGTATTTGTGTTTTAAGCTAAGTGTTATTACAAGAGTCAAAAAGTTTCAAAATTTTTAAAAATTCATAAAGTCAAAAAAATTTTAAAGTTCATAAAGTTACAGCAAGCTAAGTGTAATGTATTCTTCAAGAAAGAAAAATTTGCTTTATAAATTTAGTGTAGCCCAGGTTTATAACGTGTATAAAGTCTACAGTAATTTATAATAATGTTCCAGGCCTTCATATTCACTCACCACTCATCCAGAGCAACTTCAAATGCTGCAGACTCCAATCATGGCAAGTACCATATGCTTATCTATGTTGACTTTTTATAGTGCATTCTGATCAGGACCTTTTCTATGTTTAGATATCCTTAGCCACACACATAACATTGTGTTGCAGTTGCCTACAGCATTTGATACAGTAACAGGCCATACAGGTTTGTAGCCTAGCAACAATAGGCTATGCCATATAGCCTATGTGTGTAGCAGGCCATATCATGCCGGTTTGTGTTAAGTACATGCGATGATGTATGCACAATGATGAAATCGCCTAACAATGCATTTCTTGGAGCATATCCTCATCAAGTGTCACATGACAGTACAATGTAGATGTGCATTAAAAAGTTGTGTGATAAACATGAAATACAGAATTTTCAACTTCTAAACAACAGGAAACTATTCACTTGAAACATCTCATATAAGACATCTTTCAGGTGGAAGTATGCTATGTATTTGATGGTGTCATCTACTGACAAAGTGCAGAAATGCAGCTCCCTACAGCTAAGATGGCCTCATGAAAAATGGGCAGTAGGACAATGAGTGTATGAATCAATTCTTTTTATTTCTTCCCAGTCTGTCTATCCCATCCTTCCTTGGACTCAAAGATTAGTGTAATTCTTCTATTTTATGGCAGATAGTAAAAAGTTTTCTTTAGATACAAGAGCTAAACACATTTTTATCTCTAAGTTTTAAGGTTGAGAGAGATGAGGAAGATAAAGTGGCCAGAGTGGGACGGGCAGGAATTAGAGCGCAATTTTGTGTATCATATTGAGATTCCTGGGGCTTTACCCTGTACCAAATATGGAATCACTGAAAAGTGTTAATTATGGGAGTAACATTTGCTGTTTCAGAAAAATTACTCTGGCAGCATTGAAGATGACAGGATAGGGCAACTCAAGACTGGAGGCAGAATGGACAAGTCAGTGACACGTGAAAACATCCAGTCAAGAAAGGACGAAAGTCTGAAACAGTAAACACTAGAAATAAAATAGTAGCTATAGGAAAACATGAGGAGAAAGAACATCAAAAAACGTGAAGAAGTGACGGATTTTAGTCAGTGAATGCATTTAAGATACACCCTGGAGTCTTGCTTGGAAGCTGATGGGAAACAAGCTTCATCACTTCAGGAGGAGAAGCAGTTTTGCAGAGAAAGATGAAGAGTTAGTTTAGGACCTATGAGTTGCCTGTGAGGCACCACCTTAAAGATAGTTGAGGAAATGTTTCTCAAATTCAGGAAAGAGGTTTGAATTTCACTGAAATATAGATTTAGAAGAATTTGCATATATGTAGATGAAGAGGTAGGTGGAAAATAAGAGAATGACATCTCAGAACTTATAGGAAAAAAGAGTTCCAACAGGAAATGACTAAACTTGAAGACTCAAAAGAAACCAAAGACTATGACAATTAGAAGATCACAAGTGATCACTGGCAGAATAGCTTCAGTAGAGGGAAAAAGTGAAGGAGTATAAATCAGTCAAGTACAGACAATCAAACAAATATTGACTGCTTATTCCAGCAAAAATTGTACTAGGGTTAGGGAATATTAGTGAAGAAAAACAATAAACTCTTATTGAGTTCATTGTCTATTGAGAAATACACATTAAATAATTACAAAAAGGGAAGCAGAAAAAAGGAAAATATTTTCTTTAAGAATCTGAGCTGCAAATGGAAGGAGAAGGAATTGGAAGAAACAGAGAAGGCAGTCTGTTGTCTTTTTCTTATAAGCTTATAGACTGTGGGAAAAGTACTAGTAAAGGGAGAGGTTGAAATTATAAGATAAAATGGATAACCAGTGAAGCAATGTCCCAATGGGTTATCCACTCTCCCACCCACCATGTCTAGTTAACTCCTTCAAGCTCATCCTTCAAAATTAGGATTAACTATAACACTCATCCAGATAAGCATTCCTGACACCCTTATCCCTGGCTCCCAAAACCCAGGTCAATTGCCCTTTCCTTTGTACACCTTCTATTAATATCTATTATAATATATGCATGGGGTATATGTTTTTAGTTTTTAATAATTTTACTTTTTATTTATAAAACAAACCTATACCTACTGCAGAACAAATATAAAAAAACAAATCACCACAAAAAGGATAACAAAAATTGCTCAAGTGGACTATTCAGACACCCAGTTGAAGATATTCACTACTTAGATACTCACTTCCTCAAGACCTTCTCTAGAAGATACTTGCTCATTATAACCACATAGGATATCCAAAATAAATGGCTGCTAAGTTGAAGAATTCTATTCCCTCACCCTAGATGTCTCTAAACAAATGTACTTCTACCCTGTTGACCCCAACCAGAAATTCCTCCAAAAGGCATGTAATTATAACAAATTACATCGGATTGAACATACACATTTATTTCTGCTCTTTTCCAAAACTTTACTAAAATGACAAAAAAGCAAAAAACAAAAAAGTTCAATCTATGAAGAATAAGAGAATGGAGAGGAAACAATAGGTGATGAGAGTAGAGACGTTTCATGAAAGTACAAAAAAATAAAAACAGATGGTTGAGTCATAACTAAGTACCCAGAATACAAAAGCTAAAAGCTAAGTAACTGCTAAGAGAAACATTGGTAAGAAGCAAACTCAGAAATCATCACAAATTGAAGGCAATACCGAAGGCTACAGTAAAGGTGGGGTTGAAAACAGAAAAGCTAGCTGACGGTCTCCATAAGGTACACTTACACCTCCATTCTTCCTCTATTCTGAGCAGTCAGGCTAGTGCTTCCCTCCCACCTCAGCATGGGAAGCAGTACTGCTCTAAAGAAACAAAGCCAGAGAAGCTCCAGACTCAGGGGCAGCAGAACTAATAACAAAGGAATTGAGTAAGTCAACATACGGAACTGTGGAACTCAGCATCAACCAGGACCTATCTCAAATCCCACAATATTGCTAGCCAGATTCACAGCTTTCAGAGATTAAAAGATCCCACTGTGGAAATTTTTGGGAAAGTCTCAAAGAAAAGACCTAAAGTTACTGACATTTGGAGAGTAAGTACCCAACAAAAGAGCCAACTGGGCATCATGCTATAATTAAGCCCACTATACAGAGCTACTAATCAGCTCTATAGAGCTTCACTCTTAAATATGAAAGGACAGTTCAGAATCACCATATATTGTGGGAACACCTCTACCATGAAAGAGAGCAAAACAAGTAAAAAACAGAAAAGCATCCAATCTAGATAAAACGAAGATCATTCAGGAAGCAGATAACAATATTTTTACATTAAATATAAATAACCTTAGAGAAATGAAACGACATAAAATCATACGCAAGCAAAGTGAGACTAACATAAAAATATTTGCTTACCATTTACTTTTTTCTGAGAAAGCTATTTGTACAAAATAAGGGGTTTATCAGTTACAAATAAAGTCATAAGAGCCAGGAAACAGGCAGAGACAGAAAATTCACAAGGTGATGATGAGGGTTTATGGTTGCCACTCTGACACAGGCCTAACAAGCAAAAGCAAAGATTGGATAAAGACAACAGGAGACTCTCTAAAAGGAATATCTCCAAGGAGAAAAAAAACTGACAGATGACTGTAGTGTCACTTGACTTTAACAAAATATATCTATATTGCCTTATAAAAATATTTTTAAAAATTAAGTATTTGATATCTCAATAGAAATGGCCCCCAAATATATTATCTGAAAGTTCAGAAGATGTCACTGATTTTGTCTATAAGTTATTTTCAAAACTCTCTTCCAAATTTACTTCTTTGTAATGAATATACGTGTGAGAAGATAGAATGCAATTCAGAATAAAACCCTGAAAAAAATCCTTCTTAGCATCTTAGAATGGAATGAAGTTTCATGGAACAAGATATAGTCATTAAGAGATTGGATGCCAGGGTCAGAACTGACTGAGTTCAGATCCCTACACTGCTACTTAATATAACCTAGGTCAAGTCACCTGATCCCAGTGCTTTAGTTTCTTCACCTCTAAATTAGGGATAGTAATAATATCTATCAAGTAAGATTATTGTAATGATCCAATGATAAGCCAAGTAAAGAACTTAGCGCAATGTCAGACACATAACAAGTGTTCAATAAATATCAGCTATTTTGATTATGTTTATTTATGTTATAGGATACCAACCAATTGACAGTGATCCACCATAATTGCTAGCATATACAATCCACTTCTGCCCTCCAAACTTACTCACTATTCAATACACTAATATTATAAATGGGAGTCTATCAGATTTTAAAAATCTCTTATCTCCAATATCATATAAAAACAAATCCCAAATGAACCAAAGATTTGCACATAAGAAAATGAAAAATAACAGAAAATAGAATAGAGATTTCATATCTCTGTCGATTTTCTTACTCATTCTTGATACGTTTCCTTTATTGCTAAATAAAAAATATACAGAAATTATCTATTTGAACATTTCCAGTCCTCAAAAATCTATTTCTTTCAGAAAAATATAAAAGGCAATCAAATCAAATTTAGTATGGTCGTGACTTTTGACTTCAGCAAAAACTCAGAATCATAGGTAGAAATTTAGGGGGTTAGGTCATGTGATTATAATTCAGTCATCAAGATTTTGTTTTTTCTCCCCACCGTTTGGTCTGATGCTTGGTCATTTCAATATCCCTTATTTCTACCGACTCTGTAAAGTTTTAAAGATAGGTTAATAAGAGAGATTCATAATATATGAAAATTCATTACCTTGGGTTTGGTATTTCTCCAAGAATCTCATCTAATTTGTCAATGAAACTAATAAAATTAGACAATCCCTTTACATGTGTCCTTAAAGGATCTGATGGTGGTGGTGCATATCCTTTCCCTCCAAGCTCTATTGTTCTAATAAATGATGTGGCCACCTATAATTTAAAACAAATGGTTTAGTTATGTCCAGTGATAATTAAGTTAAAACTATAATTTACTTCATAAAGCTAAGTACATCTATATAATTCTGGGTATATAGTTAAAATGAAGCACATTTTATGACTCATGAAACACTCTGAATCAGAAGCAAATAACCAAAGAAACAAATACCATGCAGAATTCATACCAGCAAGTGCGGTGGCAATGACACTCAGCTGCAGATCGAGACTGAGGAGCTGAGTTAGAGGACAAATTAAGAGCTAAAGTATACATTAATTAGAATGTATTACTGACTACAAATAACTCATTATGAATACATTTTAACACAGATTGACTACTGGCTATTGAAATTGTTATATGGAACAGGAATTTTTAGTCTCAACTGATCTGCTGTGTTAAACAGGTGAATTGGTTGGGCAATTTAATACTTCTAAGCCTCAGCCTCTCTGTTTGTAAAATAAAAATATAGACTAGATAATCATTAAGTTCCACCCAGCTTTCGCATCCTAGGATCATGTATAGTTCAAAAGACTTGTCGTTACAATGATAAAAATACATATGTGATAGCTGTACATAAGAGTATTTCAATCAAAGATGAAATATTCTAAGGCACTATTTTCCAAAGTACATTCTAAGAAAGACAAATCCTGTGAAATGTCAATTATTTAGGGGAAAGTTCCACAGTCAGATAAATTAGGAAACAACAGATTAAATAACAAGCTTAATTTGCTACAAGCAGATTTCTTTATGGCAGGACTTCTCAGAGCTCTTGATAAACAATCATGGATTATGTATAACCAATAAGGGTAAATACTACTTCTAAACATTTTGCCCTTAGGAAAATTTATTCAAAGAACATTGAACAGAAAAATTTTGACATTGAAAAGATTTATTCACAGAGAATTTATCAGGGCTAGCACTATATAGAACATACGAGGAACCACTGCTTTAGAGAAATTCTCCTTCACCAAACTTGAAGGATATGGTAAAAAAATGGAAATACCATGGATTTTCGAATACAGAGGTAGAACATATATTAACCACTTAAAAGTTGTTTCATCCTAGTTGCAAGGATATTAGGGTACATGGATCCACTGTGCAAGGAGTCTTAATCTTGAACATGTCACACATCCATACCAAAAACATAGACATTTGTTTCTCTCGAGCAGCATGTTTCAAATCAGTGAAGGCTTCTCTTCCTAGTCCTCTATCAGGAATATTGAGAATATGAGCCACAGCCAGGTCATTCTTTGAATTCACTAGCAGGTTTAAATATGAAAAGATAATTATCCTTGCTAGCCGTTGCACCTGTACAATAAAATATTCAGTTAATTTCTTTATTGCAGTTGTTCTAAATCCATTATCTTTTTCATATGCAGTAAAAATGTGTATAATCATTCAATCACAATATCTCATTTAACTCTTTAGAAAAAGGGAACTGCCATATAAAAACAGGTTGGACAATCAATAAGCTCCATCTCTCCCCAATTTCATGGCTGGCCACCAGATTTGGCAGGCAGCGGAGAGACCTACAAAAAGCCAGCTAAAAAAAAAGCAGCAAAGGAAGCCACAAGAACAGATTACCAGCAGTTGTATACCAACATAGAACAGAGACAGAGTATAAAGTTGGAATTCAGGCAAGTCAGTTGCCTACTAGCACAAAAATACAATATTTCTCAGAAGAACATAAAGGAATCCAGAGTTGTTACCAAATATTACCTATAATATCCAGTTTTTATCCAAAAATCAACAAAAAAGAAAATGTGACCCCCTACTCAGGGTAAAAAGTAGTGACAATAGAAATTGTCACCAAGTAGACCTAGATGCTGCATTTAGGAGAAAAACATCAAAGCAGTTACTACAAATTATGTTCAAGAAATTAAAAGGAAATATGTTCAATGAATTAAAAGAATATCTGTTATCAACAAATTATCAGAAGGAATGTCAACAGAAAAGTGGACCAAATAAATTCTGAAAATGAAAAGTACAATAAACGAAACAAAATTTGCTTGATGGGTTGGTTCAACAGAAACTTGGAGAGAGTAGAAGAAACTATTAGTGAACTTACAGACAAAACAATAGATATTACCAAATCTGGAAAATAAAGGAGAACAATAACAAAAAAAGATGAAAGAACAAAAGAGGTCTGTGAGACAATTTAAGAGATCAAACATACATGTAATTGGAATCCCTGAAGAGGAGTGAAAAGGGTAGAAAAAATATATCAATAAATTTTGTTCCAAAGCATCCCAAGTTTAGTAGAAAACATTCATTTATAGATCCAATAAGCTATTTAAGTAAGAAAACCAAACAAAACTTGTACAAACTCTTGACAACCAAAGGTAAGAGAAAATCTTGAGTGCAGCCAGAACAAAATGACACATTACCTACAGAGGAATAATAATAAGGTTAACAAATCATTCAGAAGTATGTAGGCCAGAAGATACTGGAACAGTATATTAAACATGCTGAGGAACAATCTAAATTACTATACAATTACAATAATTCAGATAGACTAGTATTTGTGAAAGACTACTCAGCTCAGTGGAACAGAATAGAGTGCAGAAATACACTGACACAAGTATAGCAACCTGATTTTTTACAAATGTGCCAAAGGAACAATAAAGAAAAGACAGTCTTTTCAATAATTGGTGTTGCAGCAATTGGTCATCCATATGCAAAACACATAAACTTCAACTTAAACTTCACATCTTTTAAAAAGTAAAGTCAAAAGTGGATCATAAGTCTTAAAATGTACAATATAAACTATAAAACTTTTTAAAAGAAAACATAGTAGAAAATCTTCATGACCTCGAATAAGTAAGGCAAAGAGATCCTACACAGGACACCAGAAGCAAAAAACTGATAAGTTGGATTTTTTTTTTTTTTTTCTGTTTGAAACAGGGTCTTGCTGTCAGGTTGGAGTGCAGTGACACAATTAGGGCACACTGCAACCTCAACTTCCGAGGCTCAAGTGATCCTCCTCCCTCAGTCACCCTAGTAGCTGGGATTACAGGCATGTGCCACCACACCCAGCTAACGTTTTTTTATTTTTTGTAGAGACAAGGTCCCACTACCGTATGTTGCTCAGGATGGTGTCAAACTCCTGGTTCCAGTGATCTTCCCGCCTTGACCTCTGAAAGTGCTGGGAATACAGATGTGAGCCACCATGACCAGCTCAAAATTAAATTCCTTGCATGGAATTTTATTCCTGTTTTTGCCTTCTCAACTACTTCCACCACCCCACCTTCAGCTCTAGAACCCTGTTTGTTTTTAATTCTTAAATGTTGTTCCCAAACTGTTCACTTGAAATCATCTTCTTGCCTATTCCCTCAGGTAACAGAATCACAAATTCTAAACTCAATTCACTCTCAAAACATAGGAAATTCAAAAATCCTTCAGTAATTTCGGTCATAACTGATGTCCCAGGGATTTATCATCTGTAAATGCTAAGAAAATATTTGCCTTATTAAAACTAAAACTTCACATATTCAGTCCACTCACATTTCAAATTTTTGAAGGAGAAAATAAACTTAAAAAGGCAGCAATAAAAAACTGCAAATCCTCAGCAAGCCTCTTGGACAATTATTAAGCATGTACATCTTAAAAGAAATTCTAAAGATAATATATTTTGACTATTTAAATTTCCATGTAAAAGACAATTATTAAAATGTAGGAGGCAATCAGGGTCAATTTAAAAGAAAAACTTCACTGGACAAGAAAGAGTTGCCTTAAATATGGACTTGAGATAGGATGTAAGCAAAATTAATTAAAAGAAAACAAAGTTTAAAGATTAACCACGATTTTTTCTTGCGTATTAAATATACTAGCTAAATGTCACCTTTTCAGAGATGCTCCCTGATTCCCCAATCCAAAATAGACATTCATGTATTCTTTTTCCTGCCATCTTGTAATAACTGCATATCACCCTATTCTCTGCATAGTTGTTAACACTTCCTGATACTTTTCTTTTCAGTATGTTTTTATAGAGATGAGATTTCATTACGTTGCCCTGGCCTCAAGTGATCCTCCTGCTTTGACCTCCCAAAGTGCTGGGATTACAGGTATGAGCCACTGTGCCCAGCCACTTTCAGATATGTTTCTTAATCCTCCTATTACTTTATGAGTTCCACGGGACCAAATAATATGTCCTTAGATCCTAACAGAATGATTCGCATTATAGCAGGTAATCAATCTATTTTTGTCAATAGGTTCTCAATGAGTTTTGTTCAATGATGATGAAAGAAAAATGAATACATGAATTTGGCGTTTTAAAAATTTCAAAACTAAAAATCTATTAATAAAAACTTACCTGAGGCCAGGTATGGTGGCTCACACATGTAATCCCAGCACAGGGAGGCCAAGGCAGGTGGATCACTTGAGCCAAGAGGTCAAGACCAGCCTGGCCAACACAGCGAAACCCCAACTCTACTAAAAAATACAAAAAAATTAGCTGGACGTGATGGCACACATCTGTAATCCTGGCTACTTGGAAGGCTGTGGCACAAGAATCATTTGGACCTGGGAAGTGGAGGTTGCAATGAGTCAAAACAGTGCCACTGCAGTCTAGCCTAGGCAACAGAATGAGACAGTCTTCAAAGAAAAAACAGCTTACCTGGGATAAAATAAATGCTTATATTTTTTATTACAGTACCTTACAAAGAGAGGTATTCTAAGACACAATCAAATAAAAATAAGCTTTAAGATTTGTCCTAAAATTTTATAAAATAAGGTATAATAGTTTTCTGCTTATATTCCTTTTTTTTTCTTTTTTTTCAGATGGAGTTTCACTCTTGTTGCCCAGGCTGGAATGCAATGGTGTGATCTCGCTCACTGCAACCTCCGCCTCCCAGGTTCAAGCGATTTTCCTGCCTCAGCCTCCCAAGTAGCCAGTATTACAGGCACCCACCACCACACCCGGCTAATTTTGTATTTTTAGTAGAGACAGGGTTTCTCCATGTTGGTCAGGCTGGTCTCGAACTCCCAACCTCAGGTCATCCTCCAGCCTCAGCCTCCCAAAGTGCTGGGATTACAGGCATGAGTCACTGCACCCAGTCTCTGCTTATATTTCAAATGTCCTTTTATCTTTATTTTTACAGTAAATCACAATACTTCTATTAGGCAAGTCTATAATACGAGTTTCCATTTTAACTTCATAGTGCAATAGTCTACCTAAAACACAATTCTTTGTATTCCTTTGACATTTGGGAAGAATAACACAATTTACCAAAAATCAAAGCAGAGAAAAAGTGACATTCCTATTGTAATCAGAAACTTTTCCTACATTTAACTTAATGCAATCTCTATGTCACTGTTCTTCTGCTGTTCAGAATTAAGAAGAACTTAACAAATATGTATATACCTGATCCTAATTGGGCACAAAACCAGGGCTTCAACTCTCATATGTACAACTCGCTCTTTAAGGCTAGCAACTTTTGTCCTTCTGATCTGTGATGTTGGGCAAACACCAGCGAAAAATATCTTGGAGCCCTCACAGTTAGAGTGTTTCTTTTAACTCATGGCTACAATTGGAAATCTATCCCTGTCATTATGGTCAGATAACATGGCTGTTATGGTTTCCTTTCTCTTGTATTTACAAGTGAGTTTTAAAGAGACTCCCTGGAAAAGAAGACCACATAAGTACAGTTATGATGTTCAAGAGCAAGGGCCTAAATTGAAAAAATCCACAAGATTGAAGCCTTTACCAAGATACCAAAAATAAGGATACCGTTCTGTTTATTTGTTTAATAAACTGATACTATCCATACCACAAAGTATTTCCAATGTTTGTTTAGAAATTGGACAATTTTATTTAAGCTTTCTGGCTATTCCAAGTTTTTTTCCCTATCTTTTCTTACTGAGATGCAAATATTCAAACTCAGTTTGAAGAAAGTCAGTTTTTCTAAGTTTAGAAGATTAACAATTTATATGCTTTTTTTTTTAACTTCGTTTGCCAATGCATAAATGCTTATATATACACCAACAAAAAAAAGTTGGACTAAAACTAAGATACTTACATTTTTTTTTTTAACTGGTGATTTTTTTTTGGCCTTTATTTTACTATCCCCTTCCTTACTTTGAAATTTTTAAAGCAATGGTATAGTACCTTAGGAAAAATAAAATGAAGAAACAAAAATATTGTTTCTCAGATTCATTCCATTCACCTACTTGAAGATTCTGGTATGGTATTAGTGAACACATTTGATGGCCAAAATATATCTTTGCAAGACTGCAGCCCAAAAATCTACATTAGGATTTTAATTATAAATACATTGACTTCCAGCTAGGCATGGTGGCTCACACCTGTAATCCCATCACTCTGGGAGGCTGAGGCGGGTGGATCAAGGGTCAGGAGTTCAAGACCAACCTGGCCAACATGGTGAAAACCTGTCTTTACTAAAAATACAAAATTAGCCAGGTATAGTGGCATGTGCCTGTAATCTCAGCTACTCAGGAGGCTGGGGCAGGAGAATTGCTTGAATCCAGGAGGCAGAGGTTGCAGTGAGCCAATACTGCGCCACTGCACTCCAGCCTGTACAGCAGAGTGAAACTCCATCTCAGGGGTAGGGGGAAGAAATACATTGACTTCCAAAGAGACCTTGTAAAAAGAAAAATTAGAAACTGCAGGTAACAGGAGCACAGCTAAGAAGATGGCTGCCAATTTAAGAGTCCTCAGAAAAATCTAATCCATTAGTTGAACTAGTAGATAAAATTCTATTAGAAAATACAATTCAAGAAAGCAAAAGATAGAAATTAGAGAATTAACACAATGAAACAAACTATCAGTGGTGTTTAAATGAGGAAACTACATGTTTATAATCTTTAGTCACAGACACCCCTTTAAAGTTTATATCTATAAGCCGAAGTTCCTAACGCTTAATTCTTTTTGCATATGCAAATTAGTTCATTCCTTTTCAAAAATACACATATAACAAGTATAATTTCCTCCCTATAGCATATATAGACTAGATAAAAGAGATCTTTCTACCCTCTTGATATACAAATACACTGTTTAAACACCACTAAGATCAGGCAACTTGGCAATCACTTTGTCAAGATTTGGGGCATCAAGCGAAAAGAAAGGAAACCTAAGTGAAAAATTAATTTCAAGCAAGAGAAAATATTACAAATCACTAAAAGGAACCAGGTCTGGGCAGGAAACATTCAAGGTGGGCTTGGAATATTTTCTTGTACCAGAAAAGAAGAAAATGCTTGAAAAGTCTACTAGGGCCTGTAAAAAAGACACAAAAACCTGCTTGAAGCAGCTTCCTCTATTTTAGCCTTAAAGAATGAGTGTAACTGATTTAAAACACTGAATAAGTATAAATTCACGAGTCCATATAATAGGGTGCCAGCCCCCACACACCAGAGTTCAGTGGCGACAAAGGAATGAGAAAAAGACAGGTTAAGAATGCATAAAGTGAGACCAGTGCATAAACTAGAGGCTGCAGAGGCCCTGAGTTCTGGTTTCCACAGTATTTATTGAATACAATCATTTTTATCTATAGTGTAGATGGTAGGGTGAATCAGTGAAAGGGAGGCTGTGCATCAAACATAAAATTGATAGCAGTGGCGGTTTAGGTGAGTTTCTCAAGAGCTAAAAGCGTATGCTTATCAACAGATAATGTAGTTGGTAGGAGTGGGCTTAGCAAGGAGCCTATATGTCTGGTTACATTCCAGTGCTTCAAGGGAGTGTTATGTCCTTAAGCACTATGTTTAGAATATCAGAGTTTAGGACACTCTGCCTTGGGAACATGCTGGCAATAGAGAGTCCTTCCTCCCCAGAGGCCTCCTGTGGCCTTCCGTAATTTATTGTTCCTGATTTCTTTTATATATTACTTATAACCAGTTTATGTAGGCACACTGTAAATGCTTCCTCCATTGCTGCTTTCCCCAACACCTGAGTTTTCTCACAATATGATATAAAATGAAATACTCTGCATCAGTTCAGAAGTATTTCTTAAGAAATATTAAACTAAAATCTAAGCAACATTTTAGATGTCACTTCCAGTATTTTGGAAATACTGCAAATAAAGAAACAAGTTAAATAATACCACAAGGAATTAATCAAAAAAAAATTTTTTTAAGATTAGGGGAATTCTCTAAAGTAGTCTAAAGAGACATAAAGCTTTCAGAAGGTTAATTATTAAAATGAAAAAAAAAGATACATAAAGCCATTTTGGGGACAAAGGGAGAAATTTGAATATGAAAGTTAGTAAATGATATTTGAAAATACTTAAGTTTTCTCATTTATGACCATTATTTTGCAGTTATGTCATTACTTTTAGGAAATGTATGCTAAGGAACTTTAGGGATCCACATGATCCCTAAAGAAGGTCAGCAACTTACTTTCAAATAGTACAGAAAATAATATTAGATGCACATATAAAACACTTCATTAAATCCAGGAAGGAGACATACAGGTATTTGAGGGCACTGATAAAATATATATTTTAAGTGCAATCTATATAACATGGGACATTTATAAAAGAATCTACCTCAGCAGTGTTTGTTAAAAAATGAAGGTGATTCACCAAATGTGTTAACTTACTGGAGCAGGTGATTTTGAAAGTAAATGTATTTAAACCTTTTATATATTTCTAAAATATGTTGGCTGGGTACAGTGGCTCATGTCTATAATCCCAGCACTTTGGGAGACTGAGGCAGGCAAATCACTTGAGGTCTGGCCAACATGGTAAAACCCAGTCTCTACTAAAAATACAAAAATTAGCCAGGCATGGTGCCACACACTTGTAATCCCAGCTACTTGGGAGGCTGAGATGGAAGGATCGCTTGAACCTGGGAGGTGGAAGTTGCAGTGAGCAGAGATCATGCCACTGCACTTCAGCCTGGGCAACAGAGTGAGCCTCTGCCTCAAAAAAAAATAATAATAATCAAAATATATAAAATAAAAATAATTAAAATATGTTAAATATAATTTTACTTTTTGTGATACTCTTAAGTTCTCATCTTGTCAATGGTGATTTTACTAATCACAGAAACTTCTGTCGAGTTAAACTTTGTAAAATATTTAAGAAGGTTTATTCTAAGCCAAATATGAGTGATCATGGCCTAAGGTGCAGTCTCAAGAAATCCTGGAAAATGTGCCCAAGGTGGTTGGGTTATATCTTAGTTATATATGCTTTTTCTTTTTTCTTTTTTTTTTTTTTTTTGTGAGATGGAGTCTCACTGTGTCACCCAGGCTGGAGTGCAGTGGCACAGTGTCAGCTCACCGCAACCTCCACCTCCCTAGTTCAAGCAATGCTCCTGCCTCAGCCTACTGAGTAGCTGGGGTTATATATGTTTTAGAGAGACATAAGACATCAATCAGTACATGTGAGGTATACATTGGTTCAGCCTGGAAAGGTAAAACAGCTTGAAATGGGGCTTACAGGTCATAGGTAGATTCAAAGATTTTCCAACTGGCAAGCAACTGGTTGAAAGAATTATCATCTAAAGACCTGGAACCAGCAGAAAGGAGTCTCTGGTTTAAGATAGGGGGTTGTATATATGTGCCACATTTTCCCTGTCCAGTCTATCATCGATGGGCATTTGGGTTGGTTCCAGGTCTTTGCTATTGTAAACAGTGCTGCAATGAACATTCGTGTGCATGTGTCCTTATAGTAGAACGATTTATAATCCATGGATGAACCTGGAAACCATCATTCTCAGCAAACTGACACAAGGGCAGAAAATCAAACACTGCATGTTCTCACTCATAGGCGGGTGTTGAACAATGAGAACACATGGACACAGGGAGGGGAGCACTACACACTGGGGTCTCTTGGGGGGAAATAGGGGAGGGACAGCGGGGGGTGGGGAGTTGGGGAGAGATAGAATGGGGAGAAATGCCAGATATAGGTGAAGGGAAGGAAGGCAGCAAATCACACTGCCATGTGTGTACCTATGCAACAATCTTGCATGTTCTTCACATGTACCACAAAACCTAAAATGCAATTAAAAAAAAAAAAAAAAAAGATAGGGGATTGTAAAGACCAAGGTTCTTACTATGCAGATGAAGTTTTGTAGGCAGCCACCCTTAGATAGCAGGCCAGAGCAGTGGCTCACACCTGTAATCCTAAGACTTTGGGAGGCCAAGGCGGGCAGATCACATGAGGTTGGGAGTTCGAGGCCAGCCTGACCAACATGAAGAAACCCTGTCTCTACTAAAAATATAAAAGTTATCCAGGCGTGGTGGCGCATGCCTGTAATCCCAGCTACTCAGGAGGCTGAGGCAGGAGAATCACTTGAACCCAGGAGGCAGAGGTTGCGATGAGCTGAGATCTTGCCATTGCACTCTAGCCTGGGCAAAAAGAACAAAACTCTGTCTCAAAAAACAAAAAGAAAAGAAACAACAGATGGCAAAGGCTTCCTATTTTGACCTTTAAAAGGTGCTAGACTCTCAGTTACCTCTTCAGGATTGGGAGGGTCTGGAAAGGGAAAGATTTAGTTACATTAATAGAGATCCTTTACAGGTACAAATTTTCTTCACAAAAGACAGCTTTGTAAGACCATTTCAAAATATGGCAAAAAACATATTTTGGGAGAAAATATTTTTATTTCCTTCTATGTCATGTGATGTTATGCCAGAGTCAGGTGGGAGAGTAAACCACATTATAGAGGGTTAAATAAAACCCATCTGATGAGATTTTATGGTTTGGAAGGTATGACTTCCCAGGCCACTTAAGTAGGAGTTTGGGCAAGAGAGAAAAAAGGTCATAATTTGGTCCTATTTTCATAAGCACTACTACTATGTTTAGGGAGGTTACCATACATAATTAAGTACCCAGCATAGCGTTCAGCTGAAGGTAAATTATATTAGACCAAACTTGTATGAGGCACTACTTTTCTGTGGTTTATATGATAAACCCTATTATCCAAACTCCTGATATATGAGTTGTACTACTGCAAGGGGTACAGATGAGATTTTTCGATTGAGCATATGCTCCCTAGGATCAACCATCTAAAACAGAAAATGTGAAGTTTACCAAAGAGATTCAAAGAACTCTGACAAACTGGACCTTCAATTGCTTTCCTGATAGTCTGAATGATACTTATTTTTGTTCAATGCCTGTTACCTTGGCCCCAAACCATGAAGACTCTAATCACATTCTCACCAGCCTCCAAAATATTACTCTTTGCAAGTACAGTTTTAAACAAAATAAAGATTTGTTAAAAATTTTTTACAAAGCATTAGTCACTTTAAGGTACGGCCAAATTCAGTGATTTGAAAGGGATTATAATCTGCTTTAATTTACTCACAGTTTATCAGTACCTTTTCATTATCCTGGATGTATTTACTCCCTGGTGATATCGGTATACAAAGATCACTTTCATCCCCTACTGCATACTGTGTGCCAGATAGAAAATCCAGTAGTTGAGTCTGTAGAAAACATAGGGTATTACTTATAAAATGCTATGCTGACTATAAAAAAATACTTCACACAAAGCTCTACTCAGTGTCATTGATGTTTCAATGCAGTGTTACCTGACAATTGTTAGCAGTCATTAAGTAGGCATATAATTAAACTTCATAATGTAACTGCCCATGGATTCTTCCTGTCTGCTGCACAAATAAAGACCACATAACCGCAGTAAAGAAAGAGTTTAGGGTCAGGCAATGTGGCTCACGCCTGTAATCCTAGCACTTTGTGAGGACAAAGTGGGTGGATTGCTTGAACCCAGGAGTTCAAGATCAGCCTGAGCAACATGATGAAACCCTGTCTCTGCAAAAAATTATCTGAGCATGGTAGCGTATGCCTGTAGTCTCAGCTGCACGGGCGGCTGAGGTGGGAGGATCACTTGAGCCCAGGAAGGCTGCAGTGAGCTGTGACTGCACTACTGCATTCCAACCTGGGTGCCAAAGTGAGACTGTGTCTCAAAAAGAGTTTAATAGGCACGAGGCTGGCCACACCATGTAGGAGACAGAGTTAATATTCAAACCAATATCATCCAAGGCTCATAGGTTAGGGGGTTTTCAAAGGAAATTTGGAAGAAGAGGTCGGGGTGGCTAGGCTTGCTGCTGATTGGTGGGGGCAGAGATGAAATCATAGGGGATCAAAGCTGTCATCCTGCATGCCCAATTGCTTCTGGGTGGGTCCAGGTGGAGCCATGGGTGTCAGACATGCAAAATCCCTGAAGAGCTATATCAAAAGGCCAACCTACAATAATGGTGTTATCTGCTTGTTTCAGCTAAGGAAAATATGTATTATAACAAATATATTTATATCAAATATATTATGTATTTAATTATAGCCTTTTATGCATCTGTTTCTGTTTAACTCTTTTCTTCTGTTCTCCTACTTGGAAAAGTACCAAGCACTTCATGATTTCTTTAATATTTTTCTTTGTGTTTTAAATATTTACTGTGCTTAATTTTCAAGACCAATTTTGGTCTGAATTCATCCACCGTGTTGGGAATTCTGTTTTTTTTTAGTTGTCATAAAAATGATTTATTTATTTATTTTGAGATGGAGTCTCACTCTGTCGCCCAGGCTGGAGTCCAGTGATATGATCTTGGCTCACTACTACCTCCACCTCCTGGGTTCAAGCTGTTATCTGCCTCAGCCTCCCAAGTAGCTGGGATTACAGGCGCCTGCCACCACACTCTGATAATTTTTTTGTATTTTTATTAGAGATGGGGTTTCACCATGTTGGCCAGGCTGGTCTTGAACCCCTGACCTCATGATCCACCCGCCTCAGCCTCCCAAAGTGCTGGGATTATAGGCGTGAGCCACCATGTCTGGAAATGATTTATTTTTAATGAAAATCAGATGAAATTACTCTGAAGTATTTATCTCAGTGTTACGCAATTACACAGGAAAAAGTCTGCTTATTTATACTTTAATGTCATATTTGAAAAATTAATAAATTTCTCTCATTTTTATAAAACTGATAGTTTTATAACCAGATAATAACTGTCAAAGGAAAACAGTGAACAACTTGAATTGTCAGCTTATACAGGAGGAAATAGCTCATAAAACTTACAAATGTTTAAACATACTACACAGTAAATAAATTCTTACCACATATGTAGAATATCAACAGATGAAATTTACAGTAACCCAGTAACTGCAACTAGCAGCCAGCATCTAATCCCTCTTGTGAGTAATTTCATCTTTACATCTCTGTTGGAAACCTTAAAAGAAATGTGGATGCTCCCAGGGAGAACCAGATCCTTGATCTAGAATACTGTCCACCCATCCTGCAGTTTCAGAGTACAGCTTTACACCTGTCTCTTAAAACAGAACATCCTAGATGGACTTAGAATATATTATGTCTTGTGTTTTTCAATTCATTCTGAGATTTTGAAGAGGAGTTGCCCTTTTTATTCCATTCTACCAACAAGCTTTCATCTGCATCCCTGAGAAGAGTCAGCCTATCTGCCCAACATTTGAGAAAAGGAGCAGGGAGGCAGCAGAGCAAGGGATGCAGTTGGAAATGAAAGCATTCTTTGGTTTTTAGGAAGATAAAGAAAACTTTTTGATAAAATAGGAGATGCAAATATTTACAAAACTAAAATCTAGCTCTGTGTTTAGTAACATGTCCACAAAAAAGACATTTCTCTGAGATGCCTGGACTTCGGAGGTTTGCTGCTGGTTTTATGCTAAACTGAATGAAGCTCCTTGGGTCCCTGGTTTCTTCCTCTCAGCTTGGACAGTGAGTTGGTGCCAGGTGGCTTCAACGCTCTGAAGCAGGTGGCTGTCCCACTTGTCGCATGGCAGCTGCCATCTTCTTCAGGTCTTGTCTCTTCTGGATTGTGTTGGGAATCCCAGACAATCCCAAGTTTAGAGACCAGCTCCATGCACAGAGGGACTCTCCCTTCTGCTGCTCCTGGGTCAATGAGGCTGACACTGGTGGATCTTCCCCAGGAGCCAAGAGATCTGGGTCTGGCCCCCACTGCCCAATGGACCCCTTGGAGGCCTGGACAGCAGCAAGCCTTCTCTTTCTGAAGGTGGCAGTATAGTTGACCCCTGCAAGGTAGATCAGAAGATCCTAAAAAGTGTGCAGGCATCGGGGACCCACCTGCAGGACCTCATTCACTGATGTCGATGCATTTCCCAGCAGCCTCAGCGTCCAGCTAAGAACTGCTTCTGCAGAGGTGTTATATTTTATGAGCTTTCTCAAGGGTGGCCTTCTTATCACAAAAAAGTTCAAGCCAAGAACCTACACCCCCAGCTGCATTCTGCCCTGGGTAATTGCAGCACCCTTCACCATCCCCCCATCCCAGAGAGCCCAGCACCATGAAGCACCCTCAGTACCCCCACCAAGATCCAGGCCCATGCAGGTGTGCTGCCTTTTTCTTTTTTTTGTCAGCTCCATAGTTTTATGTTGAGGTGCTATGCTTGAATTTTCCCAGGTACCTAACATTTATATCATTCAAGTTGCTGTTATTCCCCTCCAGTAGCTCTGTTCTGTTAGGCATGTGTGTTGTCAGCTAACTCGTCCTTCTCTGGCTGCTGGAAACCCTTTAATGGTGTGTTGCTTTCTTCATTAGCTTTTTGGGACTCAGATCTGACTACTGACGTATCTTAAGCGATGACAGTTCTACAGGTAATGGAAGTTGAAACGGTCTCTATACTTACAGAGCATCAGTGGAGAAACAAGCAGGCTACCAGTCATCTGCTGAGGCTAAGGAAGAGTCCTGTGTTCTTCCAAGCCTTATCAACAGGAAGTGAGCCCAACCATTCAGCTACTTCTTGGCGTAAGGGTCAGGGAATCTGAGCGTACCCAGAGAGGGCATCTGCTGACCTTCCCCCAAAGATGTCCACAGATCTCCGAGGCTAAGCTCTTCTTATGATCAACCATTTCTGCTCTTCACCTCAGGTCTCTGATCCCATCTTCCAGATACTTGCTCAGTTCATGAGAAAGCAATCCCTGTACCAAATCTCTCTACTTAAGATTCCAGTTACAATCTAAGGCTTTGTATGCTCCGAGATGCCCATGGGCCCTGTATCCATTTTCCTTGGAAGAGGAATAATAGGGAGGAAAGAGGCAATGTTCAAGTGACCACATTCCCAGAATTACCCTGACTTAGCTTTATCTTAATTTCTCATAATCCCTGCCTTATTTCAGCTTCAACAAATGTGAAACAAAGAAATTTTATCATGATCATGAAAATTCAGGATCATGGAATTCAAAACTGTTTGGAATATTCTAATAAGTATCTTTAAAGAGACTTTAGCATATATTGGGATTATGGTTAGTACATTTTTGAGAAATCAATCTAGGGATATATTTTCCTGTCTATTTTTTCCCTGCACTGGAAATTTCCCTAGAGTAAACAGTATCAGAGATTAAGTTGTTAGTCTTCCAGGATTAAAATGCAGAACATTTTTACTTCACGTACTACCATCTTAGCAGCTTCAATTTTATTCCTGGTGACATGATGACATTTGGAGAGTCTCCCACATAGACAACCTCAAACATGTACCCTGATATATATCATACCATAACTTTACCCACTCAAATGAAGAGACTTAGTAGAGGAATTAGACAACGGCAAGGAATAGAATGAAAACAATGTGCCTGAAGACCTCAGGTAGATTATACTACCACTGGCTTTTAAGATCTTTATTGCTTCTACAATCCACTACTTATGTATGAATAAGCCTCTCTAAATCAACTATGTAAAAAGTAGACAAAAATCATCTCTGTAAGTAGGCAAATAAAATATAGCTAAGGAAGAATTTAAAAAAACTATCTTCACAAGTATCCTAACCATAGTATAGTTGTATATGTGTGTGGATGCGTTTTGAGGAAGCTATAACAAGGCAAAGGTTTCTGTGACAGTTCAATGAGGCAAAGACAGTAAACTGCCTGCCAATATCCATTTTCCCTTTCTTCCCCAGTAATGGCACTTTTGTTTTTATTCTGGCAAGTTATTACCCAGAATAAAATCTATATTCTCCATCCTCCCTTGCAGCTTGTTGCAGCCATGTGACTAACTTTTTGGCAATAAGATGAAAGAAAAAAGCTATGTAACCTTAATAGAAAAGCAAAGTGCTGTTCTTCCTTACTATTTCTTGGTACAAGGAATACCAGTATGATGAATATAATGGCTGGAGCTCCAACAGTCATCTTGGACCATAAGATGGTCTTGACGGTAGAGACCAAGGACTAAAATGGGTGAGCAGAATGACAGAAGCAGCCCAGGTCTCTGATAACCATGGAGCTATCCCATCAGTCCTGTTTGCATCTTTAGATATCTTACATAAAAGTTGAAATTCTATTTTCCCCAAACCACTATTGTAGTGGAGGTTTCTGTTATAATCAGCTAAAATGCTATTCCCAAGTATTATATTAAAATATTTATAAAATAATTGAATATCTTAGAAAATATAGTAAACATTTTCTTCTAATTCATGTACAGTTATTTATTACCACTATTTAACTACTACTTTATTGGCACTCAGTAAATGTTCAAATAACTAAAAATATTTTCAACACTTTAAAAATAACAAGATATGCCCAAATATGTTCTAAAACAGTTTATAAATTCTAACGTAGACAAAAGCAAACTGCAAGGGGTACTACTCCATTTAATTTTTAAATTTTTACTCCATTAAAAAATGCTGGTTCAAAAAAGGAATAGTCTATTATCTTATGTATATTGCATAATACTATTCTCATAAATGGTACCTATATGTAGTAAAATAACATTACAAAAAGCCATACCAATCATTTATCCAACATGTGCCAAATGAACAAATGCACACTCAACCAATAAATTTAAATACAAAAGCAATCTTTGATATAATTCAAAAAGAAATCAGGCATTTGGGACTAATTTCTTTGTTACAATTTTTTGGCCTAAGAAGCTATTCTTATAGCAACCAAATAACAGTAGCACAAGTCCAACAAAATTTACCACCAGAAGATTTATTTCAAGTAATAACTAGCTTTCAGGTAGCTAAATTTTCCCATTTTATCATGATTCACTAAGCAAAACATTACCAAGTTACTATAACCGGGGAAACCTTAATTCAAAATAAATTGAAGTAAATTTTAATTTGATTAAAAAAGAATTGTTTAAAAAATACTTACAGGGGATATTCTGTTATTATTTTCACAATTAGAAGTCAGAGTCCTACATTTTTTATAAACATCAATCAGATCTAACGTATTACTATTCTTCAAGAAATCATCATAAATCTTCCTAATGTCCTCATAATGGTCAATCACGTCCATATTTTCAACTGGTAAGTTCAATTTCTCATGGAGTAAATATTTCCAGGTCAATAAAACATCACTGAGAGAAACTGTAAATTCTCCATTGTGCTGAAAAAGATGATGCCAAGAAGAAAAAAAGATAAAGTTGGGTGCCAGAATATTCAATAACTTACAACTGAGATAAGAAATACAAATTAAATTTTGTCAAAGTTTACATTCAATTTTTATGGGTTTGAAGAGAACACCCAAGTTGAACTATGAGACAATTTTAGAAATCAGATATAAAAGAAAAATGTTTCCATGACTTCATAAAATATGAACAACTAAGGCAAGTTTGTACCTGACAAAACTGGTAAATATATAGTCACTGTTACATTTCTTGAAATTCGCCAGATTTCTTCCACCCAAAGTGGACGAATGAGTGGGCAGTAAGCTATACTTAAGTACTATTGAGGGGGGAAAATTTTTATTCTTTTTAGTTCCTTTTAGTTCTTTTGGCTAATCTATTTTTAATCTCGTATTTAAAATTCTCAATGCCATAGTGAATTCCCACATAACATAATATTCTAAGTGTTTAGTCTTAAAATATGGTCATCAAGATTAATTTTTCAAATTATGTTTCATAACTATTACAAGGAGAGCAAAACATCAGTGCTAAAACCTTGAGCCAGAGAATAATTTTGACTCTTCTCAGCTCATGGACACATGAAACTATAACAAATAAGAACTAAGAAGACATGGTCAGGTTTCTTTCTATAAGTTGTCAGATGTTACTAATCAGGCAAAATTATTCTTTTTCTTTTTCTTTTTTGACAGACTTTCTATTTTTCCCACAAAAAATGAAACAGATTATAACCTATCTACAGTGCCGTATAGTTGCTAGAGACTCACTAATGTTACCAACATGTTTGTATGCCAATATTTTATCTAACTATAAAGCTTTCTTTAAAGTCTTCTTCAGTATCTACATAATAAATTCTTTCAGTGAACAAGTTGAAGGTTTTTTTTAATTGATTCAATTCTGTTCCCTCATTAATATTCTAGAAATTAATAACGGTGCCTTCCAAAAGCGGCCAGCCCCACTTCAGCAAAAAATTCTAACTACTCCTTTCTAATACAGCATGAGTACCAAATATTTTTAAGTATCCATATATGGTTTACAAAATGTAATACATTGCTGCCTTCCATAATTAAGTTTCTTTATATTTTCGTAGTTTCTGCTAACACCAAGATCTGTCCATTAACTGCATTTAAAGATGGGTGGGTGTTAAAGTACAACTATAGTTCACTAGAACTAAATTGCAATATAATCTTTACCCAGCAAAAACCAATAGAAAGAAATCAAACATACCCAAATATTATTTTCTCTATATTTGACCTTTTAAATCTACATCTTTATACTTCTTATAATTAGCCACTGTTACTATCCAAATTTAAGACAAAGTATCCAAACTGCCTTAAAATAAGTAGCTCTTTACTCATCTATATAAACACAACTAAAAAAATCATCCTTGACTGGGCACAGTGGCTCATGCCTGTAATCCCATCACTCTGGAAGGCCGAGGCTAGTGGATCACAAGGTCAAGAGATTGAGGCCATCCTGGCCACCATAGTGAAACCCCATCTCTACTAAAAAAAAAAAAAAAAAATATATATATATATATATATATATATACACACACACACACACACACACACACACACACACACACACAAATTAGCTGTGCCTGGTGGTGTGTGCCTGTAGTCCCAGCTACTCAGAATGCTGAGGCAGAAGAATCGCTTGAACCAGGGAGGCGGCAGTTACAGTGAGCCGAGATTGCGCCACTACACTCCAGCCTGGCAACAGAGACTCTGTCTCAAAAATAAAAAAAAAAAAATTAGCGTCATTGTCCTTAGTGCAGGGGCCTGTTGTATCATGAAAACGGAAATTAATTCTATACATAAACTAGTTCAATGAATAACCAAAAAAAAAAAAAATCAGTAACTCTCAAACATTGGATTTATTTTCCAAAAGTAGGACATAGTTGTAATTTTCCAGTACTGCACCAAAAACTATACACTTTACTCCCCAACCCCGCAAAGGTTACACACCAGAAAATTTCCAAATGGTATTTAAATTAAATAAATCCAGTTATTTAGAGTTTTTAAACTGTTTTATCTCAAAAATTCCTACAACTATTTTTAGTCTGACATCCTTCATGTTTAAAATAAATTAAGATTTTGTGTAATGTAAATGCACAACTTATTCTTACCCTTTTGACTATAATTAGTTAAAGTAAAACTATGCAAGCTCTTGATCTTGTGAGAAAAAGTTTTGACTAGATTAACAGTGTTTATACTGGGATTGTAAAAACATTTTAAATCCAAATAAAAATGCACTCCAGATATCAGTTTTCATGATCAGGTGCCCACCATGACAGCATATTCTATTATTTAAACCAGTAACAACTGATTTAGAGAGTCTGTGGTCAAATCAGAAAATATTTTGCTAGGAAAATATGCCAGCTGGCTAACATATTAAGGAAGTTCAAAATGTTCAGCACTTTAATTCTCTGATGAACATAAGAAGGATTATATTTCACAAGAATAAAATGAGAAAAGCAAGTTACACATTTTCCAGAGCACTTGTGCTTTGTACATTATATCATATTTTTCTAATAATGCAAAATTTTAAATAAATTTTACATTTTTAATTAACTAGATGTTTTGTTGTCATTAAAGATAGATCTACTTAAGGGCACTAATGGACTATGTGATCTTTGGTAAGATACTGAAACCCGAGTCAGTTTCGTTGGTTATAAAATGAGATTACACAGATGAAATAACACCTCGCAAATGATAGGTAATCAAAAATGTCAATTTCCTTTCTCTTTTCCTATTTAAAGTAAAATCATTGTTTTGAGGGGAAAGAGTGGTGATAAATATAATACAATTTTAAAAACCTGTTTCTTCTTACTTGTTAGATCACAGTTACATCATTTTCAAATCTGACAGTCAATCACAGGTACTATAATTGCTTTCCATAAAGGTATAAAATTAATACCTTCATCTGTTTTATGCAATGGAATATTGTAAGCTTCTCAGTAAGACAATTTAAGGCAAAAAATAGCCTCTATTAACACAATTGTCAGATGCTAACTAAGAAGCTAATTCCAAAGAAAGAAAGCCAAAATATTATTTGCCACCTAATCAAGTCATATATATCTGCCATATGATGAAGTCAAAAGTCCTATGAATCTATAAAGGTTAAATCTTTAGCAGTATAAAACTACTAGAAAGGTGTTACATGATTCCAACTAAAAAATTTACCCTCTCAAAAAACATGCTAGAAACCTAAAACTCAAAGTGTATTTTAACATATCTTTTCTTTTCTCCCACTTAAACAGTTAAGAAAAACAAATATGTCATTAGACAGACTAACAACTCTACTAGGTATTCAAAAGTTTTACCGTAGTCAAATTCAGTTGTAAGAACTATACTTTAAGACTCATACTCTCAAGACCTAACACCATAAAAACTCTAGAAGAAAATCTAGGCGATACCATTCAGGACATAGGCATGGCCAAGGACTTTATGACCGAAACACCAAAAGCAATGGCAACAAAAGCCAAAATAGACAAATGGGATCTAATTACACTCAAGAGCTTCTGCACAGCAAAAGAAACTGTAAAGGAGTGAACCGGCAACCAGCAGAATGGGAAAAAAATGTCTGCAATCTACCCATCTGACAAAGGGCTAATATTCAGAATCTACCAAGAACTTAAATTTATAGGAAAAAAACAAACAACCCAATCAGAAAGTAAGCAAAGGATATGAACAGACGCTTTTCAAAAGAAGAAATTTATGCAGCCAACAAACATATGAAAAAAGGCTAATTATCATTGGTTATTAGAGAAATGCACATCAAAACCACATTGAGATACCACCTCATGCCAGTTAGAATGGTGATCATTAAAAAATCAGGAGACAAGAGATGCTGGAGAGGATGTGGACAAACAGGAATGCTTTTACACTGTTGGTGGGAGTGTAAATTAATTCAGCCATTGTGGAAGACAGTGTGGCAATTCCTCAAGGATATAGAAATAGAAATACCATTTGACCCAGCAATTCCATTACTGGGTATATACCCAGAGGATTATAAATCATTCTATTATAAAGACACATGCACACATATGTTTATTGTGGCACTGTTCACAATAGCAGACTTGGAACCAACCCAAATGTCCATCAATGATGGACTGAATAAAGAAAATGTGGCACATATACACCATGGAATACTATGCAGTCATAAAAAAGGATGAGTTCATGTCCTTTGCAGGGATGTGGATAAAACTGGAAACCATCATTCTCAGCAAACTGACACAAGAACAGAAAACCAAACACCGCATGTTCTCACTCATAAGTGGGTGCTGAACAACAAGAACACATGGACACAGGAAGGGGAACATCACACACCGGGGTTCTGGGGGGTGGGAGGCTAAGGGAGGTATAGCAGGGGGTGGAGGGATGGGGGAGGGATAGCATTAGGAGAAATACCTAATGTAGATCATGGGGCAATGGATGCAGCATACCACCACTATGGCACATGTATACGTATGTAACAAACCTGCACGATCTGCAAATGTACCCCAGAACTTAAATCATAATAAATACATTTAAAAAAAAAAAAGACTCATGTTCTCAAACTTCAGAGAATTCAAAATCTAAATAGAGCTCAAACACAGGATAAAAAATATAGGTAATGGATATATATAAAACAAACTCTATCTACCTTTTATTACTATATGCTACTTATAAATGCACCTGCAGACATACATGTACATTGTTTCATACTGTTGAGTGCTTGGAAGTCTGAGCACAGTCGAGGAGGCCTGAGCTAACCCTGCATGTGAAAAGTTGAAATAAAGCTGAACTGCAACCCACCGCACCACTACACATGTGCACACACATACACTAACTGTGAAAAGCTCAGTTACAACTCACCTCTTCTTTCCCACTCAGAGATTGAACTTTCACATTGAATTAAGTGAATTAGTAAGTAGAAAATTAGCAAGTAGATAGAGACCCAGAGTGACTGCTGCATAGACAAATCCTGAAGAAAAACTGACTTGGATTGAATATTTCAGTATGTCAGAATTTTTACAATAAGGGTTAAATTTTTTTCAGGGTACATTTCACTTAGCTTGTTGATAAAATCTATTTATATCTTTAGAAGTAATTCATAAATAAATGAAAGGAGGTGATTTGAATATAGTCTCATTTCAAAATAACAGTCTTCAATCAGTATACAACACTGATTCTTAAAAATTGCCTAAATTTCGCTCTCATTATTTTCCAGTGTATAGTCACCAAGGTTAACACTTAGCTAGTCTATTTTATTTATTCAATATTCTCATAATCCATCATTTACCTTAGTACTATTTCTTTACACTACTAAAGAAGGATAAAAAAAATAAAAATAGGGTATCTAGCTTAAGTGACTGAGTTAACAATGGCACATACCAATAAGACTATGAATGGGAAAGTAAGCTGAAAAAACAATGTGCTCTACTTTAAAAACTGATGTGGAAACAGTGCTGGAACACCAAGGTAAAGATGATCATATTAGACTTAAGACTCAGTAGCTTACATAAATGCAGGTAGAACAGTGTAAAGGAAATGCATCTAGTGAAAGTAAGTAAAATGGAGAAAAGGTAAAACTAGAAGATCACCCCACCCTCAAATTATGCCACTCTGGCAAATTGAAAATCTAAGTTAAAAGTTCTTGAAAAATAGCAGGTGCAAGATGATCACTATGAACTTCCTTCTGTTTCTTCAAAGCAGAAGACAAAATTCACATGTGAAGATACCCTCTTTATACAAGTAATAGTCTTATCAACAAGGAGTGTAAGCTGAGGTCCAGGAAAATCTATACAACCAAACCTTATTAAACTAAGCTTTATTTCCTGGCCACTACTCTATCCAATTAAACACCCTAGGCCAAGTTCCTTTGTCTTGTTACATTTTCATTTTACTACTCATTCTTCCATTCAGTAAGTGTTCAACTCTAACTTGTCTTTTGGTCTTCATTTCCTTATGAATGTTCCTGTGCCATGTAAAACTCATATTAAATTTGCATGATTTTCTCCTGTTGATCTGTCTGACGTCAATTTAATTCTCAGGCCCAGCCAAAAAAACTCTAAAAGGGTGGAGGTAAAATTTTGCCTCCCTTACAGTACCAACAAAATTTATAACAAAGAGAATATCTAAAATACATATAGAAATATTCCAAATATGCCAGGCACCTGTAATCCCAGCACTTTGGGAGGCCGAGGTGGGTGGATCATGAGGTCACGAGATCCAAGACCATCCTGGCCAACACGGTAAAACCACATCTCTACTAAAAACACAAAAATTAGCTGGGCATGGTGGTACATGCCTATAATCCCAAGTACTCGGGAGGCTGACGCAGGAGAATTGCTTTAACCAGGGAGTCAGAGGTTGCAGTGAGCCAAGGTCATGCCACTACCCTCCAGCCTGGTTGACAGAGTGAGACTCCATCTCAAAAAAAAAAAAAAAAAAAAAAAAAAAAAAAAACTGAAGACGTCAGACAGTGGCTCATGCCTGTAATCCCAGCATTTTGGGAGGCGGAAGCAGGCAGATCCCTTGAGCCCAGGAGTTCAATACCAGCCTGAGAAACATTGAGGAACTCTGTCTCTATAAGAAATAAAAGAATTAGCTGGGCATGGTGGTACATGCCTGTAGTCCCAGCTACTTGGAAGGCTGAGGTAAAAGAATCACCTAAGCCTGAGGAGGCTGAGGTTGCAGTGAACCAGATTGTGCCACTGCACTCCAGCCTGGGTAACAGAGCGAGACCCTGTCTCACAACAAAAACAAAAACAGGGAGACAAAAACAAGAGTAAAATAAGCAAAGGATAGAAACAGAAAGTCTATGAGGAGAATACCTCCTGGCCCCACAAAATGAGTTTGAAAGTGTTTTCAACCGGGCGCAGTGGCTCACGCCTGTAATCCCAGCACTTTGGGAGGCTGAGGTGGGCGGATCACCTGAGGTCAGAAGTGCGAGACCAGCCTGACCAATACGGTGAAACCTTGTCTTTAAAAATAAAAATAACTTTAAAAATGAATTAAAAAAAAAAGAAAAGAAAGAAAGTGTTCTTTCTTCTGCATGCTTTTGGAAGAGTTTGAGAAGGATTGGTATTAGTTCTTTAGATGTTTGGTAGAATTCAACAGTAAAGCAATCAGGTCCTGGGCGTTTCTTTAATAAAAGACTTTTTATGACTAATTCAATATCCTAACTTTTTATTGGTATATTTAGATTTCCTATTTCTTTGTGATTCAGTCATGGTAGATAGTATGTGCCACAGAATTTATCCATTTCTTCTAGGTTATCCAATTTGTTGCCATACAAATTGTTCATAGTATACTTTTATGATCTGTTTTATTTCTGTGGTATTAGTTGTAATGTATTCTTTTTCATTTCTAATTTTTTTGAGTCTTTTTTTCCTTAGTTTACTTTGAGGTTTGTTGATTTCGTGTATCTTTTCAAAAAGTCAGTTCTTAGTTTCGTTGATCTTTCTATTGCTTTTCTAGTCTCTATTTCATTTACTTCTGCTCTCATCTTTATTATTTCCTTCCTTCTGCTAAGTTTGGACTTAGTGTATTGTTCTTTTCCTAGTTCCTTTTGGTGTAATGTTAAATTTAAGATTTTTTTTTTCATGTAGGTGTTTACTGCTATAAGCTTTCCTCCTAAGATTGCTTTTGCTCCATCCCATAAGATTTGGTATGTTGTACTTCCTTTTTTTTTTTTTTTAAGATCTTTAAAATTTGCTTTTAATTTATTCTTTGAACCATTGGTTGCTCAGGAGCATGTTGTTTAATTTCCATGTGTTTGTTAATTTTTTTTAAATTCTTCCTGTTACTGATTTCTAGTTTCATACCTTTGTAATCAGAAAAGACACTCAGTATGATTTCTATCTTCTTAAATTTGTTAAGAATTGTTTTGTGGCTAAAATATCATCTATCTTGAAGAATGTTCTGTGTACACTTAAGAACTCTTCCAAAAAATTGAAGAGGGAATACTTCCAAACTCATTTAACGAAACAAGCATGACGTTGATACCAAAACCACCCAAGAACACTACAAGAAAAAAAAAAATTAGAGGTCACTATCCATAATGAACACATATGCAAAATCCCTCAACAAAATACTAGGAAGCCAAGTTAAACAGCACATTAAAAGGACCACTCATGATGGTAAAGTCAGATTCATACCAGGGATGATTCAACATATGCAAATCTGTAAGCAAAATATGCCACATAACAGAATGAAGAACAAAACAATATAATCATTTCAAAAGATACAGAAAAATCATTTGACAAAATTAAATATCCTCTCATTATACAAATTGTCAACACATTAGATATAAAAGAAAATATTTCAACATGAGAAAGGCCATATACGACAAACACACACCTAATATCATACTCGATAGTGAAAAAAGTTGAAAGCTTTCTCTCTAAGATCAGGAAAAAGATAAGGATGCTTATACTTCCCGCTTCTATTCAACATAGTACTAGAAGGTGTAGCCAAAGTGGTTAGGTAAGAAAATGAAATAAAAGGCATCTGAATTAGAAAGAAAGTAGTGAAACTGTTCCCGTTTATAGATAACATGTTTCTCATATACAGAAACACCATAAAGATTCTACCAAAAACCATAAAATAAAATTCTGTAAAGTGGCAAGATACAAAAATCAAATTACAAAAATCAGTATCATTTCAATATACTAAAGACAATCTGAAAAAATAATCCAGAAAACAATCCCATTTACAACAGCTATAAAAACACAAAATTTTTACAAATAAATTTAACCAAGGACATGAAAGATCTGCACACTGAAAACTATAAAACATGGATAAAAGAAATTAAAGAAGATACAAATACATGGAAAGTTATCCCATATTGATGAAATGAAGAATTAATATTGTTAAAATGTCCATATTATCCAAAGCAATACACAGATTCAATGCAATCCCTGACAAAATTCCAATGCCATTTTTGAGAGAAATACCAAAAACAATTCTAAAATTTGTATGGAAGTACAAGAGACCCCAAACAGCCAAAACAATCCTGAGCAAAAAGAACAAAGCTGGAGGCATCACACTACCTAACTTCAAAATATACTACAAAACTATGGTAATCCAAATAGCATGGTACTAACATAAAAATATACAGAAAGACCACTGGAACAGAACTGAGAACCAAGACATACATCCACAAATTTACAGGCAATTGGTTTTCAAAAAAAATATCAAGAACACCTAATGGCAACTGGTTTTCAAAAAATGATATCAAGAACACCTAATGGGGAAAGAAAAGTTTAATCAAGAAATGTTGGGACAACTGGGTATATCCCTGCAGAAGAATGAAATTAAACCCTTATCTCATCCTTAACTCAAAATGGATTTTTTCTTCCAAACTTTTAAGTTCAGGGATACATGGGCAGGTTTGTTACATAGGTAAATTCATGTCATGTGGGTTTGTTGTACAAATTATTTCTCTTTTTTTTATTTTCTTTTTTTGAGACAGGATCTCACTCTGTCACTGTCACCCAGGCTGGAGTACAGTGGCAGGATCTTGGCTCACTGCAACCTCCACCTCCCAGGTTCAAGCGATTCTCCCACTTCAGCCTCCCAAGTAGCTAGGATTACAGGCATGAGACACCATAGCCTGGCTAAATTTTTTTATTTTTAGTAGAGATGGATTTCAACATATTGGCCAGATTGGTGTCAAACTGCAGACCTCAGGCAATCCACCCACCTCAGCCTCCCAAAGTGCTGGGATTACAGGCATGAGCCACTGTGCCCAGCCCCTTGCCTACTTCTCAACGGGGTTGTTTTTTTCTTGTAAATTTGTTTAAGTTCTTAATAGATGCTAGATATAAGACTTTTGTGCGATCCATAGTTGGTAAACATTTTCTCCCATGCTGTATGTTGTCTGTTTACTCTGTTGATAGTTTTGTTTGCTATGTAGAAGCTCTTTAATTAGATACTATTTGTCAATTTTTACATTTATTGCAATTGCTTTTGGTGTCTTCATCATGAAATTGTTGCCCATGCCTGTGTCCAGAATGGCATTGCCTAGGTTGTCTTCCAGGGTTTTTATAGTTTTGGGTTTTACATTTAAGTCTTTAATTCATCTTGAGTTGATTTTTATCTGTGCTGTAAGGAAGGGTCCAGTTTCAATCTTCTGCACATGGCTAGCCAGTTATCTCAGCACCATTTATTGAATAGGGAATCCTTTCCTTATTGCTTGTTTTTATCAGCTTTGTTGAAGATCAGATGGTTGTTGGTGTGTGGTCTTATTTCTGGGCTCTGTAGTCTGTTCCATTAGTTTATGTGTCTGTTTTTGTACCAATACCATGCTGTTTTGATTATTGTAGCCCTTTAGTGCAGTTTGAAGTCAGGTAGTGTGATGCCACCAGCTTTCTTCTTTTTGCTTAGAATACCCTTAGCTATTTGGGCTCTTTTTGGGTTCCATATGAATTTTAAAATAGCTTCTTCTAGTTCTGTGAATAATGTCATTGGTAATTTGACAGGAATAGCATTGAATCTATAAATTGCTTTGGGCAGTAGTCAAGTCTAGAAGCAAATAAGGAATGCAACCTCATTCACAATTGCCATAAAAAGAATAAAATACATGGAAATATAGTCAGCCAGCGAGGTGAAAGATCTCTACAATTAAAAGAAATCAGAGATGGCACAAACAAATGGAAAAACATTCCATGCTCATGGCTCATGGGGAAAGAACAGTCTAATCAATAAATGTGGGGACAACTGGATATCCAGTTGTCAATGCTCATGGCTAGGAAGAATAAATATCAAAATGGATTAAGGGCTTAAATTTAAGATTTGAAACTGTAAAAGTCCTAGAAAAAACCATAGAGGAGAAGCTCCATGATACTGATCCAGGGAATGGTTTTTTGGACATAAATTCAAAAGCAAACACAACAAAAGCAAAAATAGGTGAATGGGATTATATCAAACTAAAAAGCTTCTGCACAGCCAAAGAAACTATCAACATAGTGAAAAGACAATCTATGGAATGAGAGAAAATACATCAAAGTCATATATTGGATAAAAAGTTAATATCCAAAATATATTTTAAAAACTCAATAATAAGAAAACAACCCCATTTTAAAAAAATGGGCAAAGAAGCAGGATGCAATGGCACATGCCTACAGTCTCAATTACATGGGAGGCTGAGGCAGGAGGATTCTTGAGCCTCAGAATCCAAGTACAGCCTGGGCAACATATTGAGACTCTGTCTCTAAATAACACATTTTAAAAATAATTTTTAAGAATTCGACAAATGATCTGAATAGACATTTCCCAAAAGAAGACACACAAATTGCCTAGAGGTATATAAAAAATGCTCAACATAACTAATCATCAGAAAACTGCAAACAAAAACCACAATAAGTTATCACCTGTTAGAATGACCATTACTGAAAAAACAAGTGTTTAAAAAAATGTGAAAAAAAAGGGAACCCTTGTACACTGTTGGTAGAAATGAAATTAGTATAAGCATACAGCATAACAGTTTCTCAAAAAATAAAAAAACTATCATATGATCCTGCAATCCCAATACTGGGTATATATCCAAAGAAATGAAATAGTAGTAGAGAGAGATCCGTACTCCTATGGCCATTGCTGCGTTGTTCACAAAAGTCAAGATATGGAATCAACCTAAGTAACCATCAGTTTATGAATGGATAGAAAATGTGGTATATATACACAATGGAATGCTATTCAGCCTTACAAAAGAGGGAAGCCTGCCATTTGTAACAACATGGATGTACCTGGAGAACATTATATTAAGAGAAATAAGCCAGGCATAGAAAGACAAATACCACATGATCTCACTTACAAGTAGTGTGTTAAAAAGTAGAACTTATAGAAGTAGAAAGACAACGATGGTTACTAGGGGATGTGGGGGCACAATGGGTGGGGTGGAAGGGGAGATACTCATCAAAGTATATACAATTTCAGTTAGGAGGAATAATTTTAAGGGATCTATTGTACAACATGGTGTTGATAGTTAATAACACTGTGTTGTATCTTTGAAAACTGTTTAAAGAATACATTTTAAGTGTTTTCACCACAAAAATGTTGAGAATGTGATGTAATGTATATTAATTTGCTCTGTTAAGCCATTTTACAATGTACATATATTTCAAAATATATTATACATAATAAATAAAATTTTTTGTCAATTTAAAAAACTAAATGTTTTTTTAAATTAAGTGATTTGTCTAAGGCCATCAGCCAAAAGGCTGAACTAGGCTATGAACCCAAGCCAACTGACTCCTGAGCGTTTATTCTTAGCTATAATACAAAACTGCTCTGTTTTATTAACAATATATTTTGAATATTTTTCTATGTCAATATAGGTACATCTACCCAAGCTATTTAATTATTGTATACTATTCCACTGGTGATTTATAATGCTATATAGAACCAAACTCCAAGTGATACACATTTAGATTATTTCTAGTTTATTTCATTATTAAAAATGAATCTACTATGAACAACAAGATACTTAAATGATCAAATAAACATTTAAATAAATTTTTAAACATGGTAGTTGTCTGGAAAATTAAAATGAAATACCACTTTTTTCTAATAAAATTTGCCATCTAATATGGAAAGAGGGATTTAAAAAATGGTACTCTCTTCCATTGCTGACATAAATGTAAATTCTTTTTTTTTTTTTTGAGACAAGGTCTCACTCTGTTGCCCAGGCTAGAGTGCACTGGCATGATCTCGGCTCACTGCAACCTCAACCTCCCAGGCTCAAGTGATCCTCACCTCAGTCTCCCAAGTAGCTGGGACTACAGGTGCATAGCACCACACACAGCTAATTTTTGTATTTTTTTGTAGACACAAGGCTTTACCATGTTGCCCAAGCTGGTCTGGAACTTCTGGACTGAAGCAATCTGCCCATCCTGGCCTTTCAGAGTGCTGCAATTACAGGTATGATCCAGTATGCCTGGCCCATAAATGTAAATTCTAACTGCCAAATGCAAGATAAAGATGTGTCTATCATGTAACTACTTAAACAAGGAGCCTAAAGAACCTCTTGTTCAGTGCAAACATTTCATTTCAAGGCAAAACTAACACAAAAGAACGTCAGTCTAAAGATCCACCAATAAATAAAATGTAGCAGTCTGATATGACTAGAGTAGCTGGGATTACAGGCGTCCGCCACAATGCCCAGCTAATTTGTGTATTTTTAGTAGAGACAGGGTTTCACCAAATTGTCCAGGCTGGACTTGAACTCCTAACCCCACGTGATCTGCCCGCCTTGGCTTCCCAAAGTGCTGGCATTACAGGCGTGAGCCACCGCATCCAGCCCCTTCTGTTACAATTTAAAACAGACATACCAACAGTGCAATACAGCCGACTTGATATGCAGAAAAACAACCTGGTACAGAATACCTAAAACCACAGGAAAAAATAGAAAAACTTTTTCAAAGCAGGCCTAAATAGTCTATAAGAGAAGAGAAACTACAAAAGGTCAAAAACAATGAGAAAGTGCTAATATGGAAGGGTTAGCAAAAGCTGGGGCTTGTGTTTGTTTCAAGGCATCCACTACTCCCTGGAACTCTAGAACCTGGTTTTTATAACCCCTGAGCGCAAAGTTTAAAAGACAAAGGAGAGCCCAAGAAAGGTAGAAAGCTGAATCAGAGACCCTTTCTGCCACATAAAGCCAAAGCCTTCTAAAGGCAACACTCTTAATATGACTTCTAGAAAAACAACCTGCCCAGTGGAAGGCAATGGTGAAGAGAGTTGCCAATGAAGCGATTCTTGAAGTCATTCCAGTATTGTGCTTATCTCTCGGGGTAATCTTTGCTTTGATTTTTGCCTAAAAATTAATTTCTATTGCGGTAAGGGAGAATAATCATCTATCCTGGCAGAAAATTGAAGGTTCATTCCCTGAAGAACGTAAAAAAGAGACTCTGGACCAAAGAGTACAATTAAGGGCTCAGCTTGATCTCTCTGACCAAGTCAACTGTATTATGTCTGAGCCATATTATTCTCATGGCTACTAGTTTACTTTTATTTGTATGATCTTCTACTTAATGTCTGCCTTATCTGCTGGGTAATATGCTTCATGATGGCAGGAGTCAAATCTGGTTTTGCTCACCATTTTAACCCCAACACATATCACAACGCCTGAAATACAGTAGAAGCTCAAAAACAGAAAAAGAGAAAAAAGTAATCAGTGGAGGGAAGGAGACTAACATTGATTCAAAGAGCTGCATTGGCCTTTTTACTGTTCCTGGAACATGCCAGGCATAGTCCCACCTCAGGCCTGCTACACCTACCTGCTCCTCCCTTTGCCTGGGGTAGTCCCTTCCCATAAAAATCCTCACGCCTAATGCCTTCCCCTCTTTCAAATCTTCGCTCAAATGGTACTTTCCAGATGAGGCCTTCCCTGACCATCCTATTTCAAATTCCAACAACACTTTCACCCCAAACTCTGCATATTTCTTAGTTGCTGCCTCCAATTTATTCTTTTCTATAGCATTTATTATGTCCCAAAAGACTAAATATCTTACAGTACTGTCTTTCCCCAGAAAGCTAACTATATAAGAACAGAGACTTCTTTCATTACTGTAGTTCCAATTTTTATAATGATGTCTAACACATAGTAAAAATTCAATATTCATTCAAAAAATGACTAAAGTAAAAATGACATTTTGTCATTTTTTAGATATTCAAAATTTATCTTAACATGCAGTGTTTAAAATATGCAGAACTGACAACTATTCATGGGTAGAAAAGACCATCCCTGTTTTAAGACTTTATACTTTTTAATTTTTAACTGTTAAAATATTCTTCCTTTTACAAAATGATGATCATAGTATATAGTAACTATTTTTTCTCAATGGGCCTATTTGCCAAAATGAGAAATGGTTAAAATCTGTCAGTATCTAATACTTTTTTAGAAATTTTACTGGTCTATGGAATCTAAAAATCTAGAAACTACTGACATATAAAATTAAAATAACTCATCAGAATGTCATTTCAATATCTAGCCCAAAAGACCCATTGAAACTAATTCTACCCTTCAAAAATTCTCTTCTCTGGTCAAGCCAGTAACTTTACCAAATTCAAACTATGATTTTGATTTCCCTGGACCCTTCTTCTGAACTAACCTTCCTCATCATCCCTCCTCTACAGCCTTCTCTTTCTAATCTAAAAATCTATCTAATATCACAAATCCTTTCCTTACCACTCTATCCTACATTATCTTTCTGTCATCTGAACACCTCCAGCCCTTTAGCTAGGGCTTAATTCCAAACACTAGTTTGGCTCAAGCTACCTAAGTAAGAATCACTGTGTGGAGATTTTTTAAAGGCAGTTTCCAGCATCTCAGTGCAGATTAGGAGTATTTCCAGGATTGGGGTATAAGAGCCAGTAGTTTTTTAAAGTTTAGGGAACAAAGGAAGTCTTATTACATAAAAATAATTTGACCACAATGATAATGCTTACATGTTTATCCTAAGCCTTCCTATTAAACATCGAATGTGCATATCCCATGTATAATTATACATGGGAAGAGCTTAATTTTGAAATAATTCATTTCAAATTCAATTGTAATATTTTGACACAGATACATAGAGGCATTTGTGAAAATGGTGTATTATCATAGAAGGGCACATATTATAAAGAAATTAATATTCTTAGGCTTAAGTTTATTCAAATGGGCAGCAAAGAAATTTTGCTTTAAAAACACAAGTTAACCTAAATATAGTTTACCAACCTGTTTGTTGTTCTCTGCCATGGAAAGCTGCAATGCCAAAAGCATGGAGTCTGCACCACATACAGTAGTTCTCTCAGAGTTACAAAGAGCGTGCCAATTCTTTCGAAACTCTTTAATCATATCCAAGACAGACTTCTGATTAAGCACAGCCATTATCTTAAAGTAGGACAGAATACAAAATTAAAGTACCGTACCTTATGTTAATTGGAAATTAACATTTAACATGCATACGCAAGCACAGTTAGAGAAAAATATACAGTGAATGAGAGATCATTTCATATTTACCAAGATTGCTTTTAAACTTAGGAAAATAAAATAATACAATTTTCTGCACAATCATATTTTCCTCCCCTTTAGTTTCTTAAGCCAAACCTTTTGAAAAAACAAAATCCAGGTTTTACTTCTGAAAATTCAAACAAGATACGCAAATTTATTGAAAACTTGTAATTACAGACAAACACACCTAAAGCTGTATTTAAATATGAATATTTGTTTTGAGATAGATAATATCTGATAGACTGAAAAAAAAAAAAAAAAAAAAGCCAATTTGCCCCCATCCTATATTGTCCCAAAAGAGGTGGCCTATTTTTCTACCCCTTTGAATATGGACCAGCCTTGTGACTTGATTTAACCAACAGAACGTGGCAAGAATGATGCCGCGGGAGTTCTGGGCGTAGGCCTTAAGTGGAGTGTGGCATAAGTATTAACACAATAGGCCTCAATGCTATCCTCTTTGAAGCTGGAGTCCAGTCCAGGAACTTAGATTTCAGAAACGTTTCCACTAAGAGTGGCTCACTGTGCTAAACTGTTCATACAAACAATATAGTTTATGCTAAACACTTGCTTTCCTTCTGAGTCTGCAATTTTGGTACATGTCAGACAATGGATGCCTTTATGTTCAGCCCCCAATAAAAACCCTGGGCACTGAACCTCTAATAATCTTCCCTGGTAGACATTTCACATGTGTTGTCGCAACCTGTTACTAGAGGAATTGTGTTCTGTGTGACCACTAGAATATCACCCAGCAGTGTCTTGCCCAAATTGCTGATCCACAGAATCATAAGCAAATGGGCTATTTTAAACGATAACTTTTGAAGTGGTTTGTTACACAGTATTACATAACCAATAAAATAGCTAATAGGAGCCTACTTGATGCCAGATACTTTTCAAAAGCTTAATATTGATTACCTCATTCAATTCTCGTAAGTGTCTCATAAGACAGATGTATTACTACCCTCATTTTACCTAAAATAATATCCCGTTACTCAGTTTATAAATGGACAAACAGCATAAACCCAAGATGTCTAACTCTATAAGCTGTGTTCTTAAGGCATTATGCTAAATAACTTCTCCTGATGCACACAAAAGTCTTTCAAAATAATTGGAGGTAGGTAGTGCCAATGTTTTATATACCCAAGACTTATAGTCTGGGTATATGTTTGGTATATGGGTATATAGTCTGGGTATTACTCCTAAAATAAATCTTTAGGAGTCAATTACTTACTGGTATTATTTAAAGGTAGTATTATGAGATTTGATTGCTAGGAATGAAGACTCACTTGGGAATTAGACTATTCTGAAATGTGGAGGCATCCAATTCCTCTGAGTTTACAGATATGCCTGGTAAAATTTTTTTCCTACTCCTTTTACATATCCAAGTCTCCAACATATTCACAAGGCCATCATCTTATTTTGTGTATTTTCCCGTGTTCATTCCATTTACTGACTCCTGCTATCCACTTCTACTTTTATGTGGCATAAACAGAATCTCAGATGTCTACTGGCATCTTTGGTTTGTATGATTAAGAACAAAGATATATGCCACCTGCAAAATAATTAAATTATAGACACAATCTATGATGCAACGTAAAGATACCAGTAGAAGATTAATTATTTACATAAATGCAAATCCCAGTAAATAGCTGAGTGTTGTATTTCTCTTCAAAAAATCACCCTCATCTCTTGAAAGAAAAAAAAAAGTGAAGAAGTATCAGCTTCAGTGTCATGATTACTTTGCCTGAAATAAATTTTTAGGAGTCAATTACTTACTGCTATTATTTAAAGGTAGTATTATGAGATTTGATTGCTATGAATGAAGACTCACTTGGGAATTAGACTATTCTGAAATGTGGCTCCACCACTTACTAGCTGTGAGATCTTGGCCAAGTTACATCACCTTTCCCTGCCTCAGCTTCCTCATAATGAAAATGAAAACCCGATCCCATAGGGTTTTATGACGAGTAAACAATATAAACACAAGTAAAACTTTTAGAACAGTGCCTGGCACACATAAACGCACATTAGCTATTATCAGGCATTATGAGTTTCTAAGTTGTTTTGGGTTAAAAGTAAAACAGCATTGGCCAGGCACGGTGGTTCACACCTGTAATACCAGCACTTTGGGAAGCTGAGGCTTGTGTGTCACCTGAGGTTAGGAGTTTGAGACCAGCCTAGCCAACATGGTGAAACCCCGTCTACTAAAAATTAGCTGGGTGTGGTGGCATGCACCAATAATCCTAGCTACTCGGGAGGCTGAGACAGGAGAATCGCTTGAACCCGGGAGGTGGAGGTTGCCGAGAGCCGAGATCACACCACTGCACTCCAGCCTAGGCAACAGAGCGAGACTCCATCTTACATACCTATATATTTAGAAAAAAAAAAAAAAAAAAAAAAAAAAAAAAAAAAAAAAAAAAAAAAAAAAAAAAAAAAAAAAAAAAAGCATTACTATGGGTGACAGAAAACCAAGAGTCTCATTCAGGGATCAGCTTTTTGGAAAGGAAAAAACAGTAAATATTTGAGGCATAGCACTACCCACTTTGACCTGTAGTGTGAAAACAGCCATGGACACACATAAACAAACAAATGAGCATGGCAGTGCTCCATGAAAACTTTTTTAATGGACACTAAAATTTGAATTTCATGTAAGTGTTACAGATCACAAAACATTATTCTTTTCATTTTTGTTCCCCAACCATATAAACATGTAAAACTCATTCTTAGCTCAGGAGATGGCTGCACAAAAACAAGCAGCACAGCTAGTTTGCCAACCCCTGGTCTAGCCGCAGCTTTTCCTATAGCTAGCTGGCTGTGGGAGCCTATGCGATAAGCCTTACCCATGGTTGCCTGGGTGGAGGCATCATCACACAGAAATACTCGCCTTCCAGTCCGTTGTGAGTCAATGAGAATAAATATGCCAGCACTCTGAATGGCAGGCTTCACCATACAAAAAATAGGTAGCAAAAGACAGCAGCGATAATTAACACTTGTTTTTTAAAAATTGGATTCCAAGCTTCTCTAGAGCACAAACTGTGAGACAGAAAATTGTCACTGGGCAGGCAGTGTGAAATGGTTGAAAGAGCTACACTTTCGAGTCAGATACCACAGGGTTCGCTTCCAGGCTCCCCCATTTATGGTATTTAAAATTTGATGAGCACAAGTTTCTTCACCTGCAAAACCAGGAAGGGAATTCCTACCTCATAGAATAATGAGATGCTAGTGGAACAAGTAACATAACCCACCCAGCGCCAGGCATTTAGTAGGTGCTCGATTTTAAAATGGCACTCAAAGTCATTATTAGTGTTAGAGTGCTAGTCCCAAAGGTTCCTTGGGAGGCTTTAACCAATCGGGGGTAGGGGAAAATTGAGGAAGGGGAAAGATGGAGTCTGAGTACATTATGGGACTAGAACCCTGGTTTCCTGCCTAACTAATGGAAGTTAAGCAGACGTCTATGGGCATGTCTTACAAGCTGCAGACAAACCTTCAGGGCTTTCCAATTCCATCGCTAGATACTGTGAACTCCACCTACACCCCCCGGCCCAACCAGGGCTCCAGAGCGAAGTCACTGCACCTTAATACCTCGGTCCGACGGCACTTTGCTACGACCGAGGTATTATTGTGCAAAGCACCCTCAAAAGCTACAGCCTGAATCACCGCTTAAAAATGCGACAGGACAGGTGGGGCAAACGCGATACTTACCTGGTTATGGGTAGACCCGAAGGCGCAAGCTAGAGTGCGCAGAAAGATACCCCACGGACCCCCCCTCAGCAGCTGCCGCCGCAGTCGCAGCCGAGTACATTTCAAACCTCGCGGGAGGCCTCGGAAGCCAATCGCTGCGCTCGCCCTCCGACCCGGAAGCAGAGCCGGCGCGCGTTGCAGCAGCCCGCATCGAAGACCAGCTTGCCTCTGGTCGCTTCCCGGCGCTCTGCGGTGCGTATCGAGCGGGGAGCCCAAGAGGCCGCGAAGGTTTTTTGCCGGCTGTCACGCCCTGCCACTCTATCCCCGGGAGTTCTTCTGTCCCGCTTCGGGCTCCGGGAGGAGGGAGCGGGGTCTTGTGGAACTCGCCTGGTCCTGGTAGAGGTGTTGGGGTTCATTGCACGGACTTATCTTTTCCCCTCCCTTCTTCTCTGCCCTTCTAGTTTTACGGGGGCAAGTCCTGCCCAACGTGTACGGTGAGGCCCTGGGCACTGCTTTAATTATCAGTGGTTGCGGGGACTGGACAATTTCCTGACCTCGAATCTCTTGCACTTCTTATACCTCTCTGCCTCCGTGTCCGTAACACTTTATGGTCACCCTTAGCAAGTCTCCAGTCCCGGATGTCCATTCCTAAGGTTACTAGTTTATAAGCGTCTCCAGGTGGGACTCATCTGATTCTCAGTACTCTTCAGGTGCTTGATATGTTTGTTACTGAGCCCAACTGTTTTCAGGACAACCCTTGTGTTGAATTAAAACACAAACAAAAACTCTAAAACGCGTAATTCTCATATGGGAATGCTCCTTCCAGAGTGCACACTAGTCCTTGACGGCTTAGTTAAGGTCACGTGCCCAGTTTTAAAAATGTTATTTTTTTAAATTTAAGTTCTGGGATACATGTGCGGGACGTGCAAGTTTATTACAAAGGTAAACGTGTGCTGTGGTGGTTTGCTGCACCTATCAATCCATCACCTAAGTAGTAAGCTCCGCATGCATTAGCTGTTTATCCTGATGCTCTCCCTCTCCCCGGACCCCTGAATATTATTTTTATATCACACATTTTGGCACTTGTTAAAACAGGTCCTGTATTTTGTATCTGTTTATATGATAGCACTTTTCACGTTGAATCATAACTATCCCTAAAATTGTGGTCTCCTTCAAGCCAGGAGGCTGTGTTTTTCTTCATTAGCATTGGTTCTCCACACACAAAGAACTCTTGCAAATCCTGGCTCTGCTTATGAGCTTGGCAAGTTAACCTACTGAAGCCTCAGTTTCTCCATCTACAAAATGGAGACAAGACGTAGTACCTGCCTTTAGGTTTGTACAGATATCAATCATGTCAGTAAAATGCTTAATATGGCACCTACAAATAATGCTTCACAAATGTTAATTATTAATTTTTATTAACATTTGCTATTAAAATGATTCCATCTGAATATGGAATACTATTTCTTTTAGATAATCTAAACAGAACTTTATGGTGTTATTGTCTGCTGTAATCACAGATATGGAAAAGAGCTTTGGAGCAAATGTGGAACCATTAATAACTAGATTTAATGAAGTACTTATCCCTTGATGTTTCTTTTGAGCTTTCTGTCTCATTGTAACACCACAACCATATTTTGATGCATTTGTGGAATGACTGATACTTTGACCGTTCTAATTGTATCTGTGCTGTAATCCACAGTTTCGACCTTGTCCAGTAGAAGGCTATTGAATTTTTACAACTGCTTGAATTTTGACATACAAGATGAAGCAAGATGCCTCAAGAAATGCTGCCTACACTGTGGATTGTGAAGATTATGTGCATGTGGTAGAATTTAATCCCTTTGAGACTGGGGATTCAGGAAACCTAATTGCATATGGTGGCAATAATTATGTGGTCATTGGCACGTGTACGTTTCAGGTTAGTCTACAAAACTGCACTGAATGACAGTGAAGCTATTTCACTGATAAAAAAACTTATACAAACCAAATCCAAACTTTGAAAATATATTGAGTTTGAATGTTAAAGAGAGATAACACCCCTAGAGAAAGATGTTCCCAGTTATATGTGCCTGACATTTATGTAAACATTATATAGATAGTGAAAAATAATAGTATAATGCTTCGCTTTTGCCTCATGGTCATTAGTGGAATGTTCTGCTAATTGAAGGGCATGATTAACTGAACATTGGTATGTACAGGAAAAAAAAATTTAAATGAGAGCCAATTAATTATGGTTTTTCTACATTCTGCTTTGACATACGAAGTCAGCTAATATTGAGAGCCTGAAAAATTATCTTCCAGGAGATTTTATAATTTTTATAACATTTAGCTTTCCTATTAGTATGCTGTCATATTGTTTGTGCATCCAGAGTGTACAAAGTATGGGCTATATTAATTGAGCAGGCAGTTAAGCATTGCCATTAAGAGCATGAATTCTAGACCCAGAATGCCTACATGTTCACTCCTGCTTGGCTTTACTTCTTACTAGCTATGCAACCTTGAATAAAATATTTAACTTCTCCTGTAAACATGAGGAAAATAATGCTCGAATTTTAGCATATGTAAAATTCCAACAGGGCATCTGACAACTTAGTAATCCATCCGTATGTTTTATTTGTCATTGATATGGGCAGTGGTAACACTCTCAGATTTAATCACCAAAGTAAGATTGCTTTGTGGTGTACATACACCATGCTTTCTGAGAGGAAAGCTTGTTTTACATGTAAGAGAGACTTTGAACAATGAAGGTTCAACCCTCAGGACTAGCTGGTTAATCCTTTATCTGAATATTGTTAATAGAATATTTCTCAAATTATAATCAATGCGGTAATTTGGAAGTGGCCAATTTTCAAAGATTTAAAATAACTTTATCACTGAAGTGATATTATGTTGTTATAGTTATTTCTTCCTTTACTGAGAAGGCAATTCTGTATCTTACAGTATTCTGACATCAAAAATGCAATTTGGCATTTTATTGTACAATATATATATAAATCTATACAAATTTGGATATAATGATATTTATCCTAAGAGAAAATATGAATTTAACATTTCACTTTGTTGCTGTCTGAGTAGAATATGACAGCTCCTTGGCTATCCCATACTGTCTCTTTGAGTGGAGGTAGAAATTACTAGCTTTTAGACTAAATATGACCCTCACCCTTAGATGGACTCGGTTTAGGATCATAAAAAGTCATATGATTAAGACAATGTAACGTACTTGAAATTTCAAGACCTGAGGAAAAACCATTTCTTTAATGGAATCCGCCAATGCACAAAAGAGTAAAGCAGCCCCCTACAGGTAAAACTAACTTTTTACTTCATTACTCTTAATAACTGGACATAAAATTGTATTCGAAAACATTGAAAAATGTTTATCTCTCATGATTAAGAAATGTTGAAAGAGAAAGTCAATGGAGAACGAATTAAGAAAAAGGAAAGGCAAAGATGAGAGAGGGAGAAGATTTAAAGAGAAGGAAAATGACAAAATGGAAAAAAGAACTAGTATAAACATTTGTGTTCTGTTTTGGGTGATGGACCCATGTATTGTCTCAGTTGATCCTCATACCCATGAGATTAGCAATGTAGGTCTCATTGCGAAGGAAAAAATTAAATTTTTATTAATTTGGGCAATAGTAAGCACAAATTGTATTCTGTACCAGACATTGGAAATACAATTAAATAAGCCCGTTTCAAAATAAATTATTGCTTTTCTTTGATTTTTTAATGTAACTAAACACTGTTAAATATTATTACTGTTCTCTTGTCCTAGAATTTCAAGTTCCATTGCACCCAATTTCATGCCTCTTGTCTTGAGAGAAAACTAAGTAAAGGTAAATTAAGTGGAAAGATTTCCACATTCCTGTCAGAAAGACAATCCTTATTTTAAGACTATTTAGAAAACGTTGTAGATACAGTCAATTTGAATTTCAACAAAGCATTTTCAGAATCTCATGCTGTCCCTTTGATTATGATGGAAATAATGAGCTTCTAAATGATAGTGCTGTTAACTGATGTCATGTATTTGTCAAATATTCATTAAGTGCATGCTGGGTGCCAAGAAGCGAAAAAAGTATGGACCATGTCCTTAAAGAGATTTTAAATATAAAGCAGTACAATGAGAAAAATGTTATAAAAACCTTTGTTAAGAGGAGCATGAACATAGGTGCTTGCCTAAATCAGTGTTCTCATGCAAGCTCTACTAGGGGCCTCAATTTACTAATGAAGACCCTTTGAATAGACTTAGAAATCTTGTATGTATTTTACACTTTTTAAAGTGTGCACGTATCAAATAGAACTAGCCCCATTTCACATGCTTCATAAGGTCCTGTGTAGCTACCATATCAGACAGCGCAGTTCTCTCTGTATCGTCCTCTGTAAATTGACAATAATCTTTAATATTATAATAATAATACTCTTTAGTTCTCAGCAGTATATTAGGATTCAGAGGATATAATATATTTTAATATAAATTTCAGAATAGTGTCTAAATATTTAAAACTGTGAAAGAGGTATTAGTCTCAGAATGGTAAATGGATTTTATGTTGTTACCTCTATTTGAATGAACAGAGTTCATTGCTTATAATGCTTTCAGGCTGAGGCTGAATCTGCTGCTCAGTGTGTATTTACCTAGGGAAGATAACTATGGCCAGATATTTGCCATCATTCAATTAGACTGACTTAGTGGGATTCCAGAGATGGAACATGGAGCAATGAATAGAATTTACATGGAAACAAATTTTGGCTTAAGGTTAAGAACTCTTCTAATAATTAGAGCTATCCCCCAACTGAATAATTGATTAGTGGCTACCGTAGAAGTAGCTAGTTCCCTCTCACTGGAAGTGTTCAGAGAGGGGTTGTATAAACTCTTTTTATCAGATGCTCTCCTAGGGATTCAAGCATTAGGGGAAAGAATTGAACTAGAGAAACTTCACAGTCTTGACTAACTGAAAGTCTGTTTTTGGCCTTAAATGGGTATGGTAGGAGGGCCTGCCAGTTTCAAACCCTTATAATAACCCTTCCATCAACCTGGCTTTGCCCCAACCTCAAATATGCTGAAGCCTTGTATAATCATTTGTATTATAGTAAGTTTTCCAAACTGTCTTAATTTCCTGCTTATACCATTCCTGCTTACACCCAAACTAAATCCAAAATAACATTTGTCTCTGCTTATACCACACACACACCCTGGCCTTTTAGTTGGCTCAGTGGCAAACAGTGCTGCCAGGAAAAAAAGGTTTCACTGGTAATATAAAAAACTCAAGCTATATAATCCCTGGGATTTCTTTATCCCATGACCATCCAGTAATTCCATATGTAATTTGGGTAACAAATTATAGGACCTGATTGTTAACAATATTGTTTCAGTAGTAAGATGATGTGTATTTTCATGTAAAAACTTCATTATTAAGAGACTGATTTGTCAAGTTGGGAAAAATAGATATAACCCAAACTATGAAGTCAGCTATGATTAGGTACCTAAACTTATTTTAAAATTGCTTAGTGGCTGCTGCTTTGGCATATCTGGCTGTTAGCTGTACAACTATTATACACACAAATTACGAAGTAATAAAATTTGACAGTGTTTTTCTTTACTTGATAAGTGTATTTCTATTATTTCATTTATGGAAAACCTTTTCACTGTTAACTCTAAGTTCACCTGAAACTTAAAGTTATTTTCAAAGGGTATTTGAATTATATAGAGAAAGATGAGTAATATATTTGTAAAATGACTTTGCTAGGATCCCAAAGGCCGTCCTAGAAAAATCAGCATATCCACTTGGATTTCATTTGAGTATACATTATAAAACTTTGCATTTAGATTCTGGGTGAATGGAATTCTTAGATCAGGCCTTCAAGTAATTCCTATCAATATAGACATACGGGTTTCATTAAATACCAAGTTTCACCTGCTGGATTTTTTCCTGATATTTTATAATCTGATACACTTTTATAAAAAAAAAAAAAAAACTGGTTAATACACAAGATTCCTTGGACACATTTGTCATGAAAATTTTGCTTTAGTCTATAGACCCAGTTCAGATATTGATTTAAATAAAAATGATGATTTACTTATTTTTAAAATTGCAAAAATTTTTTATGGTTTTTTTTTCTTTTTTACCTTTCCAATTGTGCTGGGCAGTATTTTAATGCGTATAAAATGTATGTTATCCATAAAGGCATAAAGAATAATAAGATGGATCCCTATATATCTGCTACCTAGTTTAAGAAATGGAACATTAGCAATTCTTTTGAGGCCCAGTCAGTATCCTTCTCTTACTCATGGTAGGTATTTTGCATGGCAGGGTTTTCTGTTTGTCTGTTTTTTTCCCTGCTTCTCCCTTAAGGGCCCTGGATCCATACAGAAATCTCTCATCTGGCATCCTTCCTTGTGCAGGCACTAGGATTTGTCTCCTCTCTTACAAACTGAAGCTTTAGATCATTGCATGTGGGCAGATGCCCTTATAACAGCTGCATTCCTTGGTACTCATTTGCTTGTTTGTATTTGGATTTTTGCAATGTTGTAATGGGAAAGCTTTTCAGGTTATTGTCCCCATTTACAGCGCTAGATGCCTTGACTTTTAAAGTTGATTTTTTTCCTCACCTTCCCATGAGGATAAACGGAAATCATTTTTGTAGAGCTGAACTAAATAAATAAGCCAACTTTATTAAGCATTTATTCCCAGAATAAAATATCTAAAACTAAATTAGCCAGATTATTTCTTACATATTCACTGTTCATAGGCTATAAAAGTCCAGGTGAATTATTTGTAGCATCTTACACACATATAATGCCCCATGTAATACTACATGAAAATCATTATACATGACACTGATTATAAAGACTTAGAGGCATCATAAGGTCCCAAAGTATTTTCCATTTAATCAAAATGTTAAGTATATATTTTTAATATTGTCAATAGATAATTCAGTTCTGGTAATTCATTTACTAGAATATTTTGATTCTTTAGAGCATTCCATTTTCTTTGTTTTCTTTTTTTATAATGTAGAGACAGGGTCTCACTATGTTGCCCAGGCTGGTCTCAAGCTCCTGAGCTTAAGCGGTCCTCCCACCTCAGTCCCCCAAAATACTGAGGTTATAGATGTGAGCCACCACACCCCAACAAGCAGTCCATTTTCACTGAATTTATTATGAAATACCTCCTAAGATAAAGTAGGACATGTTTATCATTTATTTCTAGTTGCCGTAGAGAGTTATTTTGTGAGGCTAAGGTAAGCTTGGATTTTTTTTAATTCAATGAATTAATTAAATCTCGAAATTTTTCAAAAGCATAAACAGCCTCCTGATAAATTCATTTTAATGAAATAATACTGTTTGTTTTCATAACTTACTAAAATATTTACTGTGCTTAGGAAGAAGAAGCAGACGTTGAAGGCATTCAGTATAAAACACTTCGAACATTTCACCATGGAGTCAGGGTTGATGGCATAGCTTGGAGCCCGGAGACTAGACTTGATTCATTGCCTCCAATAATCAAGTAAGTTTAACAGTACCAAATGCATTCTTTACTAATGTACTTTGATTGTGTTACGTAATCTGAAGTCTGATTATAGATACTTTTTTCTCCATTTCCATTTTCCACAACCCAAGATACTAGGTATTTTTATATTTGCTATTACTTAGTAATTTAGGCTTATCATCTGAATTTGTGATTTAAATATACAACCATGATTATGATGCCTTAACCATGTGTTTGAGCCAAACTACACAGCTTTTTACGTGAGCTTCATCTGAATCAAGGTCTTTACAGATTCTTCACTAATTCACAACTTTATTGAAAGTACAGCTCTTTTAATAAAAGATATTAATGAGCAGTTGAGACGTTAATGAGCCTTCCTTTCCCCCACATAGACCAAGATCACATTTTCATGTCTCACAGTATGTAAATCTGTAGTTCTGGGCTTTGGACTTCAGTTTTTGTGAAAGTGTTTAAAAAGAATGGTGGTTTTCTGAGAAAAAAATCCTAGCAATGCCTGCTGAAGTCTTCTTTACAGGGGCAAGACTATGTTACATTATTTAAGATTTGTTACAAAACACTAGCCTTGTCTCCACAAATGTCAAATCTAAAAGATGTGTCTTCTTTTAGTAAGCAGTACTTAGCAACTAAAAGTTATCAACTATTAGGCTAACTCCGTGTTTTTTAAATTAAAGGATAATTTAGATACTCTGAAATTCTCAGCTCTTAAGGGTACAGTTTGTTCAGTTTTGACAAATGCATACGTTCGTATAACCCACACTCTATTCATGCACGGTGTTTCTGTCACCCAAGAAAGTTACTTCATATTCCCTTCCAGTTAATCACTGTACCACATTCCCTACAGAAGCAACTATTGATCTGGATTCTATTACCAGAAATCAGTTTTGCCTATTCTAGAACTTCATATAAGTGGAATCATACAGAATTTTTTTTGTGTCTGGCTTAATGTTTTTGAAATTTTTCCACATTGTTATGTATACCAGTGCATTTTAAGTTGTACTCCATTGCAGTGTATCAATAGATGATAGTCTGTTTATTCATTCTTCTATCAATGGGTACCAATACAGTTTCCAGTTTTTAGTTATTATTTTTTACTGAATACTGCTTTTGGTGGTTACATGGTTTAATTTATCTTAGGAGTAGAATTGCTGAGTCACAGGGTAGATGTATGTTTAACATTTTAAGAAAGTGCCAGTTTCTGAAGTGGTTCTACCATTTCATATGTTCACCAGTAATCTACGGGTGGTCTCCCCACTCTCCAACACTCATTCGTTCATTTTGAAACAAGGTCTAGCTCTATCACCCAAGCTACAGTATAGTGGCACCATCTCCACTCACTGCAATCTCTGCCTTCCAGGCTCAAGCCATCTTCCCACCTCAGCCTCCTGAGTAGCTGGAACTATAGGCACACATCACCATGCCTGGCTAATTTTTGTATTTTTTGTAGAGACAGGGATTTGCCATGTTGCCCAGGCTGGAATCAAACTCCTGAGCCCAGGCAATCCACCTCCCTCGGCCTCCCAAAGTTCTGGGATGATAGGCTGAGCCACCATACCTGGCCTATACTCCAACATTTAATATTGTCTATCTTTTTCTTTTCTTTTTTTTGATACAGAATCTCACTCTATTACTCAGGCTGCCAGCCAGACCCATGATCATGGCTCACTGCAGCCTCAACCTCCGTTGTCTCAGCCTCAACCCTGCCTCTCACCTCGGCCTCCCAAGTAGCTGGAACTACAGGCATGCGCTGCCACTCCCAGCTAATTTTTGTATTTTTTGCACTGATGGAGTTTCACCGTGTTGCTCAGTCTGGCCTCGAGCACCTGGGCTCGAACAGTTCACGCATCTTCTTGACCTCCCAAAGTGTTAGGATTACAGGCGTGAGCCACTGTGCCTAGCCTGTCTTTTTAATTTTAGCCATCCTGGGTGATGCCACAATGACATTTCCATGATGACTAATGATGTTGATGCTTTTTTTGGTGTATTTGTTTCTTCTATTAGAAATCTTTGTGTGATTTTTTTTTTATAGGTTGTGAAGCTGTTGCATGTTTTTTCCTAGAAGCCTTTACCAATATTTAGCTAACTTAATTTTGAATAATCTACACAATAGCTTTTGTCAGCATATGTAATATCATTACCAAAGCTGGTGTGCTATTCATTTCCTTTTATATTAAAAGAAACTGGTCACAGTATCTAGACCTAAATAAGAGCCGTCTCTTTGATTCTTTAAATTTTGAAAGCTGTGGAAACAGTCGTCTTCCCTTGGTTTTGAGCTAAGTTTTGTGATACATTCTTTAACCTAGATATTCAATTCTTGTATTCTATGCTCTCCTTGTTGCTTAATACATGTTTTTCTGTCCTCTTTTTGGTGAATTTGCTGTGTTTGATCATTTCTGGTTGGTGTTTTTGTTTGTTTGGTTTTTTTTTAGTTTTTGGTAAACTGTCTCAAGTCCTTTTTGGAATTATCCAAATAACAATAACAAATTCAAAAGACATTAGCAAGACATTAATTTTAGACTATTTTTAGAGCAAGCTGACAGCACAGTCTTGTTTTCAAATAAATTATTATTATAAAAATAATAAATGCTTAATAGATAAAATTTAGAAAACACAGAAAATAAAAAGGATAAGAATGCCATTTATACTCCCAATACCCTTTCCATTTTTTATACATAGTCGTACATAATTGTGATGATACTCAGTAACTCTCTATACTTTTTTTTTAACTTTACTTTTTTAATAGTATTCTAAAATAAATAGTAGTCTATCACCATGACTAAGGTATAACCCAGCATCTCTCTTACCATCATTGGTTTTTATCTTACATTTAGAAACCCTTCATGATGGCTTATGATTAGCATGTAGTTGCCTTAAATTCTTTTTCTCCCTGCCTTTCTACTCTTTCTGTCCCTACTTGCTTTTCTTGCACAGTGGCTGGAGAATTCATTATTTATCTTATTTCAACTCTCTTAGGTTTTCTGGTTCAATTAAAGAAGGACCTAAATATCCCTACAACAGCAAGGATTCAAAGAAAAGTGGGGCAACACAAGGCTGGCCATAAAGTTTTGTGGGTTGGTTTGTTTGGTTTTATTTAAATCCTATTAAGATTATTAATTATCTTTTTAAGTAAGTTTTCTTTGATTGCTGTAACTCCTCTGTTTGCTGACATTTTTACTGAACTTGGCCTCATTTTGCATTAATACCTCTTTACAAACCCTTTTAGTTGGGATATTTCTTTTAACAGCTTCCAGAATACCTTTTATCTGTTTTAGAGATGACATTTTGAAGAAAGCTTTATGATTTCATTATCCTATAACTGAGGAAATCTGTAGGAGACCCTCAACATGAGTGATACTGTGGCAAATTTGTCTAGACTTTCCTATGAGCAAAGAAGTAATGAATACCCGAAGAACAAGACAAATTCAAAGGAAAAGAATTAGGTAGAATAAGCTGTGTTTTACAGTTTTTCTTACCCTTTATTTGCATGTATAAAATATAGCATACATGCTTAAAAATATGTATGTAAAAGTACATACAGTATGTGTTAGGGTTCTCTAGAGGGACAGAACTGACAGGATAGATGTATACATGAAGGGGAGTTTATTAAGGAGTATGGACTCACACGATCACAAGGTGAAGTTCCACAATAAGCCGTCTGCAAGCTGAGGAGCAATTCCGAGTCCCAAAACATCACAAGTAGGGAAGCCAACAGTGCAGCCTTCAGTCTGTGGCCTGAGGCCCAAGAGCTCCTGGCAAACCACTGCTGTAAGTCTAAGACTCCAGAAGCTGAAGAACTTGAGTCTGATGTTCAAGGGCAGGAAGCATCCAACACAGGAGAAAGATGAAGACAGGAAGACACAGCAAGTCAGCTCCTTCCACCTTCTTCTGTTTGTTTTTTTCTAGCTGCGCTGGCAGTCAGCTGGATTGTGCCCACCCACATTGTGGATGTGTCTTCCCCTCCAGTGCACTGACTCAAGTGTTAATCTCTTCTGGCAGCACCCAGATAAACCAAGAACAAATACTTTGTATCCTTCAATCCTAATATTACCCATCACAGAGTATGTGCATTTTAACATGTTTATTACAAAGTAAACACTCACGTAATCATCACAGAGATCAAGATGTAGGACATCACTGGCACTTGAGGTTGCCAGTGTACCCCTCTCCAATCAACCTTCTTTCCCCTTAAAGGCTATCATTTTAAAGATTATTAGGATAATCATTACCTTGCCTTTTTTTTTGTAGTTTTGTGAGTTATTGACGCATCCCTAAGCAATATAGCTTAATTTTGCCTGCTTATGAACTTTTTTTATTGTTGTTGTTGGAATAACATTGAGTTTAGAAGTGGACATTTGTCTAAAATCTACTTTCTTCTGGAGGTCATTTTGTATCTCTTGGAAAAGATCCAGACCCTGCAATGAATGATGTCATGATTTTTTAAAATTTATATATATATATATATATATATATATACACACACACACACACACACACACATATATATATAATTGTATTTTAGGCTCTGAGGTACATATGCAGATCATGCAGGATGGTTGCATAGGTACATATATGGCAATGTGGTTTGCTGCCTCCATCCCCCATCACCTATATCTGGCATTTCTCCCCATAATATCCCTCCCCAACCTCCCTACCTCCCACTGCCCCTCCCCTAGTCCCCCCCAACATACCCCAGCGTGTGATGCTCCCCTCCCTGTGTCCATGTGTTCTCATTGTTCGACACCTGCCTATGAGTGAGAACATATGGTGTTTGATTTTCTATTCTTGTGTCAGTTTGCTGAGAATGATGGTTTCCAGATTCATCCATGTCCCTACAAAGGACACAACTCATCATGTTTTATGGCTGCATAGTATTCCATGGTGTATATGTGCCACATTTTCCTTGTCCAGTCTATCATTGATGGGCATTTGGGTTGGTTCCAGGTCTTTGCTATTGTAAACAGTGCCTCAGTGAATGTACATGTCCATGTGTCTTTATAATAGAACGATTTATAATCCTTTGGATACATACCCAGTAATGGGATTGCTGGGTCAAATGGAATTTCTATTTCTAGATCCTTGAGGAGTCATCACACTGTCTTCCACAATGGTTGAACTAATTTGCACTCCTACCAACAGTGTAAAAGTGTTCCTATTTCTCCACATCCTCTCCAGCGTCTGTCATCTCCAGATTTTTTAATGATCGCCATTCTAACTGGCATGAGATGGTATCTCAGTGTGGTTTTGATTTGCATTTCTCTAATGACGAGTGATGATGAACATTTTTTCATATGTTTGTGCCTTCTTTTGAAAAGTATCTGTTCATGTCCTTCACCCACTTTTGAATGAGTTTGTTTGTTTCTTGTAAATCTTTTTTTAGTTCTTTGTAGATTCTGCATATTAACCCTTTGTCAGATGGGTAGATTGCAAAAATTTTTCCCATTCTGTTGGTTACCGGTTCCCTCTAATGATTGTTGTTTTGTTTTGTTTTGTTTTGTTTTGTTTTGTTTTGTTTTTGCTGTGCAGAAACTCTGGAGTTTAATTAGATCCCATTTGTCTATTTTGGCTTTTGTTGCCATTGCTTTTGGTGTTTTAGTCATAAAGTCCTTGCCCATGCCTGTCCTGAATGGTATTGCCTAGGTTTTCTTCTTTGGCTTTTATGATATTAGATCTTTCGTTTAAATCTTTAATCCATCTTGATTTAATTTTAGTATAAGGTGTAAGGAAGGGATCCAGTTTCAGCTTTCTGCATATGGCTAGCCAGTTTTGTCAACAGCATTTATCGAATAGGAAATCCTTTCTCCATTGCTTCTTTTTGTCAGGTTTGTCAAAGGTCAGATGGTTGTAGATGTGTGGCATTACTTCGGAGGCCTCTGTTCTGTTCCATTGGTCTATATCTCTGTTTTGGTACCAGTACCGTGCTGTTTTGATTACTGTGGCCTTGTAGTATAATTAGAAGTCAGATAGCATGATGCCTCCAGCTTTT
>NW_016107333.1:19654513-19658464 GCF_001604975.1 Cebus imitator | reverse complement strand
TTTAAGGTGGTTTTTTCCAGCTCTGGTAAAGAAGGTCAATGATAGCTTGATGGGGATAGCATTGAATCTATAAATTACTTTGGGCAGTGTGGCCATTTTCACAATATTGATTCTTCCTAACTATGACCATGGAATGTTTTTCCATCTGTTTGTGTCCTCTCTTATTTCCTTGAGCAATGGTTTGTAGTTCTCCTTGAGGAGGTCCTCAACATCCTTTGTTAGTTGTATTCCTAGGTATTTATTTTTCTTTGTAGCAATTGTGAATGGGAGTTTGCTCATGATTTGACTTTCTGTTAGTCTGTTATTGGTTTATAGGAAAGCTTGTGATTTCTGCACGTTGATTTTGTATCCTGAGACTTTGCTGAAGTTGTTTATCAGTTTAAGGAGATTTTGGGCTGAGACAATGGGATCTTCTAAATATACAATCGTGTCGTCTACAAATAGAGACAATTTGACTTCCTCCTTTCCTAATTGAATACCCTTTATTTCTTTTTCTTGCCTGATTGCTCTGGCTAGAACTTCCAATACTATATTGAATAGGAGTGGTGAGAGAGGGCATCCTTGTCTAGTGCCAGATTTCAAAGGGAATGGTTCCAGTTTTTGCCCATTCAGTATAATATTGGCTGTGGGTTTGTCATAAAAAGCTTTTATTATTTTGAGATATGTTCCATTTGCACCTAGTTTCCTGAGAGTCTTTAGCATAAAGGGCTGTTGAATTTTGTCGAAGGCCTTCTCTGCATCTATTGAGATAATCATGTGGTTTTTGTCTTTGGTTCTGTTTATGTGGTAAATTACATTTGTAGACTTGCGAATGTTGAACCAGCCTTACTTTCCCGGAATGAAGCCTACTTAATCATGATGGATAAGCTTTTTGAAGTGCTGTTGCAATCGGTTTGCCAGTATTTTATTTTGCATCTATGTTCATCATGGATATTGGATGTTTTTCAGTAGTTCATCAATGGATTATTAAATTAAAAAAACAAAACCTAAGCAGCAAACAGCTCTTTTTTTTTTTTTTTTTGAGACAGAATCTTGCTCTGTTGCCCAGGCTGTGCAGTGGCATGATCTCAGCTTACTGCAGCCTCCACCTTCCAGGTTCAAATGATTCTCCTGCCTCAGCCTTCCGAGTAGCTGAGATTACAGGCATGCACCACTACACCCAGCTAATTTTTGTATTTTTAGTAGAGACGGAGTTTCGCCTTGTTGGCTAGGCTGGTCTCAAACTCCTGACCTCAAGTGATCCATTGCCTTGACTGCTGAAGTGCTGGGATTAGAGGTGGGAGCCACTGTGCCTGACCTGAGGGCACTTTTCAAGTTGCGAAAGATGATGTAGAATTCTTGTTGTTGTTAAGACAGGGTTTCACTCCTGTCACCCAGACTGGAGTGCAATGGTGCAATCTTGGCTCACTGCAATCTCCGCCTCCTAGGCTCAAGAAATTTTTCCACCCCAGTCTCTCAAGTCGCTGGGACTACAGGTGCATGCCACTGCACCTAGCTAATTTTGTATTTTTGATTCTGTTTTTTTTTTTTGTAGAGATGAGGTTTTGCCATATTGCCCAGGCTGGCCTGGAACACCTGGGCTGAAGCAGCCCGCCCACTTTGGCCTGGGATTACAGGCATGAACCACTACACCCGACCATGCATTCTTATGCACTATATAAATATATAGGGGTGCAAAATAAACTACATGATAATATAGTGCACAGTATCCCTTTCATATGAACCCTCAGTAGACAACCAAGGAAGCCAAAGACTGAGAACTACAGAATGTTTTCTTTCTACAAAACATTGCAGAATGAAATTAAATATACAAATAAATAGAAAGACATCCTATGTTCATGGATTGAAAGATTTCATGAAGTCCTTATCAATCTCAGTGGCACTTTTTACAGAAACAGAAAAACCATCCTAAAATTCATATGAAATCTCAAAGGATCCCAGATGAGCAAAAACAATCTTGAGAAAACTGAAGGTCTCACACTTATTTTTTTCAAACTGTATTGCAGTGCTACACAGTAATCAAAATAGTATGGTACTGGCATAAAGATAAATATGTAGGCCAATAGAACAGAATGGAAACCTTGGGAAAAAACCCTCACATAGCCATCAGATGATCTTTAACAAAGGTTCCAAGACTACACAATGGGAAAAGGATAGTCTCTTCAACAAATCATGTTCAATAAACTGAATATCATGCAGAATAATAAAATTGGACCTTATACAAATGAACTCATAGTGGGACCTAAACATAAGAATGGAAACTATAAAACTCCTAAATGAAAACAGCTAAGAAAAGCTTTATGACATTAGATTTGGCAGTTATTTCTTAGATTTGACGCCAGAAGCACAGGCAACAAAAGCAAAAATAGACCAAATAAGACTACATCAAACTTTAAAACTAGTACATTGCAAGGAAAGTCAAGAGTCAAAAGGCAACCCACAGAATGGGAGAAAATATTTGCAAACCATATACCTGACAAGGGGTTAATATCCAGAATGTGTAGAAAAAACTTCCAGGACTGGACACAGTGCTTCACTCCTGTATTCCCAGCACTTTGGGAGACCAAGGCTGGTGGATCACAAGGCCAGGAGATGGAGACCATCCTGGCCAACATAGTGAAACCCCATCTCTACTAAAAATACAAAAAAATAGCTGGACATGTTGGCACATGCCTGTAGTCCCATCTACTCAGGAGGTTGAAACAGAAGAATCACTTGAATGCAGGAGGCGGAGGTTGCAGTGAGCCGAGAGCACGCCATTGCTCTTTAGACTAGCAACAGAGCAAGACTGCATCTTAAAAAAAATTTCCACAGCTCAACCACAATAAAATAAATGATCCAATTTAAAAATGATTCAAAAAGACTTGTTTTTTTGGAGAAACATTTATTCAACATTTCTCCAAAGAAGGTATATGAATGGCCAACAGGCATATGAAAACATGTTCAACATCACTAATCATTAAAGAAATACAAATCAAAACCACAACGAGATGCCACCTCACATTTAGGATTGCCACTACCAAAAAAAAGCAGAAAATAACAGATGCTGGCCAGGATGTGGAGAAATTGGAACTTTCCTGTACTGTTGATCAGTATGTAAAATGGTATAGCTGCTATGAAAAACTCTAAAGGTTACTCAGAAAATTAAAAATATAATTACCTAATCACCTTGGCTAGATTTCTGGTATTATATTGAATATTAGTGGCAAAAGGACATCCTTGTCTTGTTCCTAATCTTAAACACCACCATCTTTTCACCATTGAGAATGATGTTACCTGTGGGCTTGTCATAGATGTCCTTTATTATGATGCAGAACATTTTGTCTGTACCTAATTTGTTGAGTTTTTATCAAGAAATAATGTTGTATTTCATCAAATTATTTTTCTGCGTCTATTGAGATGATGTGGTTTTTGTCTTTCGTGCTGTTAATAAAGTGAATCATATTTATTTGTGTATGTTGAACATTGTTGCATCCCAGGGATAAATCCCACTTGATCATGGTGAATGATCTTTCTAATATACTCTTGAATACAGTTTGCTAGCGTTTTGTCAACATAGTACTTGAAGTCCTTACCAGAGCAATTAGATATGAAAAAGAAATAAGAGGCATCCAAATAGGAAAAGAAAAAGTTAAATTGTTTCTTGATGCATGATCTTATATATAGAAAAGCCTAAAGATTCCACCAAAAAACTGTTAGAACTGATTAGTGAATTCAGTAAAGTTGCATGATACAAATCAGCATTCAAAAATCAGTAACCTTTCTAATACACCAACAGTGAACTATCTGAAAAAGAAATTAAGATAATATGATTTACAATAACACGAAAAAAATCTTAGGAATAAATTTGAGGGCCGGGCGCGGTGGCTCACGCCTGTAATCCCAGCACTTTGGGAGGCTGAGGCGGGTGGATCACGAGGTCAAGAGATCGAGACCATCCTGGTCAACATG
>NW_016107333.1:19593962-19654323 GCF_001604975.1 Cebus imitator | reverse complement strand
AAAAAAAAAAAAAAAGGAGTAAATTTGAGAAGGAAAAGATCTTTACACAGAAACGATAAAACATTGATGAAAGAAATTGAATTCAGCACAAATAATTGGAAAGATATCCTGTGTTCATGGATTGGATGAATTAATATTATTAAAATGTTCTTGCTATCCAAAGCAATTTACAGATTCAATGCAATGCCTACCTATCAAAACTCCAATGTCATTCTTCACAGATACAGAAAAATCAATTCAAAACTTTGTATGAAATCACAAAAAGACCATGGATAGCCAGAGCAATTTTGAGCAAAAAAGAACAAACCTGGAAGCATCACACTACATGATTTCAAAATATATTGCAAAGATATGGTATTCAAGACAGCATGGTACTAACATAAAAAAGATACCTTGACCAATAGAATAGGATAGAGAGCCCAGAAATAAATTCATGCATTATGGTCAATTTTTTACAAAGGTGCCAAGAACATAAAATGAAGAAGGAACAGTCTTATCAATGAATGGTGTTGTGAAACTGTATATCCACAAGCAGAACAATGTGAATCTTTATCCTATCACATATGCAAAAGCAACTGAAAACGGATTAAAACTTAAACTTAAGACTTTAAACTGTAAAATGGCTAGAAAAATACAGAAAAAACTTAACAACATTGATCTCCACAGCAGTGAATTTTTAGGATCTGACCCTAAAAGCACAGGATAGAAAAACAAAACTAGACTAGTGGGATCGTATTAGACTGAAGAGCTACACGGCAAAGGAAACAACAGCGTGAAGAGACAACCTATAGATTTTTATAAAATATTTGAAAATCATACATCTTGACAAGGGGCTAATATCAATATGTAAAGAACTCAAATTGCAAGAAAACAATTATATTTAAAAATGGGCAAAAAACCTGAGTAGACATTTCTTGAAAGAAGATATACAACTGGCCAACAGATACATGAAAAAATGTTCAACATCAGGGAAATGCCAATTAAATCCACAATAAAATATCACCTCATGCCTACTAGAATGGCTATGATCAAAAAGATGAAAGGTAAGAAGAGTTGATGAGGATATGGAGAAAAGAGAACCCTTGGACACTTGGTAGTAATGTAAAATAAGAATTATTACGGCCATTTTGGTAAACAGTATGGAAGTTTCTCAAAAAACTAAAAATAGAACTATATCATCCTGCAGTCCTGCTTCTGGGAATTTATTCAAAGGAATTGAAATCAGTATGTAGAAGAGATATCTACATGCCCATGTTCATTGCTGCATTGTTCACAATAGGCAAGATATGGAATCAACCTAACTGTTCACCAGTGGATGAATGGATAAGGAAAATGTGGTGTATGCACAGTGGAATACTCTTCAATCTTAAGAAAGCTGAACTCACAGAAGTACAGTAGAGTGATTACCAGAGGCTGAAGGCATGGGGAGAGGAAGTGGACAGGGAAAGGGGAGAAGTTAAAGGTTTCAAAGTTTCAGGTAGGAGGAGTAAGTTCTGGTAACCTATTGTACAACTTTGATGTCTATAGTTAATTATGTAGATTTTAAAATTGCTAAAAGGATAGATTTTAAAAGTTTTTATCACAAAGGATAAATTTGTAAGGTGATGAATATGTTAATTTACCTGATTTAATCATTCACAATGTATATATGTCCATAAATCAACATTATGCCTCATAACTATATACAATTATTATGTCAATTAAGAATAAATAAAGATTATTTTAAAAATAGAATTACCATATGATCCAGCAACCCCACTTCTAGGTATGTGTCCAAAAGAATTGAAATTGAGTTCTGGATCAGATTTTTCCACTCCCATGTTTATTGCATCATTATTCACAGTAGCCAAGACGTAGATGTGACCTAAATGACCATGAAAAAATGGATAAAGAAAATATGATACATACATATAATGAAATATTATTCAACCTTAAAAAAGAAATAAATTCTGTTATATGCTATAACATGGATAAAGCCTGAAGACATTATGCTGAGTGAAATAAGCCAATTACAAAAAACAAAAATTGCATGATTCCACTTATATGCTGTACCTAAAATAGTATAATCCTTTTAAAGCAGAAATTAGAATGGTAGATTCCAGGTACTGAGAGGAGGGTAAAAAGGGATGTTGTTGGTCAGTGTATTTAAGAGTTTGTTTTGCAAGATGAAAAAGTTATAGATTATCTGTTAAACAATAATTTTCATACTAACACCACTATACTCTACACTTTAAAATGGTTAAGATGGTCAATTTTGTTAATGTGTTTTTTACCACAATTAGAAAAGAAAGTCAATATATGGCAATCACACAAAAAATCAAAGATATCAAGAAAAAAAAGTATCCCAAATATATTTTTTTAAAAAGAATTGCTAGGAAATTGCCTTTATTAAAATGTGTTTTATATTTGTAAAGTAAAATTTGAAACTGCAAAGCAGTCACTAAATTACTAGATGCTTTATACAAAAACTGTGGATGTTTCCTCAGATTCCTCTCCCTGTCACACATACATATATATACAAATATGTATCTCTCCCCACCGTGCTTTTGCATTTTCCCCTCTGAACCCAGGGAAAGAAAGAATGTTGGAAAATTTGAGCTATGGTTATGAACACTTCAAAACAGTATAGCCTCAGTTGGGAGGGAACCACTTTATTCCACCACAACTTCTAATTTTACCTCTGAGAAGACCTTGGGCAAAGAATCATTCCCTGGTAGCTTTGTTCTGTTTTCTCTAACGGCTCTTGACAAATTACTGGAATGGGATTGTAGTAGCAAAGGTCTACCAACACATCAGGGTCTGTGGATTAATAGCCTTGCTTTATGGAGTTCTTCAAATTTAGTAGTTGAGGAAAAAAATGGCTCACAGTAGTCAAACTAAAGAATAAATTTAGATCTGTATGATACTCTTTTTACCAAAGAATTGAAAATAAATTGTTTTTCACTATATAAATATAATTTATATTTTTTTCACAGCCATTGTCTCACATCCTGAGAATCTAGAAAATTTAGGATTAAAGGTAAACTAGTTTAAGAAGTAGTTGTTGACCAGGCTTAGTGGCTCACACCTGTAATCCTAGCACTTTGGGAGGCCGAGGCAAGCAGATCACCTGAGGTCAGGAGTTTAAGACCAGCCTGGCCAACATAGTGAAACCCCATCTCTAGTAAAAATACAAAAATTAGCCATGTGTGGTGGTGGGCGCCTATAATCTCAGCTCCTCGGAAGGCTGAGGCAGGAGAATCATTTGAACCTGGAAGGTGGAGGCTGCAGTAAGCTGAGATCATGCCACTGCACTCCAGCCAGGGCAACAGAGCCAAGACTCTGTCTCAAAAAAAAAAAAAAAAAAAAGGAGTTGTTTGCGGCTTAGGTTTTGTTTTTTAATTTGATAATCCATTGATGAACTACTGAAAAATGTATCTTAAATGTTTAAAGTATAAATAATACTCCAGCCTTTAGCAAGTATAAATATGCCAGCTTTTATAGGTATAAAAAATATCTTACATAATCTGATTTATTTGGAGAAATAGAAAAACTAAGGATTTTGGGTAACAGAAGAGGGCAAAGACTAAGGTAGGTGTGTAACAATATTTTTAACATCTCTTGTTGACTGGCTAAAATGAAGATAATTTTTAAAATCTATCCTTTTATGCTTTTAAGAAAACATTTAAAATTAAATTCAAGATTTAGTGTAAAATTCTATACTTTATTATTGAAAAAGCAAATCCAGAATAGACTAAACTTTTGTATGCTCTCAAAATAATGTGACTCCCACTTTCTGTGATGGCTATGCAATACTTTTTACAGTGGAGCCACAACATTCTTCTTTCTCCCTCCATAAAAAGCATGATTATGACTTACTGATAAAAACTTCAGTGACCTGGAGGGAAAGATGGAGGGAGGGAGAGACCTTTCCCTTCAAAGGCTGAAAATTGGTATATTTTTGTTTTTTATTGCTTCCAGATTTTGTACTTCAGCTGCTGATTTGAAAATTAGATTATTTACTTCAGATCTTCAAGATAAAAATGAATATAAGGTATGTTGATGGCTATACAAATCTTTAGGGTTTATTTTGAAACGTGTTTATTTTTTGCTGCTTTAATTGAATTTATCCCAATTTAAAATGACTTTTTATGGTCATCATTAAAGTATATAATTTAGGGTCTCATTTACTCTACTATGGGTAATAGTAACTAGGTTACTATATTAAGAACTAGGTTCTTAATAATGACTGCAGATTATAAATCTCATATCATTTATTAACTTGAAATGTTAGGTAGGAACAAGAAATAAGAAAGAATTAGAAATTCAAAGTTGGATATATTAGGAATATAATCGACATGAACATCCATAGAGTAAGAGTTGAACTTCAAGGGGACAAATGATCAGCACAGCATAGCACAGGCCGGATTCCAAAGTAGTTAAGAGCACAGACACAGAAGCCATATTCCTTGCATTTAAACCTCCATGTTATTACTTAGTAATGGTGTGACCTTGGTTACGTAACCCAATCTCTTTGTGCTAATATCCTCAGCTGTGAAACATGGGTAATCATAGCAGCTGCCTTATAGAATTATGATCATTGACTGAGCAAATTCATGTAAAACACTTAGAATAATGCTTGGTTACATAGTAAAACCCATATGTGTGTTTTCTGTTACTATAATAATTACCCTCAGGTTGGGTCGAAATTACATCGTGTTTTCTTATAAGAATGGTATTGCCTTCTTGGTTTTCCAATAAACCAAAATATGAATATTGTTATAAAACAAAGATAAACTAAACCTTTCCCGTCATTTAGAAAATAGTAAAAAATCATACTCTAAGCTATTTACAGTTGGCTTAATCTATTGTACAGATTGGCTGATTTAAGGCTATAACAAAAATAACCAAGTATATAAATACACATAAAATTTTGACCTATCCAAAGTTAAAATGCTAGTTATAATACACATTAAACATGCACTGTTAATTTAGTTTGTCTTGTAAGCTGTGACAGAAGCTTTGGAGAATGATTTGGAGGACCTGGGTTTGTTAAAGTTACTCAGGAATGTTTGAACCAAATCCTTTTCTTTTCTTTTTTTTTTTTTCTTTTCATGTTACATTTCTACATAGTGAGCAGTACTATCAGAACTGCTCTAATAACCTCAGAATGAGATCAAATTTGAGTTTTTGGAAAGAAGGAAGGGTAGAAAAAATGATAATCTTTAAAGTAATTATCTGACAGGCCTATTTAGGATTTCAACCATGAAGATTTAGACAGATTGAACCTTCCCTGCTCACACAGTCCTCTAGCATGCAGCGTCTCATTTGTTGCTTCTCTGTCAAGGCAAAGATTTTTGTGTTGATGATGACTATGGTCTTATAACAACTAGCTGTTTTCACTGCTGGCAGTCACATTGAACATGTAAATGAAGGCATTAGATGGTGAAGTCCATCCTGTGGGTGTTTGTTAAGTAGTAGTGAGTATACAGAGCAACAGTTATAAGGTAAAAAGCCTAGAGGCACTCTACCTCAATACCCCTAAAAAGTTTTCTAGCTATGATTTTTATTTAAGCTTTATATAAAAAGTGAGAAAGGAGGTGATATGAGGACAGGTACAATAAAAATGTATGTGTGTTTTTGTAAGAAATGCATACTAAAAAAGAAAGGCTAAGCTAATAGTGTGTTGAATGATCAATTTCTTTCCAAGATAAACCTTCCAAAAAGTGGGTGTATAAATCATGCTTTAAAAATAGCAGATTGCTTAAGAAATATTTATAGAAAAACATGCAGTGAAAGCTTTTAAGGCAGTGAAGCAAAAATATTATATAGGAATATTATAGATTTTCCTGTTTTCATACTAAGTTTTCTCTTTCTGTCAGGTTTTAGAGGGCCATTCAGATTTCATTAATGGTTTGGTGTTTGATCCCAAAGGTGGCCAAGGAATTGCAAGTGTGAGTGACGATCATACCTGCAGGTATGTTGCTTATGTTATAACCACCTTTTTAAATTTTCATTTTGTTTTAATGAGAATTACATTTTTTAAATGAGAAAAAAAAGTGACTTTTATATAAATTCTACAGAGTGTTGTAGAAGAAGCATACCTTATTTGAACTGTAGGTATGACACAAACATGAGTTTCAAAACCAGTGAGTTGGGTCTTCGTCGCCATTAATGAAAAGTTCCCTTGCCTCTCATGGGTGTCTTCTATGTCTTATTTCAGATTTTGACCTTTACGAAATCCAGATATGTATTGGGCTAGGCACAGTGGCTCACACCGGTAATCTCAGCTCTTTGGGAGGTCAAGGCAGGTGGATCACCCAAGGTCAGCAGTTCACGACCAGCCTGACCAACATGGCAAACTCCATTTCTACTAAACATACAAAAATTAGCCAGGCGTAATGGTGTGCACTTGTAATCCCAGCTACTCGTGGGGCCAAGGCAAGAGAATCGCTAGAACCTGGGAGACTGAGGTTGCAGTGAGCCAAGATTGTGCCACTGCACTCAAGCCTGAGTGACAGAGCAAGACTCTGTCTCAAAAAAAAAAAAAATGCCCAAACATATATTGGATCAAATTCCCCAATTTTGGACAAGATGAGTAGGAATAAAATGTAGTTGTCAAGTTACCTCACAGATCCTATATAAGTTAGTGTTTAATAATGAACTATGACTCTTATCTGCTACATAAGCCTGATGGAAAATTTAGTGTTTTGATAAATTCAGAGGTTTCTACATAAGGTTTTCTGTAGATACAATACATGTCAACTATTATTTTCTTCTTCCCCACCCCCTAACTTAGGATAGATGAGGTAGCTATAACATTTTAATAGTGCCTAAAGCTGGAGAATATCACAGGTAAAGAATAAGATGAAAACAATAGCAGGTTGAAATAAGCTGAGGAGTCAGGAGTGAAATGAGTGCATCAGTCATTGGAAGGGTGTCAGTTGCTTCATTTGCTTTAACAATACTGTGAGGAAGAAAAAAACTGCTGCTCTGCTGTTTTGCATAATGTTTCATAAAACTATGCCAAAATCCTTAGTATTTATTGGTACTTATGTACATATAAAACTATTAAATATGTATGACTTCACATTAGAAGTAAAGCTGCCAGCTACATTTTAAATTTTTAATCTTCTTAATATAACTCATCTTTTTAAAGTGTTGGGGTCGTAGGCCATTATTCTTTTTGTGCTGCCTGTTAAAATTTTTATGTCAGCGATATGACAGATTTACATAACATTAAGTTTCTGAGGCCCCAGGTATTACAAAACCAAGTTGGTATAGTGACCTGAAGAGTAAATGGAATCGTTTTAAAGTAAAAATTCGATCACTGGAAATAAATAATGGCATTTCAGCTCTTTAAAAGATAGACTCTCCTAATCACAAGTATTTTAAATAATGAAACCTGCAAAGGGGGAAAGTGAGTGTCTTTGCAAGCCAAGGAATAACCTGTGAATAGTGAACAAAAGCCATAGAGACCTAGGATCATCACACTCGGTAGTCTGTGTTTGCCTGTTTGTTTTTCTTATGACTTCTAGATTTTTTTGTAAACTAGCAAATTTCTCCAAAAATTTAGGGGACTGACATAGCGTTGCTAACTTTTTTATTTTTTCAAATATAAAACTTTTAAATTTACTGCCTTCTACCATTATCATTTTATAAAAGAAAGGACATCATTACTCTAAAAAGTAGGAAAGGCCTAATTAAAGAATAAGTCCTTTCATTTAAATAAATTTAATTTTTTTAAAACCTCACTACATGGCCTCTAAGTTTCTTATTTTGCTAGACTGTCGTTGTTCATATTACTGCTCAACAAATATTTGCTCTCCTTTCCCTTTCCCATGAAGGTGATTTTCTCTACTGATTGTCCCTAGCTTGTGAGTTGTTTAGGCCATTGTAGCATTCACAGATGTGACACAGAAACTTCAAATATTTTGCCTGGTTTGACTTGACCTCCTGTGCTCTGTCATTTGCTATAGGATGAGCATGTCCTAGATAGCTTCTGATCCCAGAATGAGAAACATGTGGAGCAGATATGGACCCATATGGCATTATAGAAACAGAGCTTCTTATACACCCATGTGCAAGAATTTATGCTTATTTTTGTAAACTACTGAGATTTTCAGATTGATGCACAACATCAAAATAGCAGTATTTTTAGAATTTACAGCTTAGTTCACCAACCAAAAATAAACAACTCTGACTGGTTATTAAAGCCAAACCTCTTAAGCCAAAACCTAAGCAATACAGATAAGATTTTTTTAAAAACAGAGCATATATAAAAAGTTTAAAATGAGAAAGAGTTGATAGTATCATACACTCTAATAAGAAGGAAAGAAGGAATTCTGAGAGGATATATGTTATCACATAAGTAATAAAAGAGACTATATCATATGAGCTGTCCTACAATATGTATTCTGTACTATAAAAAGTAGACCCAGTGCTTACTTTAAAAAAAATTTTAACCTCAGTATTTTGATCTATGCACATTTTCTGATGTTTGACTTTGACATTTCCAAGAAAGATGTGATATTATAATCAGTTAGCAGAATTTTGCCCTATAAACACTATTTTAAAACAATCAGTTGCCTGAATAGATTTCATGAAATATGTGTGTTTTACTGAAAATTGCCAAATTCTGAATCAAACAGAATAGAGTCACACTGTGAACCAAGATACGACTCATAATACAAAATGTTATTATGGAAGAGTACAAATTACTTTTTATCTAAGACTCCATGTAGTTTTACTATTCTGTGATCTGTGCAAGTTTATAAGAAAATTGAGTTCCCGTTTAAATCACCAGGTCTGTATCAGTTTTAACACTGCCTTTCTTAACATCTTATAATACCTACCACACCTTTTTAAGTGAAACTCACAGAAAATGTAGCCTTCCAAATATGTAAGTACAGAAAATTATTATACCTTAATTATATGATATATTTCTATAAAAGAAAAACAAGTAAAATAATAATACATTATGTATGAGCTCACATAAACCTACATATGAAGACATAGTGGGATAGCCTTTGTCCTTCTTTATAATGAATAAGCCTGGATATCAGAAAAATAAGATAACTGGAAAATGTAAGGCAGAGGCAAGGCAGTCAAGCTGCACAGTTGTAGGGATTTATGAGCTGTATAGAGTATAATGCAAATAGTGCCATCTGGAGTTCTACAGTGTCATAGCCCTGAGCAGATCTATAGTTTTAGGATGAAAGCTCATGTTAGTAATAATAAAATGAAATTAAATCTCATAAGAGAAATAGGGAAATACAGGTAATCAAAATAGGAATAACATAGCAAGACAAATCATAGGATATCAAGTTGAAAAAATAAGGAAAAATAATATTCTTGCAAATCAACTAGTTTTTATATGTATAGTATCAAAATAATTCACTGTTATGCCATGGAATGAAATATTCATGTAGATTGCAGAAAATAGTTCTTTTGAACTATCCCCACTTATTGGGATTTCTAAGTTCAGTTAGTCATTCAAAAGTCATACAAAATGACTAGCACCACTGGCTCTCATGTGACAACCCAATCATTAGGACAATCAAAAATAGCCCCTTAGGTATTGGACCAATCCCATGTTGAGAATCATTGCTTTAGATAATAATATGTGACCAGGCACTATTCTGAGCACGTTTTTATGAATTTACTCATTTAATCCTCAAAAACCTTATACTATAGATTCCTTTATTATTTCCCTTGTATACTGTTTCTACTTTAAGATTCTCTAAGAAGTTTTAGTCTTTTTGGGTTATTGAAAAAGCAGATGTTCATATTACCTGTCAAAATCAAGCATTAGGTATGGCTTAATAAAATTTATAGAATTGCATTTAGAGTCATGTCTATAGAAGTATTATCAGCTTCTGCTAGTAAAGAATTTATAGTTTTTTAAAGATACCTTTGCCATCACACCCTAGTACCGATTCTTGAAATGAAGATGTTAGGTTCCTTCTTCATATTGCATTAGCCCAGTTATTCAGATAAGAGGAGTAAATGCAAACTGCCACAGAGAGCTGCATGGTATCAGTGATGCCTAAGTAACAGACTGCTGCTGAGGAACAGATTTTTCTGGGGGATGAGGAAAGTTACTCTGGGAGTAGATTGCTTTAGACTGTCACTAATAAGGTATTTTGTGGATTTGGCCATGCTTTGCTGCCATAGAGGACATCACAGAACTTAGAAGAATGCTCTTCTGGTAGTAGTGAGTGACTGGGTGTAGGATATATACTTTTATGAAAAGTATGTGTCTTTATGAAAAAGGTATAAAGTATATATCTTTATGGAAAAGTATATATCTTTATGAAGAAATACGTATCTTTATGAAAAAGGTGCCATTATTGAAACAAAGAGCATCTGATAGATAGTCATTCGGCCTCATATTCTACACCATTTTCTTTATGATCCCTCATCATGTCTGTCATATGCAAATGCACTCACACACACATATACACATATANTGAAGAAATACGTATCTTTATGAAAAAGGTGCCAGAATTGCCAAGCAAAGCATGGGGTTGCTAGTCATTCGGCCTCATATTCTACACCATTTTCTTTATGATCCCTCATCATGTCTGTCATATGCAAATGCACTCACACACACATATACACATATATACATAAATGTATATACACATATATGCACAGGATGATACAAATACTGATGCTTATCTGTGTGTTTGTATATGCATATGCACAGAAAAATATAAATACTGATGTTCATATTTATGACGTAATGTCATTGAAAGAAGGCTAAAATTATCACAGTATTTGAGAGGTTAAAAAGTGCATATTCGTTTAGAAAAAAATATTATCTCCTACTTCCAAAAGAAGGTAAAAGTGTCATTTAAGTATTTATGGGTTAAGCTTATTATTTTAAAAACTCCCTAATACAGAACATCTCATTCCCAGTTTGTGCCAAATAACAGATGTTCTTGTATATTAGAAACAGTACCATTCTGTAAGAACAAGTCATATCAATAAGTATTTATTAAACACTTTTAGTATAGCCAACATTTAGTACTTGGGAGATACAAAAGAAATATAAGACCCCAGTACTCACTGGAACTACAGAGGATATCAGTAGTAAATCCCATCCCTCAATAATCTTTTAAAATATTAGATAAAAATTTATGGTGAAAGAAAACTGACTTCTTTTTAGAAGGGAATTTTTAGTTCAATATAGTGTAAGTGTGCTTACAATGTGCCATTTACTTCCTCTGTAAAACGTGGAATAGCTGTAATTGTCATGTTATAACGGGGATCATTTTTTAAAAAATGAGAGAAGGGTGGTATATAAAAAATAAAGAATAAGATTTTTTTTAGGAATGTAACCAAATCATTGTATAAGGTAATAATACTAAATTTACCTAAGCTATTCACTAAGCCAGTAGTATCGTTTTTATGAAAAATGTTATAAGAGGAAAACGGATTTTTATCAAATGTCTTCTGTGTACCACATGCTACCCATGTGTTTTTCATATTACCTCTTTTTACGTACATTTGCAAGTCTTTAAGATCCATAATTAAGGTGGAGTGTTTCTCCTCCACCCCCACCTCATTTGGGATCACAAAATATGCAGTGTACTTAAAATTAGTGCTTGTGGGAAACAGAAGAAAGGAAACTGAGAGCCTTCTGAAGGTGGGCAAATGAAGCATTCTTTGGGAAGTAATCCACGTCTAGGAGCTCATAAACCACGCCCAGGTACAAAGTATAATCAGAACAATTCATATGATTTATTTTAGTGTTATAGTTAAAATTCAGGAAAGGTTTCTTGTCTTCTAAAACTCACTTAATAAAGTATATCACTAAATCAGTGACTGCAGTAATTTAAACTTGCTTTATGTGGCCCTCATGTGGTTGCAGTAAGTGAATTGTATAAAAAAAAAAAAAAAAAAAAAAAAAAAAAAAAAAAAAAAAAAATTCAAACAAAAAAAAAAAAAAAAGGAAATCATATCCATAAGCAGTTTTCAGATTTACTTTGAAAGGCCATTGATATAAATAATAAAGGAATACTTTCCCTTAGTATTCAGCATATAGTCAAATTTTAAGTTGTAAAGTTCATCAAAATTTTTCTTGGAAAAAATGAAATGCTGATATTTCCTGGATAGTGTTACTGTTGCTTTTGTTAAGGCTTATGTTAGTTTAAGAAAAAGCCCTTCTACTCTGAATTCCTTAAAGATGAAATCATTACATATGGTCTGTTTGAAAACTACCATATGGTATTTCTTTGCAGTTGAGAGTTTAATTTTTGAGGTTTATTTTTAAATGTGACAAAATTTCCTTAATTTTCATCCTTCAAAAATTTCTGTCTATATGAGTTAAATGATATGTTAATAATTTTCCTCTGAGACAGCCTCATTTTCTCACCTCTGTGATAATAAGTTGTAGTTTCTGCTCTACTTGTTTACAATTACAGGAAATCAAAATGAAGCAGCAGCATATACATTGATAAGATTTTTTACCCTCCCCAAAGCTTTATGAAGATGTATAATAGATTATATTTGGTGTGGAAACTTTATCAGTTTGAAACAGGCTACCTCCTTCCATCTCTACCCTCAAGGTACATGCAGCCTTTATTATCAACTCAGAAGGGTAAAATAATCAGCATGTACAACTATCTCATTTTCACCCTTTTAATTCTTATTCTGAAGTCTGTAAAACTTCTAATAATAATCTTTTATCATTAGTACTGCTAGTACTTTAAAACTACTACTGCTACTACTATTTGCTCAGTAGTCTCAAGTATTTAAAAAAAAAGAATTAATCTAATCTTATTTTCTGAATATATTTGAGACACACATACTGAAAGTACCCTTTACAAAATTCTTACTTCCAGCTATACTGCTATTTTGTTGTCTCCATTTTTAAGGCTTTTGCCTTGCTATCAAAGTTCTTCATAGTCTCAACCATAAACTGACAAAGTTTATTTACCAACTCTAACCTACCATACCCACTATAAAGATTTGTTTGACTAATCTCTAGACTTTTGTTTTCAGTCACATGATTCCCCATCTCTGAACTCCTTTTGCACTTAAAACCAAATATTTTAGCACTAAATTCTTTTACAAATTGTTCCATCTTTCTTTCTAATTGTGTACTCATTTAATAAGTAAACACATCATGGCTTACCCTTCTTTGAATCATCCATAGCCTGATTAACTTAGTTATTGATTTATTGGAACTGAAAGAAAATCTAGTTTTGCTATCACAAGCTCAGTGAAAAATATGCCTCTTGTCTAAGAATGTTGAGGGTCCATTTCCTGTACCAGTGACATTGTAAAGTGCCTACTCATCCTTATAACTGCATCTGTGTATTACTTATTTCTTTCTTTCTTATTTAATTAATCAATATACAGATTCATGTAATCCAGTCATGTCTTTTAGAAAGATTGTGGTTGATATTTTTTGCTTTACCAGTTAGGGACAAATGGATACAGATGAGTCATTTAATGTCATCCATTCCTTCTTATGTCTGTGTTGTCAAAAAACATTTGGTAGTAGAAATTTCCTTCTGCAATGAATTCCCTAGCAAACAATGAGCTGCTAATTAAAAATGGAGAAGGAACAAATAAAAATGAATTTCCTAGCAAACAATGAGCTGCCAGTTAAAAAGGGAGAAGGAACAAATAGAACAGAGGATTAACCGGGAAATTTCCTTTTGAATCCTCAGACATAACATCTTTCTTTATTAATTGTCCGTTTAAAAGACCTTTGAGAATATGTAGGATATCCCCAGTATGCCAACGCCCAATTTATGGGACCTTTTTATTAATTAAATGTGACAGTAACATTTAAATACCATGTGGTAGGGATATTTAACGTTCTGCTGAAAAGGACCCAGCCTGAAATGAAGCGGTAATTACAGCAATAAAATACTAAAAGTAAAATAAATATAATTCATAATCTGGATAGCTCTCTATCCCATCATTTTACAGCTAAATCTAAGAGTTCTATTTAGGACCACAATGTTGGGAGGGATGGGGATGTTTATTATTACAGTTCAAATTGGATGAAAACTGTCATTTTATTTCACTTGAGCAGTGATGCTGTACTTACCCAGTGCCCCTTGATTCAGTCTGTATTGGCTTCCTAATTCGTCAGCACATTAGCTTTGCCATAAAAGCTTTTCATTTGAAATTTCCCTTGCAAACATTTAAATATGTACATATGTATATTAATATAGATCCTAGGTTTTGCCCAAGGTAATTAAACCTGATAGCATTTATTCTATACTTTTATGCTTTGATAAATGGTCTATCATCTTTTCATATGCTTATCTTTATTATGAAGGCTGTGGGGGGTTTTATTTTTTTGTTTGTTTTGTTTTTTGTTTTTGGGTTTTTTTTTTTTTTGAGATGGAGTCTCATTCTATCGCCCAGACTGGAGTGCAGTGGCTCAATCTCGGCTCACTGCAACCTCCGCCTCCCGGATTCAAGCTGTTCTCCTTCCTCAGCCTCCTGAGTAGCTGGAATTACAGGCACCTGCTATCACACCCAGCTAATTTTTATATTTTTAGTAGAGACAGGGTTTCATCATATTGTTCAGGCTGGTCTCACACTCCAGACCTCAGGTGATCTGCCTGCCTCAGCCTCCCAAAGTGCTGGGATTACAGGTGTGAGCGACGGTGCCCAGCTGGCTGTGAGCTTTTAAAGCATTTCTTTTTCTGTGATGCACCACTTTCCTGAAAAATGTGCTTCTGTGGTTATAACTGAGTTTTCAGTAATAATGATTTTGGAAATATTAAAACCTGAATTTTCAAATTTTGAATTTTTTTTGTTATAGTAGAAATCCTATCATCTGACATGGTCTAGACCAAAAGTTTCTTAGATAACAAAAGGTCACTAAACTCAGGAAATTGTTGTAAAAGAATGGCTACCTGCTTTATTTTAATATACAACCCATGTATATTAAAAACCATTTGCCAGTCTTTTGATATTAGGCCAATGCTTTTTTTCCTTCAGTTATGAGTCCATTGATTGGCTTGGGACCACTTTTTTTTTGCATGAAGCATGACCAGAATACAATGTCTTTAATGAAAATAGCACTTAGAAAAGCAGTCTTAATTCAGAATACATCTAGATTTTTATAATTTTTATTATTTAGTCTTTTATAACTGTCACACATACCTAATTTGAGTGAGGTTTATTTTCCTTTTAGAAAGTTATCTTTAGTTAGATTGCATTGACTTAGTTTCATTGAAATAGCTCTTTCACATTTGTATTTTGTCAGTTTATATAATATTATGTAATTACATTAATAAATATGGGTTTACGTCACATACAGTGATTTACTAAGCAAAGAAGCTATATTCTCTCTTTGCACACATACCACAAATGCACAAGTGGGCATATTAGGAAATAGCCTTCTCATTCCCATCACTTCTATAGAGGGAAAAAGAAAAAAAAACTGCCAGAGTCAGTTAAGAGAGATTCTACTGTAAATTGTGTTTACCACATTTTAAAACTTAGGTACATTTGTCCATACATAGATATATGAAAATAAAATGCAAAAAGAAAAAAAAGATGAATTGAGAAATCTACCTTACAAAATAAGACCACCTGAAAAACTGTTCCCATTGCCATTCACATTAAGTGATTAAGACTGTTTTTGTCAGAAAATAGGAGAAAGTTTTGGCTTTTCCTACTTGTAATTAAATATGGGAGGAGAAAAGGAAATATGATGTGCAGCCAACTTGGAAAACTATTTGATGATACCTACCTGCTAAAGTTGAATATATGTGTAAGCTGTGATCTAACAATTCCATGCCTGGGTTTGTACCCAGCAGGTGTGTTTGTGTATGTGATTGTATGTGGGCTTCTATATTCACTAAAAGACATGTGCAGGAAAGCCTCTAGCAACATTCTTGGTGATGATCAAAAATTGGAAACAACCTAAACGTCTATCAGCAGTAGAATGAATAAATATGTTGTTTTGTACTAAGTTAATGGAAGACTATATAAGGCGATAAGAAAAAACAAATTACAACAACATGCACCAATGGTGGTAAATCTCACAAAACCTAATGATGAGTAAAAGAAGTCAGACCAAGAAAATACGTAACATATGAAAATGGACATCATTTTTATGATGTTCAAAAATAGGCAAAAGTAAGCAAGGCCATTTGAAGTCAGGATAGTGTGGGTACCTTTTGTGAGAGAGCAAGGAAGTATGACTGGAAGGGAGCACAAAACAACTTTTGGAGTCTTGGAAATACTGTTTCTTGATGTAGGCACAATTCTTTTTGAGTGTATTCTCTTTGAATTGTACATTTAAGGCTTGTATACTTTTATTATATATGGTATACTTCAAACATCCAAAAAAAAAGTGACTTTGTCTCATGTAAGTAATATTAACTAGATGACTTTTGTAGTAAAGACACAGAAAAATGAGCTGAGCTCCACAAAAGGATTTGAAAAGGACTTAATTAAGGAATCTATCAAAAAGGAAAATAAAACTTAAATTATACCATCTGTAGCTAATTTAGTTAGGATAACTAGTTTTAGCCCAATTTGGTATATTTTACATACTTAGTACTTGGACTGTGTAACCACTAAGAATTATTGAATAAGCATATAACTTTAAACTATAAATCATTTTATCCCAGTCCCTTGTAAAGTAACCTGGATCACCCTCCTCATTTTTAAGTCAGGGATTTTTTTGTTTTGTGTTTTTTCTTAAATTTCTTATTCTTTTCAGGATAAAATACTGTTTAAAAATTAGGTAAAACTTTGGTTCATTGGACAGGAATACACTTTATTAACTGACCAGTTTTTATCTAGTATTTTTATCCATATTTTCTCCCTCTTTTGTTTCCTTCATTTGAAAGAAAAATCATGAAAATATTTTGGAATGTATTTACTTAATTTATATAATAGCCAACAAAAATCAAATACGTATTAGAATAAGATCAAAAGAATGAAAGTTTTAAACCATCCTCTCATGAGACTTGCAGAATTTTCAAGACAAATTTCTACTATTTCAATATTAGTAAAATAGATGCTAGCTCAGTACTTTATTTTGCAAAAGGCAATAGAGAAGAAATACTAAATCAGTTGCCATAATTAATAACCTGATTCATCGTGGGGAGTGAAACATAGTTGCATAAACTTGGGGAATGTGATTCCTCTCTTAAATTGTAATTGTCTCCCTTATATAATAAATACAGATGAAAAGTATTGATTTGGCAAGAGAACAGTATACTTCTAAATAGTTTAATCATAAAGATAATCATTTTGAAAACCATTTGTGTTAGTTTATATGTAACTATGATATTTCAGTATTTGGAGACCGAATAATTTCTACAAAGAAGAGTATTTGAAGTAATGTGTTTTGGCACAGAATAGTAGCATTGTCCTATATGTATTCTACTTTCTTTGAAATGAAATTTTTGCCTACACATTGAAAATAAATTCCCGAAATTGGTTAAACCTGTTTTTCTGGTCCCTAATGAGATGTAAACTGTAAAGCCTAGAAGAAAAATTCCAGTGAATGAGTTCAGTTCTTTTTTATTGTTGGGTTCTTGGTGGTGGTGGTGGTGGTGGTGGTGTTTTGAGATATGTTCTCTGTCACTCAGGCTGTTAGTGCAAAGGTGCAGACGTGGAACACTGTTGCCTCTACCTCCTGTACTCAAGCAATCCTTCCACATCAGCCTGCCATTTCAGCCTCCCAAGTAATAACTGGGGCTACAGGTGTGCGCCACTATGCCTGGCCAATTTTTTGTATGTTTTGTAGAGATGGAGTTTCACTGTGTTCGCCAGGCTAGTCTTGAACTCTGGGCTCAAGCGATCTTCTGTCTCAGCCTCCCAAAGTGCTGGGATTACAGGTATGAGCTATGGTGCCCAGTCAAGTTCAATTCTTAAGGATCATAATTCTGTGTACACTTTGCCAACCTCCCACCAACTTCTGTCACCGGCTCTACTCTGTGCTACATGCCAGTGCAGTATAACAGTGGCTGAGTATGGAGAAGGAGCAGTGGGCAAAGAATAGCAACTCTCACAACTTAGTGCCATGACTCAAATTTCTGAGTCTTGATCCCCCTTCTGCAGGTGGTAAAGCAATTGAAATGGAGAGCCATGTTGGTGAAAAACCTGGTCCTTGTTACTATGAATTTGTAACTATTGAGGAAAGAGAGAATAGGAGGAACCAAATGGCTGTTCTTTCAACCCAGGTTTAATTGGGTAGCTATCAACTATGGCCAATTTGGGGAGAGAAAACTGGAAAAGTAAGCCAAATTACAAAAGGTATAAATAGGAAGTATCCACTGGCTTGGAATCCTAAAGGTAGAAGGAATAAGCAATATGGAAGATGGCCATGTTGCTAAATTTTCATAACTTCATATTATCTTTTTTGTATGTGGTTATTCTGTGTGCATGCATGCTTGTGTGTTTATAAGCACCCCAGTAGTAATTATCGTCAATTGAAATGCCTACTAAAGTAGTCAGACAACCTGATTAGTGACCTAGACACCTCAAGATTTTGCACACAAAATAAAGAATATGTAAATAATTTAATTTGATTACCATGTAACAGTGTTGCTGTGCTGGATTAATTAGAGGGAAAACGTGTGTGACTCTTTTGTCCATGATTGAGTATGATAAAATTTAAATTCTTCATACTACTTTCATATTATTTTAAAGTGGTATTATAATTTTCTTTAAAAGATATACATTAAGTACAGATGTCTGCCTTATAATCTGTAGTTAATAGCTTTGAATAAATTCACGGAAATTTAATTTTTTAATAATGATATATGAAGAACAATTGACATTATACTGTTATTATTTTGTTAGGATTTGGACCTTGGAAGGAGTGCAGACATCTCATTTTGTTCTTCATTCTCCTGGCATGAGTGTTTGCTGGCATCCTGAGGAAACTTATAAGGTAATTATGTATAAATTAACTCTCTTTTATCAGATGGAAAAGACATATAGAGATATAAGATATCACATATATAGAGGAGAAAAATAAATGATTTTTCCCATCTCAGAGGCACTAATCAGCATAAATGCATTTGGATTAGTCTAGAAACCTGTACTGTAAAAGTTTCTCTATAATTGTTAAGGTTTTTGTTTGGCAGCCATCATCAGTAGATGGCCTTTATTCAAACTACATTTTTCCTGACCTTTAGTGGATTTCAGTACAAAAACTGGTGTTCCAACGATCTAGTAGCAGTAGGCCGGGTTTTTTTGTTTGTTTGTTTGTTTTGGTTTTTCTTTTGTTTTTGTTTTTTTATAGACAGGGTCTCACTCTCTCACCCAGGTTGGAATGCAATGATGTGATCTCGGCTCATTGCAGCCTCTGCCTCCCAGTCTCAAGCAATCCTCCCACCTCAGCCTCCTGAGTAGCTGGGACTATAGGTGCGTGCCACCACACCTGGCTAATTTTTTTGTATTTTTGTAGGGCTGGGGTTTCGCCATCTTACCCAGGGTGCTCTTGAACTCTTGAGCTCAGATGATCCACCCACCTTGGCCTAAGTGCCGGGATTACAGGCATGAGCCACCTTTTCTGGCCCAGTAGGCAGTTTTTTTAAAAAAAATTTACATCATCCACACTTGTGAGCCCTAGTCTGTTAACAAAACTGTTAGTGGCATAAGGCAAATTTAAATTTGTCTTGGCTACAGTAGTGTCCAATTCCTTTTCAAAATAAAGCTCTCTAAAATACTAAAAATACACTACAAGTTTTTATTATCAGTTAGCCTTAATGCTGATTCATTGGGAAGATAGGAGCCATTAAACAAGAATTCTCATTTGCCAGTATTTTCTCCTGGCCATCACTGTAGTTATTGCATCTTTCCCTGGAATCTGAGAAGTTACCACTATCATCTTTCTTAAAAAGTTAACTCTTCATCTATTCTCTAGAGTTCATGGCAGTTCCTTAGGCTCCTACAGTCCTCTAAAGTCTTCACACTTTTTTTTTTGAGACAGAGTCTGGCTGTTGCCCAGGCTGGAGTACTATGGCGCAATCAGCCCACCTTTAATCTGGTACTTATCAGGCAGGGCCAACTTAGGGCCATGCTTGATAGTTTCATTTCCAGTAACTCTAGCATTCTTCATTCACTACAACCTTCATGTTCTGAGCTCAGGTGATCTTCCCATCTCAGCCTCCTGAGTATCGGGCTACAGGTGTGCACCACTACACTTGGGTAATTTTTGTACTTTTTGTAGAGATAGAGTTTTGCCATATTGCCCAAGCTGGTCTCAACCTCCTTGTCTCAAGTGATCTGCCCACCTCAGCCTCCCAAATTGCTGAGCTACCGCATCTGGCCATCTTCATGCTTTTTCTCTATCTCTTTGTCAAGTTTGCACAAGAAGATAAGTTTCAGTAATCATGCTTACTTCTGACAGTGCTTACTTCTGACAGGCCCATAGTCAGCATTTCATGTATGTTCCTCCTGGTAACACGAGATAGGTACTGTGATTATCCCCATTTTACAGATAAGGAAACTAAGGCTCAGAGAAATTAAATAAATTATCCAAGGTCACACAGCTAGTAAGTGGAAGAATTGGCATTTGCACTCATGCAGCCCAGCTCCATAGTTCTCTCTCTTAAAAATTCCATTTTTCCACCTCCCCCTTAAATTTTAAACTATGTTCATCACACCTTTTATTTCTAAGTGTTTGACTCCATCACTTATATCTTTTAAATTCATTTCTTCTTTTCCCATCCCTTGGTCTAACTCTGCAATCTCAGTCAGTCTCCACTACTCTCTCAGAAGGTACCAGGAATATTTTCATCACATCCCATGGCCTTTTCCTTCATTCTTATTCTTCAGCCAGTTTTTTTACACTGCAGATCACCTCCTTCTTAAAACTCTGCTAGTTTGATTTTTAAAGCTGCGTTTCCTGAGTCCTCTTGAGCAACTTTGAGTATATATTCCCTTTCTCTTTATACTCTGCCAACTTTTCTTTCATCGGATATTTATGAATTACTTCAAGGGTTCTCACCTACACTGTACCCTTTATTGTAATAGGGAACAAAAGAATGAACAAAGTCCCTGCTCTTAAGTTGTATACTGATACATAAGGAAGGAAAACATGTAAACACAGCAGTACAAATAATAAGTTTTAGAATCAAAAAATCTATTAAGTAGAATAATGACATGAAGAAGGATTAACCAAATCTTCTCACAGCTTTCACAGAGGAGATAATCCCCAGACTATATGTAAGTGTGTTCTCTGAACCCTAGGATTTCATGGAAATTTATTTCAGGCCCATTGAGCCTTTCATCTATAGAATTATACTCTGCATATGTGCATGAGTGAAATGTTCTAACTTACTAAATTGATAGGTTTATTTCTGCATCCAGTTCCTAAATTTTGTTTTATGCCTACATTTCTCCCCTAGAGCAGTGAGTCTCCTTAAATTAAAGCATAGTCACAGTTTTTACCAAAACGTTAATATCAGCACATGTAACAATAGACTTTTTAAAAACTATGACCTGCATGACAAGTGAGAACATTTATTACAACTTCTGTCCCCAAACTTACATCTTAGTGCTTAATTTCTTGCCATTATTTTTTATCTCTTTCTTCCATATGCTTTAACTTAGTTTTTCTCCTACCTATCATTAAAATTCCACCTTACTCCATCTCCTTTCTTTTATGATGTTACCATGACTTCAGAATGTTTGAAAGTCCCTGTTTTAAATCACATAAACTCAGAATCCTAAAATCATCTTTAATTCCTTCTTTTCCTATACAGAAACTATTCCAGGTCTTTTAATTTTCCCTTCATTTCACTAACTCTAGCATTCTTCCCTTCATTAAAGTGCATTCTCCCCCGTTCTGTTCTCATGCCTAACTTGCCAAGCCTTAGCTTGTTTCTAAAGTCTTTTGCTCTTTACTCTTTGATCCTTCTTGCCTACTAGACTAAGAGTCATAAAATACCAGTTGCATCCTATCACTGCTGAACTCAGAAACCTAGAATACAGAGAAGCGGTTAAGAGTGAGTTAAGAGTTAACTGCCTGCAGTCAAATCCCAATTTTACCACTTACTAGCTGTGTGATCTCTGATAAGTTACTTAGACTCTGTCTCGTTCTCTTCACTTCATCTTAGGGAACTTTTTGGAGATTGTTACATAGCCTCTTACTTCCTTTACATTTGATCCTCCATTTGTAATATAGGTTGAGTATCCTTATCTGAAATTCTTGGAACTAGCAGTGTTTCAGATTTGAGATTTTTTTGTATTTTGTAATATTTGCATATACATGAGATATCTTGGGAATGGGACCCACGTCTAAACATGAAATTCATTTATGTCTCATGTATACCTTATACACATGACTTGAAGATAATTTTATATAACTTTTTTTTATAATTTCACACATGAAACAGTTTGTGTTAAGTGCTTATATGTGGAATTTTTCACCTGTGGCATCCTGTCGTCACTCAAAAAGTTTCAGTTTTTGGAGCATTTCAGATTTTCGGATTAGGAATGCTCAACCCTGTATTTTACCATATAACAGTGAATCTGCTCACACCTCAGGTATAGTTAATGAGATAAGGAACTGAGTTTCCTTTTTTTTTTTTTCTTATAGCTGATGGTTGCAGAGAAGAATGGAACAATCCGGTTTTATGATCTTATGGTTCAACAGGCTATTTTATCTCTTGAATCAGAACAAGTGCCATTAATGTCAGCACACTGGTGCTTAAAAAACACCTTCAAAGTTGGAGCTGTTGCAGGAAATGATTGGTTAATTTGGGATATTACTCGGTCCAGGTACTTTCTTGATTATATTTGTCTATTACAGAAGAAAAGTAACTTTGCTAAATGATCCACTCAGCCATCCTGTTACACCTGGGACTACATTGTCAAGCAAAAAGAAGTCTCTACTATACAAGGCCAGATCTATGGATTTTTACCTAACATAAGCTTGCTATGCAAATTTACTCTGGGAATAACCCAGAAGGACAGTGCAAAAGAGGAAACTGTGGATCTGTGCAATGTTTTCTTATATTGGAAAATAGGAAAAAACACCAACCCTGTTGCATAATGGTTCCCTGTAGTGGTCCTAAGTCATGTCTTTATTGTATTCCATGTTTTAACTGATTGCTTGTTTAGGATGTATTATAGTTTAAACACATTGGACATTCTGTCCTATAAAGAGAAAATATCTTTTAAATCTTAGTTTAAGTTCATCTTCTTGAGTCTAATACAGAATTCATAAAATGCAAAATACTATCTTTTAGTTATCCTCAAACTAAGAGACCTGTTCACATGGATCGAGCCTGCTTATTCAGGTAATACTGTTTTTGTTGGAGCTTTGATTTGATCTTTTGATGTTGTGTGCCACCACTGGTATACTTGTGTAGTTCTCTCCTTTGCAATGGATTTTTTTTCCCCTGATTGTTTTATAAGTGGTTATTTTACTTTCCCAATTAAGTCATTGCTTTTTTCTTTTGGTCTAGATAAGGAGTTGATTTGTTTTCTAAATATTTTCTTTACACAAAAAAACATGTAACTGCTCCACCACTACCACCCCAACAATTTGGAATATATTATGCTTCCTGATTGTTCTGTGCTGTTAAGGATGTAAATGTAGGGGAGCCCATGTTCATGTATATAAACTTACTGTTTGTTAAATGAAATCATGCTAGATAGCATATCTCTGCAACATGTTTTTACTTTTCACTTAACATACATATCTGCCTTGTTCTTTTTCATAATACTCCATTGTATAGTGTGGTCATTAAGCTATTATTTCTGCTTTTTAAGTAAGAGCCAAACCAAATAAGAGACTAAAACCAGTTATTGGGGATATTTTAGGTTTGCTGGAATATAGCATATTCTGTATTCCAGCAAATCTAAAATATGCTGCATTCCAGCAAATCTAAAATATCCCCAATAAAATTATAGAACTTGGCGATATCATTATTGAGAATAAAATACGTTCAACTAAATGTAAGAATGCCATGGATTATAAGATACATCCTGACTTTAGAGATGTGAACAAGTATACACCAATGAGCAGGTATACATCAATTTTAAAATCAATGAGCTATGGTACTTATAAGTCTGTAGGTAGTCTCCAGGTTTGTTTAGCAGCTCATCAGTGTCATCAAGAATTCACAGACCCTTTTCTTCCTTTCCCTCTGCTATTCTCAGTGGCAAGGATTTGGGGCTTGTTGCTTCATAGTCACTGGACGGCTGTGAGAGTTCCAGGCATAAGAGGATTACTCCATTTGCAGAACAATTAAACAAAAAAAAAAAGGAGAAGAAGGAACCCACTCTTTTTATGGGAGATTGCTGTGACTGCCTTAAACTAATATGTGTCTCATCCCTTGGGGTTAGACACCCTGTGCCCTGAACAAAGTTGGGGTTCACTTAGCATGGAAAAGGAACAGAATGGCTGTCATATTTGATGCCTTATTTGTGTCGTCTCCCACACTGTTAGCCCTTTGGGTTGTGAAGAAAAGAACTGTATTAACCTTGTGTAACTTTGGAACTTAATGAAGTGACACAAAATAAGCACTTCATAAATATTTAAAGTATGAGAAAATATTTATGGAATATTTTCCTGGAATTCCCAGTCTAATTATAAAGACATATGAACAAATTTAGGATTATTAAAATCACTGGCTTTATACAAAAAGAAACCTGTTTCTGGCCAGGTGCTGTGGCTCACACCTATAATCCCAGCACTTCAGAAGACCAAGTCAGGAGGATCACTTGAGGTCAGGAGTTTGAGACCTGCCTTGGCAAGGTAGCAAGACCCCATTCTTGCAAAAACTAAAAAAATTTAAAATTACCTGGGCCTCATGGTACACACCTGTAGTCCCAGCTACTAGGGAGGCTGAGGTGGGAAGATCACTTGAGCCCAGGAATTTAAGGCTACAGTGAGTTTTGTTAGCACTTCTGCACTCCAACCTAGGTGACAGAGCAAGACCCTGTCTCTTTAAAAAAAAAAAGAGAAGAAAAAGAAAACACCAGCTTCAGAAAAGCTTGTAGTTATCTGTAGGATACGATACTTACTTTCATGCTTCCTTATTTCTTAGGTGGTCCACAATTAGTGAAAATCTGTTTGCAACCACTGGTTATCCTGGCAAAATGGCAAGCCAGTTTCAAATTCATCATTTAGGACATCCTCAGGTAACGTGGAAATGTTTTGTAACATATGTGCTTTTCTAAATTGTGTTTTTGACTTTTCCACTCGTAGGTCTAAATTTGTAATTTGTTAACTAAAAACATTTGTATCTGTTTTCTGTTTAAATTGCAAGAAAAGGTGGTTAATTTGTTTTTGATTTTTGCGTGTATTTTGATGTTTACATTACCAGTGACAACAGGTTTTTTGGCCAATATATTCATGTAAGAAGCTTTTTATTTTTTCTGTCACTTTTATATTTTCTTCTTTATTTAAATACATTAATTTTGCTTATTTGGTTGGTGTAGACAGCAAAATGGAGTCTGGACTGTGTCAGTTATTCATAGATGGATTGTATCCCATATTCCAGCTGCATATCAATAATGTGTATTTCACCTGTAAGGGAGAATATTTTTAAATTTTGTTTCTGCTACAAAGATAATTTATCAGCGCATTTCATATTTTTGAAAGTCATTTTGATGTATTAATTTTGGGGACTTATTGTGCTTCTTGAATTCTTCACATATTTTATAGCCCATCCTCGTGGGTTCTGTACCCGTTGGATCTGGCCTCTCCTGGCATCGAACTCTCCCTCTGTGTGTAATTGGAGGAGACCACAAGCTGTTGTTTTGGGTGACTGAAGTATAAAGTTTTCTCTGTACCTTAGAGTCACAAACTTTGTATTTTTAATACACATTTTGAAGAATTTCTTATTTTTATATCAAATATACTGTATACTTTAGAAAATGTCTCAGTTGCTTTTATTACATAAAATGTTCATGGTTTGAAAAATTATTTTCCTACTCTGTTCTTTGTGTGTATACATATATATCTTTTTTAATCGTCTTATAAAACTATATATTGACTCAGCAGCTCGGCTCCAGAGAAGAGATGACTAAGGAAAAGTAATGCTTTTGAGTTTATCAAAAAAGGAGTATTCAAAGTGTATCCTGTCTTCTATACTTTGAGTGTAGAATTCTAATTCTCAGGGTCACAAACATATCAAAAGAGAATAAAGTCAAGGTGCAGTGGCTCACACCTGTAATCCCAATACTTTGGGGGGCTGAGGGGGGTGGATCACTTGAGGTCAGAAGTTTGAGACCACCCTGGCCAACATGGTGAAACTCTATCTCTACTAAAAAAATACAAATAAAAAAATTAGGCAAGCATGATTTGAGAGGCTGAGGTAGGAGAATCACTTGAACCTGGAAGGCAGAGGTTGTAGTGAGCCAAAATCGTGCCACTGCACTGCAGCCTGTGTGACAGAGCGACACTATCTTAAAAGAAAAAAATCTCTTAGGGTACTCTGGAAGTGGTTGTTGAGTATATATATGTGTATGTATACTCAATGTAAAAAATGGTCTTTAGTTTCTTAAATATGTAATTGATTATATTCCTCAACTCTGCTTATGCAGATTCCTTTGGACTAGGTGTGTTAACAGCCTTAGAACATCTGAAATACGGGATAAAACTTACCTTGAAAAATGACTTGTAGTGGATGCCTTTTTAACAGCCTCTTTTATGAATCTTCACTGTTCTTACCAAGAAACTCAAATGTTTTTGAGCTGGGACCTAGTGGCAATGGAACTGTATTCACCCTCTCAAAAATCATTAAAAATCAACATTACCTAAGACAGCTGTATCACATTTTTGGGATACATCATGATACGGACAGAAGCATATAAAATTATGGTTCTGCTTATCAGTCATGTATAGAATTCAATACATTTTGACAAACTGTCCATTCCTGTAAGTTAATGCCCTCTCTGTAGCTTCATCTCCTCTTACAAAATGCAAATAGAAATCATTGTTTTGTGGAGTTGCTGTAAGGATTAAATAAAGGTGAAAGAAAATACCTACTATGTGTCTGTCACACGGTTTAGAGATGTGTATTTATTTCAGAGATGAGTAAGTCTTATTTTTGAGGTTTTAGAGATTTATGTTTAATTAATGCCAATAAATATTTTTTACTCAAGTTTTTGTAAGGTGTCTTAAAATAATTATCTTATGAAATCAAGAACATTATATTTTTAAGAGATAGGAGAATGTTCTAGGTAATTAAAGAATTCAGTGAAATTTTATAATCATGTAGATGTTTGGGTTCAACTTTTACATGCTTAAAAGTACAGATGAAAAATTTCATAGCAATTTCCAGGTCAATTATTTAATACAGTAAGATATTATAACCAAATGATATAAATTGTTTCATGTACCCCTTTATCAGAAGATTTTGAACTAACAAAGGAAAAAGCAAAGAGCAGGGAATTTTGGCATGGTTCTCTTTAAGAGTCTCTGTGATGGGGCAAGGATTCCTAAAAGTATCAGGATAGCCAAAGGTCTTTCAATAGTGACTCTAAAAAAAAAATTATCATTTCACAGTATATCCAAGAAATAAAGTCATCCCTAAGGCCAGTGTATTCAAAAATGGTTGTCATATACTTCAAAAAAGTGGTGTAGGAAGTGGTGGGTTTTATTTAGGGATGGAAATTAGGGAGCTGAATATGTTGGGCTTAGGTGTATAAGAAATGGGTTCTCTGGAATAAGGGCTTATCCAAAATAAAAAAGTTGTCTGATGAAATTACCCAATAGGGCTGGGTGTGGTGGCTCATGCCTGTAATCCCAACACTTTCGGAGGCTGAGGCAGGCAGATCACTTTTGGTCAGAAGTTTGAAACTAGCCTGGCCAACATGGTGAAGCCCCATCTCTACTAAAAATGCAAAAACAAAATTAGCCAGATGTTGTGGCATATGCCTGTAATCCCACTTACTCGGGAGGTTAAGGCAGGAGAATCACTTGAACCCTGGAGGCGGAGGTTGCCATGAGCTGAGGTTGTACCACTGCACTCCAGCCTGGGCAACAGAGTGAGACTCCATCTCAAAAAAAAAAAAAAAAAAAAGATTACCCAGTAGGACTTCTGTATCTTGCAGTAGGGGAAGCTGTGTTGGAAAACAATAACTCATGATGATTGTATGTGGTTATGCGAAAAAGACAGGAAATATTATCCTCAAAGAGAAGAAAATGGTGGTTCCATTTGTGAATTAATATAGTGATCTGTAAGATAAGACATTCTCAAGAAATGAGAGGGTTGACTTTACCTGTTAGTTTCAGGAGTGAAATGTACTTTATCCTGTGTAAGCAGTGAGAACTCTAACCTCTTTTTCTTTCTTTAGATCGTAAATGTAGGCTACAGGACCATTTTCCAACTTACACTTTGTTGTTAAACTTTATTTTGTTTATTTTGAAATTGTATAGTGATTTTTTTTCCTTAGTAAACTTTGTTCTTTGAAATATGTTTAAATTATACTAAGACAGGAGGCAGTATTTATGAGGAATTAGTTACTGGTCATCACTTCTAATTCCTGATGATAACATGAGATATTTCACATTGTGTGTCCTGGTTTTAATTTTTCCATGTTTGTTTGTAAATATGTCTAAATTTCTGTTGTAATTTAAGTTTTCCTAAGGATGCTTCACTTAAAACATCAAAGAGAGAAAGTTGTACTTATGTTCTAAAACTTGTATTATTTAGGACTGTTGAAGCAAAAGTCAGGATATCACAAATCTGCAAGATGTCAGAGCTAAATCCTACTTTTTCAGAATGATGGGATTATAAGTTCCATTTCATTTTTATGATTTGGCTTCCATGTTGTGAATATTTGAATATCTCTCCCATGCCAAAACACAAAATCACACACCCATGCACTCCAATTTGTTTCTTACTTTGGTAATTTGTGACTGCGTATTGACACTGACTCAGAAATGTTTCTGTTGCTGTTTTAAATCTCATGTCAGTGGAGAAGAAATTGAAATCTGGTTTGCACATTTGTGTCTGTTTTTTTGTAATTGTCCAAAACCTGACATTGTCCCAGATTGGGAAGTTATGAGGCAATATTGTGCCCAAGACTGATTTTAATAGTTTTTAGGAGAGAAAAAGTATGGCTCTAGATTATTTTTCATGTTTTTCTATACCTCGAAAAGTTAAACTCAGTTTACTTTTTTACTTTTTTACTTCTATTCCATAGAAGTAGTAGCCTTAGCTCTGGGCTGAAATAAAATTTGCCAAATAAAAGTGATAATTATTATTCATTTCCACACACTCCTCCTGAGAGCTTGGTCAGGTCCTCAGAAGCAGCATTGTGTTCCAATATATCTTTATCAAACTGTGTGGTCAGTAAAAAGGACAGGAGAGAACACTCTGTTTCTTTAATTTTAACACCTTGCTGATTCAAAAACAGTTATCTTAACAGGCATTGGAAAAGAATTTCAAAACAATTAACATTTGTTTCTAATTACACATTTAAAGAAATAATGCCCTTTAAAATGTGAGTAGACCTTTTTTATTAACATGATTTTAATTTATAGCAACCATTTGTTACCTGATCACAACAACACCACAAAATAATTAATGTATCAGCTTTGAAGATCTCATTTCACAAAAGCTAAAAAAACACACATGTTATGATATATCCATTACTCAAACTCGTAAGCACTTCCATTTGCATGCATTGGGCACAGATTTCATGGAAAATCAAAAGCATTTAATCTACTTTCTGACCTTTTCATCTGTTCTTTGAACTACCTTAATTAAAAAAAAATTGTTGCCCTTATGTAGGATCAAGTGATGTCTGTCTGAAAATTTCCTTGGATCAGCTTATTTCTGTGCAACTTATGTCTTTGTTATATAGCTGTTTGCCTTTTGAACTAATTTTTGACAGGATGTTCTACCTTGAGACTTGTAACACTTAATGTAAGCTTATAAAATCCACATGAACAATGGTAAGTAATGAGGAGACCACCAAGTTTCTCAGCCTTTACAAACAATTTGATTTAAAGATTTATGAAATATTCATTTCTACCAACTGCATTTATAATACTGTAATGAATTGGGTTTCTATTTCTATGTAGTAAAAGACAATAAATGCTGCTGGCATCTTTGCTTCTAATGGTGGTTTAACATAAAACTTTGATCTTATAAACACAGCTGTTGTCCTATCATTGAGCCAAATTCAGACAGGATTAAACTCTGGCCAAAATTAAGGTTAATCTTTGCAACCATCTTAAGTAAGAGCTTTCTAATTCTGTTTTAGGAAATCTGTTTTTGAGACAGCATAAAAGGAAGTAAGTTCCAGACAACTAACCTCTAAAGTAAGCCAGACGCAACTAATGATAAATTATACCATAGTGATAAAGAAGATAGAAAGGTGGAAACTGTCTAACCAGATAAGTTCATTTTGGTTCATTTTTACTTAGAAAGTCACCTTTTACCATAATAGTCTTAGTTGACATTAAGTTTAAATCAGACCAATATAAGTTACTTTTTAATGAACTTTCTACCATCTTAATGTCTCTTTGGTTAATTGCTAGTATTTTCTTCCACTAATACTAAAACTAGGTATTTATTACAAATAGAATAACTTGATATATTTCATTGTAATTGTTGTGTAATAGCTCATTTTGGTTTCTAGCCAACAAAAAAAAATTTTTTTTCATTAAGTATTAGACTTTTTGGAATTTTGTATACTTTGCCAAATGTTCTATAGGGCTGATTCTCCTGTGATTTGGACATTAGCACCTCAAGCTGTATTGTGAACAGCTAATAATGCATTTCTCTCCAAATTACCTATCCCAAGAGAAAATTTGTGGGACTAACCCTCACCTGAAATCTGTAGAGCTCTAATATGGATTTATCTCATAAGATTTTCCTGGCATGTGATTTTGAGCAAGTACAGGATGTGGTTATATAGACAGCTTTCAGAGGTCTCACCTCATCCTGGACTTAATCCACAAATCCATTAAATCCCAAAACTAGGGAACAATTCTGGAATTCTGTCAGTGTTTTTGACCTCTTTCTCTTCCTATCATTACACCCACCTACCACGATAACTAAGATGTATTTTTTTGTATATATAGTCTTCATGTAACCCTGGGTCATTGTTCCCCAAACTTGGTGGCAAGTACCTGGGAGAATATGGAACTATTGCAAGGTTTCTCAAAATTATATTCATGCTGCCACTAGCAGAATCCTCTTTTTCCTTAGAACTCATGACCTCTTAGGGTCCTGAGATAATAAAGACAGCCCCAGAATCAAACTTGTTCACATATTCCTAACAGGCTTTCGCTTAAGGTGTCTTGCCATCTTTCACTTCCTCCCCAAAACACCATAATAGGAAGGAGGGGAATGACCTAGCCAAGGAACTCTCCACTCATATTCAGAGATAGTGGCTTTTAGAGATCTCAGCAATCTTGAGAGGGTAATAAGGCATTCCCAGATATATGGAGGTATGTCTCATCTTGATATCTACTACGCGTCTTCAGATTTAGCTCTGGAGTTTGGAAAAAAGCCAAAAGAGCTCACTTACATTCCTATTTTAAATTTCCCACACAACAATGTATATGTGTTTGTTCAGTGAATATTAGATGTCCAACCACAATCATCATCAATGTACTTCAGAATGTTTTTAATATTATTTAAAGGGCTTCTCATACTGGAAAACACTATGAACCATTTTCCTAGATTGACTGGCTTATAACTTGTGGCCCAGATATTTTTTAAAAGTTCATAGCAAAGGCTCTAGCATGATCATTTTGAACTCTAGAAACAAAGCTTCGGGAAGAAATGTTGGTGCTGAACTTCAGAGTAGTTTTATGTGATTTTATTTGGTTGTGATTCAAAATGACCTGACCACTTTAAGAAGTCCAGGTGCTGAGTCATTTACAAACACAGTCAGGGGAGGTTAATTAGAAGCAGCTGATAGTGGCATCATTTGCTGCTTTTCAAAAAATATAAACGGAGATGGCAATTATATGAAGAGGACAGAGTGCTAATAAAAGTGTGCAAAACTAAGCAAAGACTCATGACTGAGGTTTACCTAATTTCTACTGCACCAAAGGGGGAAAAATATGACTCAGTGAATTCAATATAAAGTACTGTAACTCTATAAAAATAGTAATGGTTGCTCCTAAGAAGTCCCCTCGCTTCTTTCTCTCCTAACCAAACTGGTGTTTCCCTTGTGGCCTTGTATGGCATGGTGTGCCTCTTGGGAACAATAAGTACTAAATTCTTTCAGTAGCATTAGCTTCTCTGTGTCATCTCTTGTCTCCATAAGTAAAAGTCCCATGAGTACAGTGAGACCTTTTCCCAACCCCCTCAAAGAAGGCAGGATCATTTTGATTGTTCTTTTGCTGAGGAATAGCTGACTATAAGTATCTGTAGGTCTCTTCTCTTGAGGTAGTTAGCTTTCCAGAGAGGAATCAAGTCTCCTGCCCAGAGGATATAAGGTTACAACTCAATTTTCTGTATGAAGTTAGGAAAGCCAGAACAATTAAAAGGAATAACTGGAAACATGAAGTACACAATTGAAGTAACAAGGCTAAAATTCCTTCACTTAACCAAGTCTCAACAGATGATTGGTATCTTTCCTGAGAGATGGGGTTGAGGAGGAAATAAGGATGGGAAACATTTGTTTTCCCACTATTATGAATCAACACCATGCCTCTCTGTTCCACCCTGAAGCAGAGCAGGGAAAAAAAAAAAAAAAAAAGGTGGGGTGGGGATGGGGAACCATTTTTAATTGTTTCCCCACCTCATACCATACTCATAATAAAATTAAATAACAGCAATTTTCTGGTAATCTTCTGAAAACATTTCAAGAAATTCTTAAGGTTTTTTTCTTAAATGAATATATGGAGGTGGCACATATAGTCTTTGAAATCAGTATTCATTACAATCTCTTTTGCCCCCAAATTTCACTACAGTAAATGAAATTTGTTAATACTTTTCATTTTTACCAGTGCAAGAAAACCTGAAGGAAAGATTACATATTTCAAAGGGTATCTAGCAGTTGGCCAAGACTTCTAGGTATAGATTCTTTTTAATAGTCCTGGAAATCCTTTATTAAAATGTGAATGGCACCGCTCTCAGGAACTAAGGACGACTGATGAACAGTAATCATCAAGGATCCTAGGAGGCAAAGAAACTGCCACTCTAAAATCCAAACCATTTAACAAAATTTTGTTGGTAGTCTCTTGCTTCTAGGCCACAAGCCTGTACAGCACATTACTGTACTAAATCCTATAGGCAATTGTAACACCATAGTATTTGTGTATCTAAACATAGAAAAGGTGTAGTAAAAATACTATACCTTTTACTATAAAGGGTTCATCCTGTAATAAGTAGTCCATTACTGATTAAACGGTATGTGGCCCATAACTGTATCTAGAACCACATCATATACACGTGTATACACAAATACACATATATAAACGCCTGCTACTTACATATAACCATAACCATGAAGTTACTGTGCTGTCTTTTTTTTTTTAATTTTTCTCCTGGTTGGGAGCCTCTCTTGGCTCTAGAAGAAGGCTAGACTGACCACTGGGGAATTCTGCTCAGGGAGGCTGATTAAGTGAGTAACCAGAGTTGTGAGTTCCACCTAAATTGAAGGTTCATGGAATATCAAGTAAGATGTGGAAGTACAAGGTTTATTAAGCCCAAATGTCACTCAGAAGATACTTAGCATTTACTGTAGGTCAGACATTGGGCTAGGGCCTTAATAGTGACCTAACAGAGACTGCCCTAAATTGATAATATAGGCTTTGAAGCGAACAGGCAATTATATATGCTAATTATATATGTCTAAGCAGAGAATGCTATAGACACATATAAGAACAGTTAATCTAATCTTTGTGGGTTAGGGAAAGCTCTAAGGACGGAATGGCAAGACTTCTGCTAGTAGTTAGAATATAGAAAGATCCATGAAAGCCTTCTACATAGTGGTAATAAGAAATAACCAGATAAAAATCACACTTTTTATTGGGCTGTTGAAAAGCAATGTCTGTAAGACCTTAATAAAATACATTCTGTAGACATGCCTATGTTTGAAGCAACATAGTTGAGCAGAGAGCTGTGGCATTTCCATGCCCAGAACAAGCCTGCCACACTCTAGGAGACTTTGCAGAGTTAAGGAGAAAGTGGCTGAGATTTTGCCAATGGTATAAGCTGGTGAGACAGACTTGGGTCTGAAAGGACCTCAATCACAAAAATAAATCACTTAGGCTTACGCCCCACCCCTAAGATTGCTAAGAAAGCAGCAATGGAGGAAATGCTTTTGGTAAGTAGAGAAAATTCACTAAATCTTGCACATTCTTCCAGTGCTTGGATTTCAGAGCCCTGCTGAAGCTGAATCCAGAGGTGAACCAACTCATCTGAAACTATGGCCCATCCGCCTCTAACGCAAACACTGACAAGATGCAAGAGCTGAGTCTTTTGCAGGAGGTTGAATTGAATTAACTGCAGGTAAACTTAATCTAAAGTTGCAGCCCAGCACCAGCTTGATTCAAATTGTGACTGAATCTGAATGTTTCATTTCTCACTGAACATTCTGTTCTTTTTTTCACAATGTCCAGAATAAAATTAAAAATTATAAGACATGCTAAAAAGCAGGAAACAACCCATAATTAGGAAAAGTGGTCAATAAAAGCAGGCACATTGATGAACAAGAAATTGGAATTGTTAGATAAGGACTTTTTATAAACTTTATAAATTTGTTTTTTTAATAAAGAGGAAAAGAATGAAGGGAATTTCATGAGAAAAATAGAAACTCTAAAAAACATTTTTAGAACAAAAATATATCTGAAATCAATGTATAGGATGAGTTTTATAATAAATTGGAAAGTAGAAAATACTTGAAGATAAGTTGGTAAGAATTATCCACACTGAAACACAGGGAGAAAAGAAAATGATTGGGGGAAAATAGCAGAGCACCATGATCTGTGGGCAATATCAAGCAGTCTAACATACAAGTATTTTTGAAGTCCCAGAAAAAAAGAAAAATGATAAAAACTTTTTTTGAAGAATTAATGGCCAAAAATCTTTCCAAATTTGATTTAAAACAACAACCCCCAGACCTGAGCAGCTCAGCAAGCCACAAGCAGGATAAATACAAAGAAAACCATACCCATACCCCACGCACATTATATTCAAACTTGAAAACCAAGGAAAAAGGGGAGAAGAGATGTGAAGAATGAGTAGGAGTTAGGCAGGGGTGGTTAGGAAGCAAGGGAAATAGTTCTAGTCAGAGGGAAGACAACATCTTGAAAGACCTACACACAGCAAGCAGTTCCAGGAATTGAAAGAAATTATTTGGGGTTAAGGAGAAAATTATAACAGTAAGAGGTATGGTTAAAGAAGTGGCCAAGAGCCATAGAGAGGACCTGTGAGCATATTAAACTGAGGGAGACGGGGAACAAAATTATATCCTGGGTAATATAATCAGATTTGTCTTCTTAAGAGTTACTATGGCTACAATGTGTAGAATAGATTAGAGAGACACAAGATGGAGGCAGGAACTATTGCAGTAACCCAGGCATAAAAGTGTATTCCACAGAACTTGAGATACGGCAATAAAGATGCAGTTACAGATTGATTCAAGAGCTACTTAGGAGATAGAAGAGGTAAGATGTAAAGGAGGATGGAGTAAGGAGTGACTGTTTCTAGGTTCAGCCACTACCCTCAAGTCACATTCATTATCTTGTACCAAATAGAATGTCCCAAAGTATAATTCTGAACATGCCACGCCCCTGCTTAAAAGCTCTTCAGTGACTCCCATCATTTCTCTGCTCAAGATCTTTCCATGACTTCCCATTACACCCACAGTGAAAGCCAAAGTCCTTATGATGTCCCATAAAGCTCTACATGATCAGGTCTCCACATAACTTTCAGACATCATGTCCTTCAGTTCCCTGCCCTGCTCACTCTGCTTCAGCTATATTGGATTCCAATGTGAGATTTGGGCTAGATATATGAATGTGAGAAACTTTAAAGACTGGGGACATGAGAAGGAGCCAGCAAAAGAAACTGAAAAGAAATGACCATAATGATAAAAAACAAAACCAAAGAAGATTTGCCTTCTTGAAAGAAAAATTAAGAAAGTTCAATCAGGAGAAGGTGATCAATCTAAGGTTAAGCTAGGCAACGTGAAACACCACCCACTCCCAAATAAGTGCTACTGATGGTCTATGGATCACATTAGATAAACGTGGACTACAGTAACAAATCTGGCATAAAAGGCCCTTAAATGAAATTTACCTGGCTATGTTTTCTGAGGCAGAATAGGGTCTGGAGGGAGGGAGCCTAAAGCCGATTCATACTGACTTCCTAGAAAAGAAAGGAAAACCCCAACTTTCTATACCTAAGTAATAAAAGGACTAGAGGCTACTCCCTTTGCAAACCCCTACCTTTTCTGATGGGCAGGTGAAAATGTACCTCTAATTGGTTGCTCTCTGCAACCAGTCAGATTTTGCATAGGAGTATAACTTTGTAACTTCACCTCAGCTTCTGATTAGTTGCTGTCTGCAACCAGTCAGACTGACTGTGGGCCAAATCTTCGTTTGCATAAAAGTGCAACTCAGTAACATCACTTTAGCCTCTGATTGGTTGTTTCCCACAACCAATCAGATGTTTTTATAGGAATGTGACTGGTGTAACTTCAGCCTCTGATTGGTTGTTTTTCACAACCAATCAGACTGATTGTGGGTCACCACTTCATTTACATGAGGAGAACACCAAGAGGACAATGGGAAACCTCTAGCCGGTATTTAGACACAAGATTCTGTATCCAGGCCCTTGAGCTCCCACCTGCTCCCACACTGTGCAGTGTACTTTCATTTTCAATAAATCTCTGCTTTTTTGGTTCATTCTTTCCTTACTTGGTGCGTTTTGTCCAATTCTTTGTTCAAAGCATCAAGAACCTGGACACCCACCACCAGTTAACACTCCCACCTCATTTCCTACCATTCTCCATTTATGGGATCATTTGCTTCAACCAAACCAACAGGGCCAGGTGCTGGTGTCTCACATCTATAATCCCAGTGCTTAGGGATCATTTGAGTCAAGGAATTTGAGGCTACCATGAACTATGATCCTCACAGCACTCCAGCCTGGGTGACAGAGCAAGACCCCACCTCCCCGCATCTTTAAAACAAAAGTGCTCACTTCAGTCTACGTCTTCATCTTTTTGATGCTCTCTGTGACAGTCACTTCTGTAGGTTGTGCCTCACCTCTAGTATTTGACATTTTACTTCATGTTTTAAAAACCTTTGGAAGACTAGGTGCGGTGGTTCACGCCTGTAATCCTAGCACTCTGGGAGGCTGAGGCAGGAAAATCTCTTGAGGCCAGGAATTTGAGACCAGCCTGTGTAAATAGCGAGAACTAGTGTACACACACACACACACACACTCTCTTTAGAAGTAGGTCTTATATCTCGTTCTTCAGGGCATAAACCTTGCCAGTGCAGCAGTCGAACTCAATCTTTGTTTTCCCAGCAAGGCCTAGCAGAGTATATGGCACTTAGGATTTTTTAAAAAATTGTTGCTCAAGGAATGACGGAGCTATTATATAACAGAACTAAGCAGAGATAACCTCAAAAGGACCCGCAATTTCTGGCTTGTTTGTTTGCTTTTACCCCCCTCTAAGATTTTACTGCTATAACTGCATCCTTGTACCATCACGCATCACCCCGAAATTAAAGTCACATCTGGACTTAAACTACCAATCCCAGAATGCCCAGCGAGGAGGCAGGATCTCCGGAAGCCGCCGAGTGATTGGTGAGCGGAGGCGTTTTCTTCCGCCGGGAAGGGCCTCGGAGGCGGGGATTTGGGGAGGACAGTTGAGACGCGATTACCAGGCTGGGCGGTCACCATCTGGGAGGGGTTTGTGGGTGAACTCTGGGTCCCCCGCCCGCTGAGGAGATGGATGAGGACGGGCTTCCTCTCATGGGGTCAGGCATAGACCTGACCAAGGTTTGTAAAAGACGGTGCTAAACTTCCGGCCACCCGGGAGGAGGTTGGGGATGACGCCGCTTCCCGGGGAGACCCCACCTTCCTGGGCCCCACCCTGTCCCGACCCCGGGCCCTTCTGCCGGCCTCAGGAGGGAGAGCCCCACAGTCCACCTTGAAATGGGGTCCCTCCTGAGCTGATTAAGGAGACGGTGTGCATCTCCCAACTTTCGCTTCCGGTGTCAGGTGTCTCTAGGTGCCACTGGCGACCCAAGCCGATTGTGATCGCTAGCCCTACCTCTTATTCAGCCCCAGGTTTTTGTGTGTGTTTATGTGTGTGGCTTTTGCCTGCTAAAATTCATACTAGTGACGCTAGAGCCTGGTCTCAAACTTGGGTGCATCCTCTGTCATCTTCGGAAACCCCACCTACAGTTTAGGAAAACAAGTTAATGACTATTCAGTCTTTCAAGAAATTCATATCACACAGCAAAGTGCCTCGTGATTATGTACAGATATTAAAAGGTTTGCACAGCGTTACGTTCCTCCTGTATGAACCATGTTTGTTTTTACGTAACACAGGTGCCAGCTATTCAACAGAAAAGAACAGTGGCTTTTCTAAACCAATTTGTGGTGCACACTGTACAGTTCCTCAACCGCTTTTCTACAGTTTGTGAGGAGGTAGGTCCTGTGATACTGGTTTATATAGTCGCCTAGAAATCACCTTGCACTGCTGAGATTGACAAATGGAGTAAAACAAGATTTACAGTCTTTATTCATGTACCACGATCTCTTGTCACCAATTGTGTTAACACACCTTAAGTTCTCTTTTACTCTGATTTCCTGCACCTCCTCCTCTATTAGTGTTCTAATTAGTATTCTAGAAGTCCTCGTGAGATAGTTCAGTCAGGCTTATTGTGATTAAAGAGAACAAAAGGAAATCTAAAATTTCTTTCTTTTTTTTTTTTTTGAGACGGAGTCTCACTCTGTCACCCAGGCTAGAGTGCAGTGGCGCGATCTCGACTCACTGCAACCTCCACCTCCCAAGTTCAAGCAATTCTCCTTCCTCAGCCTCCCAAATAGCTGGATTACAAGTGTGCACCACCTCTCCTGGCTAATTTTTTGTATTTAGTAGAAACGGGATTTCACCATGTTGGCCAGGCTGGTTTCGAACTCCTGATCTCAGGTGATCCACCCGCCTCGGCCTCCCAAAGTTCTGGGATTACAGGCGTGAGCGACCACGCCCAGCCTCTAAAATTTCACAGTTGGAAATAGTTTTTATTTTGAAATTCGTTCTCCTACCCCAGAAATGCATTGTTTTTATTAAAATTATTTTGCATTCTAATCTAAAAGATGGCTAGAGGATATAGCCTAGAACTTTGGCATCAAATATGATTATAGAAATAAAAATATTTTCTGTGAATGAATTGTAATGTAAAGATTAAGTACCCAACTAGCGATTAGGCACCAGAACTGGCACAGTAGTATGCACCTGTAATCCCAGCTATTCGGGAGGCAGAGGTAGGAGGATCACTTGCACCCAGGAGTTTGAGACCAGCCTGGACAACATCGAAAAACCCAGTGTTTTGTTGTTGTTTTTGTTTTTGTTTTAAAAAAGAGGATTAAGTACTATCTCCAGGATCCAGGGAACCCCTATCTTTTAAAAAGCCAAAAAAGAGGATGAGGAGGACGATGGGAACCATGGGTAGAAATTTAAGGAAAGAAAAGTAAATCATGGGACTTAGATAATTCACAAGTAAGTCTGTTGAACATACTGTCTTATGTAAAGTATAGCCTTAGCAATTAGAGTTTTTGTTAAGTGTGTTCTACTGTTAATAAAAATTGCATGAAGATGGAAAAACTATTTTTTACTTGTATGAAATTCCAGTTATTGTTTTGTCTAATTATCAATATTTCTTCTTCCTTCTAAGACAAAGTAAAATGTAATAATTGGTAGAGTAAGGGACTCAATTCAGTTTAGCTTATATATAAATGGCCGGAAACTAGATGCTTTCCTCCAGTCAATTTTATTTTGTCCTGCTATCTCTCTAAATAATTTAGGATATAAAATTGAATAAAAACCAGTAAGCCAAAGTTTTCACCCTTCAATTTTTATACCCAGGCAAGATGGAGGAGTATCTGGAAAGGGACTGTCCCAGACTTACTAGCAGAAAGGAGCAAACACTCCATCCCCATAGTCCTTATCATCAAGCTGAAAACTAAAGAACAAATCAACAAGCAAACACACCTATGAAAGCAACTTGGTTGAGCTGTCCTGAAGCACGGATAGCCCTTCACTTTTGTAGTGCCCAGTGGTTCTTGAATGAGAGCTGTTTACTGACAACTAGATCAAACAAAACAATAATCATCTGATTTATTGATAGATTATGATCAAAGACTCATGAGTCACTCTTTAACCTCCTCCAATTCCTCTCTCAACTTCTCTGCAGCTGTTCTGGCTGTATCACTATTCGCTAGTACTTCCTTGAACTCTAGAGAAAAGTTTGTTCATCAAAACCTCATGAAGTTTAAAGGTAGTCTATTACCTTTTTTCATTATTCAAAAATCTTATTTCTTTATTTAAATTGAGAGGTAAAAATTGTATTTTTATGATGTACAACATGATGTTTTGATATATGTATACATTGTGGAATGGCTACATCAAGTTATTTAACATAGGCACTGCCTCACATACTTAATTGTTTTTGTGGTGAGCACACTTAAAAATCTCCTCTCTCAGCAATTTTCAATACAATATGTTGTTATTAACAGCAGTCACCATGACATATAGGAGATCTCTTGAACTTATTCCTCCTGCCTAACTGAAATTTTATATCCTTCGACCATATCTCCCCAATCCTCTTAACCCCCATCCCCTAGTAACCACCATTCTACTCAATATTTCTGAGTTGTACTTTTTTTCTTGAGACTTGATCATGGTGAATGACCTTTTTAATGTACTGTTGAATTCAGTTTGCTAGTATTTTGTAGAGGATTTTTGCTTCTATGTTCATTGGGGATATCGATCTGTGATTTTCTTTTCTTGTAGTGTCCTTGGCTGGCTTTGGAACCAGGATAATGCTGGTCTCCTAAATTGAGTTTGAAAGTTTTCCTTCCTCTTCAGTATTTTGGAAGAGTTTGAGAAGGATTTGTATTAGTTCTTTTTTAAATGTCTGGTAGGATTCAGGAGTGAAGCCATCAGGTCTGGGAGTTTTGTTTAGTGGGAGACTTAACTACTGATTTGATCTCTTTACTTATTATTGGTCTGTTCAGATTACCTATTCCTATATGATTTAGTCTTGATAGGTTGTATGTGTCTAGGAACTTATCCATTCTAGGTTATCCAATTTGTTGGCATATAATCGGTCATAGCAATCTCTTATGAGCCTTCATATTTCTTTTGTTTTAATTGTAAAGTGGCGTTTGTTGAAGTATGAACTTATATTCAGTAAAATTTACTCTTAAGTATGATATTTGACAAATGCATAGTCATACCATAATCATGATGTAGAATAATTGTAAAATAAGGTGTAGTATCACTCCAAAAATTCCCTCATGCTACTTTGCAGTCATCCCTTTTTTATCCCGAGGAATCCATTCTGTTTTCTGTGAAAAGGGTCAAATTTAATCACTACAGTGATCTCCAGTATTGTAGAAAAATTTCTGAGCATAAAAAACACACAACAAAGTTTTTAAAAAATGAGATACTTTAAAAAATTTCTTTAGCATACCAGCCAAATGAAGGTAGTTTACTGCAGATGCTCAGATATCTTAGGCAGAATTAAGTCCACCATTGCCCTATATATGCCTCAACAGTAATATCTGAGTAGACTGTAAAAATAAACTTATAATCTTTAGAATCTTCAAAGCAATGGGATTTTTAAATGACCTTTGTAAGTTAAAGCAGAGTTTATAAAGCTGTCTTACATAGTTGTAAAATTGCTAGTCTAATTAGATAGAATTAATGTGTTCTAAAACTGACCTGCTTGAAGAACTACTCTTAGTCATGCCTTTGTAGATAGAGTATGTGAACCAAGATTAAGTACTTGCTCTTTTCTGTTAACACTGTTTCAGGTTTCAGATTGGGGCTGGTTGAGAAAAACTGTTTAAAAAACAAGTTTAAATAATGGAATTGAATTTTATGGAAATTCTCTATGGCACCAACTCAGCCACAGGACAGAGACAAAAAAATCTCATATAAACATTCCTATAGAAAATTGGGACCATCTCAAAATTCACCCCAGCTACTACCATGAAAGAGATAAAGAAAGCAAAAACTTCTGTTCTGAATATATCAGTGGTCTCATATTCAAATACTCCTTATCTACTTGAAAAGCTTTGCTGGACGAGTCACGATCACTCACACCTGTAATCCCAGCACTTTGGGCTAAGGCAGGTGGATCACTTGAGGCCAGGAGTTTGAGACCAGCCTGACCAACATGGTGAAACCTCATCAATACTAAAAATACAAAAATTAGCTGGGTATGGTGGTGCATGCCGGTAGGCCCATCCACTTGGGAGGCTGAGGCAGGAGAATCACTCAAACCCAGGAGGCGAAAGTTGTACTGAGCCAAGATTGCAACACTGCACTCCAGCCTGGTTGACAGAACAAGATTCTACCTCCAAAAAAAGAGCTTTGCTGATTCTTTAAAACAGACACCAGACCTTAAGTTCGTCAGCATTTATAACGTCACTGAGCCGAATTGCACTCCGTGGCTGAAAAAGGCATTCCTTCTATTTCTGTGGTATCAGTTGTAATGTCTCTTTCATTTCTGATATCATTTGAGTCTTCACTCTTTTTCTTAATCCAGCTACAAATTTGTGGATTTTATCTTTTCAAAAATTCAGCTCTTAGTTCCATTGATATTTTCTATTGTTTTTCTAGTCTCTAGTTCATTTTTTTCTGTTCCAATCATTATTATTTTCTTCTTTCTACTAACTTTGGGTTTCGTTTGCTCATCTATTCCTTGAGTTATAACACTAGGTTATTTTGGATCTTTCATCTTTTTTGATATAGGCCTTTATTGCTGTAAACTTCCTTCCCCCTTAAAACTCCTTTTGCTACCGCCCATAAGTATTGATGTGTTGTATGTCCATTTTCATTTGTCTCAAATATTTTTAACTGCCATTTTAATTTATTTGACCTATTGATTGTTTAGGAGCATGTTGTTTACTTTCCAGATATTTGTGATTTTTTCAAAATTTCATCTATTACTGATTTCTAGTTTCATACCATTATAGTCAGAAAAGATACTTGATAATGATTTCAATCTCCTTAAATGTATTAAGACTTGTTTTGTGGCATATGATACAACCTGGAGAATGTTCTGTATGCCCTTGAGAAGAATGTGTATTCTGTTGCTGTTTTATTGAATGTTCTACATATGTCTGTTAGGGCCAGTGTTTCATTATTGATTTTCTGCCTGCATAATCTGTCCAAGGTTGAAAGTAGGTTATTGATGTTCCCCATTACTATTGTATTAGAGTCTATCTCTTCAGATCTATTAACATTAATACACTAGTATTAATATATTTAGGTGCTCCGATGTTGGATGCATGTATATTTACAATTGTTACATCTTCTTGGTGAATTGCACCCTTTACCATTATATAATGACCTTCTTTGACTCATTTTACAGCCTTTAACTGATGGTCTGTTTTATCTGAAAAGAGTAACTCCTGCTCCTTTTTGGTTTTTTATATGAAATACTCTCTTCCATTCTTGCTTTTCTTTCTACAGTGACGTGTTAAGGGATATGCAATATAAAAAGATTTACATTACAAAATCAAAAACAAAATGTGGAGAGGTGGAGTAAAAGTGCAGAGGTTTTTTATGTTACCAAAATTATGTTATAATCAGTTTAAAATCGCCTGTTACAACATGTTTTATGTGAGCTTCACGGTAACAACAAAGCAAAAACCTAATAGTAAATACACAAAAGATAAAAAGGAAAGAATCAAAGTCCTCACTAGAGACAGTCATCACAAAGGAAGACAGCACGAGTGGAAGAAAGGAACAAAAGATCTAAAAAGCAACCAGAAAACAATGAACAAAATGGCAGCAGTAATTCCTTAGCTATCAATAATTACCTTGAATGTAAATGGACTAAATTATCTGATCAAAAGACACAGATTGGCTGAATGGATACAGAAATAAGACCCAATTATATGCAGTGTACAAGAGACTCATGTCATCTTTAAAAAATGGATGCACAGAGATTAAAGTGAAAGAATGGAAAAGAGCTGGGCACAGTGGCTCACATTTGTAACCTCAGCACTTTGGGAGGCCAAATTGGGAGGTTCCCCTGAACTCAGGAGTTCAAGACCAGCCTGGGCAACATGGTGAGACTTTGTCTCTATAAAAATTTAAGAAATTAGCCAGGCATGCTGGTGTCTGCCTGTGGTCCCAGCTACATGGGAGGCTGAGTTGGGATGATTGCTGGAGCCTGAGGGGTTGAGGCTGCAATGAGCTGTGTTCATGCCACTGTATTCCAACCCAGGTTATCCTCCTGTTTTGACCTCCCAAAGTGCTCGGATTACCAATGTAAGCCACTGTGCTTAGCTCTTTTCCATTCTTTCACTTTAATCTATGTGCATCCATTTTTTAAAGATGACATGAGTCTCTTGTACACTGCATATAGTTGGGTCTTATTTCTGTATCCATTCAGCCAATCTGTGTCTTTTGATCAGATAATTTAGTCCATTTACATTCAAGGTAATTATTAATAGGTAAGGAATTACTGCTGCCATTTTGTTCATTGTTTTCTGGTTGCTTTTTAGATCTTCTGTTCCTTTCTTCCACTCTTGCTGTCTTCCTTTGTGATTAGATGATTGTCTCTAGTAAGGACTTTGATTCCTTCCTTTTTATCTTCTGTGTATTTACAATTAGGTTTTTGCTTTCTTATGATTAAGCTCACATAAAACATGTTATAACAGGCTATTTTAAACTGATAATAACATAGCTTTGATAACATAAAAAACCTCTGCACTTTTACCCCACCTCTCCACATTTTGTTTTTGATTTTGCAGTGTAAGTCTTTTTTATATTGCATATCCCTTAACAAGGCATTGTAGCTATTATTATTTTTAATAGTTTTGTCTGTTAACCTTCATACTAAAGATATAAGTGATTTATATACCACAACAGTATTAGAATATTCTGAATTTGACTGTATACATTTTTTTCAGCTCTAAAATTTGATATATTAAAAATAATTCCAATTTTTCTGTTAAATTTCTTATTTTGATAATTTATCATTTTCCTGATTTCATCAAATTATTCCTCTGAATTTTCCTGAAGTCCGCTGAGATTCTCTAAAACAATAATTTTGGATTATTTGTGAAGAAGAGTCAGTTATTAGTGATTTATTTTGTTTCTTTGGTAGTGACATGTTTCTCTGATTATTCTTGATCTTTGTGGCCATGTGTTGATGTGTGTGTGTTTGAAGAAATAAGGACTTATTCCAGTCTTTGCAGGCTGGCTTTGTCTGGGAAAGCTCTTTACCAGTAACCCCATCCAGAGGTTCTAGACAAGCCATCTGGTGTAGTGCATGGCAGGCTTGCTGCTGGAGTCCTTGGGTAGACTGGCCTGGTGCCTGGGTTCATGGGGTTGTTCCTAGAGCCTGATCTACTGGGGTGGATCTGTTGATGAGCTCTATAGGGGTGGGCCTGGATCCTTAGGATTCCAACTTGAAGCCTAAGTCCACAGGGGCTGGTCTGGCACTGGTGTGAGCATTGAGCCTGAGTCTGCAGTATCTGGCCAGGTTCCAAGGTGGTCCTGGTACCTTGGACCCCTGGGATGGGCCTGGAACCTGAGTACGTGGGGGTGGGCCTGGGTCCTGAGTATACCGTGCCTAGCCTGGAGCCGGCGTCTGCAAGAGTGGTGCTGAAGCCTCAGTTTATGAGGGCCAGTCTGGCAATGGAATCTACTGGAGTGGTCCCCGACTCTGGTTCTGCTGGAACATACCTAGACCCTGACTTCACTGGTGCCTGGCACCACATGCATTTGCCTAGGACCAGCTTGATGCTAGGGTGAGTGTGCAGCCTGGGGTCACAGGGGCTAGTCTGGAGCCTGGGGTGATGGGTGCTGGCCTGATGACTTGGGCCACATGGGGCTGGCCTGGGTCCTAGGGCAATAGCGGCTAGCCTGGAACTTGAGTCCACAGGGGTGTTCCTGGAACCTGTGCCTATGGGGGCCAACCCAAAAGAGGGCCCTACTGGGAAGGGCCTAAACCCTACTTCCACTGGGGTGTGGGCTGCAGAAGCCAGACTAGGGCCGCAGGAGCTAACTTGGCACTGGTCAGGCCTGGAACCTGTATCTGCAGGAGCTGGCCTGGTGCTTGAGTGGGCCTGAACCTTGGGCCCATGGAGGCCAGCCCTGTACTGGGAGTGGTCTAGAACCTAGGGCCACTGGGGCTGGCCTGGCCATGGAGCAGAGTTGGAGACAGTCTATGCAGTCTTGCCTGGTGCTGGGGCTGTCCTGAGCCTTGAGCTGGTCTGGAGCCTGGGATCCCAGTGGGATAAGCCTAGAACCCAGGACTTTGTGATCCATCCTCATACCAGGATGGGCCTAAAGTCTTTGCCTGCAGTTATCAGCCTGGAGTCTGGGCTGAGGGGGCTTGCTCAGCGCTGAGTTCTACTGGGGTAGACCTGCTGCTGTGGTCCAAGGCAAACTCCCATGCTCACTGCCTCTCTTTCGCCCACCTGGAGGATATCTCTACCCATGCTCTGCTGCCTGCAGTTGGCGGAGGGGTGACATGACTGCTATAAAACTGTCCTTCTTACCCTCTTTAATGTGTTTTTTCTTATTTTTGTGCTACACCTAGTGCTGTAATTTCTCACCTGGTTTCCTTAGCTCCTGAGAAGGTATTTTCGTGCGTTAATAGTTTTTCAAATGGATGTTTCTGTGGGAGAATGAGTGCTGGGAAGTCCTATTCCCCCATCTTGCTGTTGCCCTACCTTTTTCTCCTTTATGTATGATAATCTAGGGTTGACTGTAACTCATTTTCTTATTTTCTACAGTATATATTTAGGCAATTTGTACATTCGTGTCAGCTGGAGGCTGTTCAATGACATGACAACTAATATTTATTGTGTACTTACTCTGTGCTGGGCATTATACTAAGTGCTTTATGTGTATTTAATTATCAGAGTCCGCCCTTTGAGAGAAGATTGGTTGTCCCACTTGTGCAGTTACAGAAACTAAAATGCAGAGAAGTTTAAATCATTTGCTTACTCATTCATTTATTCAGCATATCTTTGCGTGCCCCTAGTAGTTGTAGCTGCATTCACTGCACATACACAGAATGTAGCAGAACTGGATTCCAACTGATTTTTTAACTGGAAAAGTCAATATCTCATTACTGTCTTACATTGCACTGCCTTATCTGATTAAGAAGCATGTTTATATAGTTTTCGAGTGAGAGAGTACAGTACCAGTACCTTCTTATAGCTATATTAAAATCTATTTTTAGATTCATATTCACTTCTTTGCTATGCCATGTCTGTTTGATGTAATATATTTTTTGATGTAAATTCCAAGGATATGTGTATTCAAATGTGAAGTGCCATTTTCTCCCAAGTTAAAGTCACTTCAGTGTTTTGAAATGTTTTTTTGTTAATGGCCTCTAGTCTTTGTTTATTTAAAGCCTTAAACAAGAACCAAACTGACTGTTTCGCTCAACAAAAGAGGAATCTCAGCTGTTAGTTTTACACTGAAAGTGAACTGGGAGGAAAAAGGAAACTTCTTCCACCCCCCACAGGGTCTGGTTTGAACCAAATCCAAACTTAAGCAACTTCAGTCAGAGATAAACGCTCAAGCCAGAATTAAGTTTGAAACAAATTGCTAGGCCTCTTTCCTCATCAGTGACACTGTTTTTAGAGTTCTTCACTAAAGAGAAGAGTATAAACTGCATTCTGTGAAGAACTCAACTTTTGAAACACTTTTTGCCTATTAGGCTACTTTTGTAACTCTTCTATTGATTGGCACCAGAGTAGAAGAGAGATTAGATGACAGAGAAAATAGTAGAATCAGACCCAAGTTACAGGGGTACTTAGGGTCATCTCCTCTTCCTTCACAAATCCCCAGTGAGCATTTTTATTCTTGCTTTAGTCAGCAGGATCTTATCGTCATCCATTGGGACTGCAAATTTTGAGGGGTTGGCAGGAAGCAATGTAAGATCTATGCATATTTCAGGTAAAACCTGAGCATTTAACCTTATAGTGAACCTTAAAGTCAGAGGTACTTTGTAAACAGACGTGTCAGATGTGTTACTATGTTTTTTTCATAATGTAGTTTCTTTTTTTTTTTTTTTTTTTTTTTCAGAGACAGGGTATTGCTCTAACCCCCGGGCCGCAGGGCAGTGGCATGATCACAGCTCAAGTCACCCTCAACTTCCTGGGCTCAAGTGATCCTCCCACCTCAGCCTCCTAGAAGCTAGGATTACAGGCATGTGCCACCACACTCCGCTATATATATATGTGGGTGTGTGTTAAAGATGGCATCTTACTACATTATCTAGGCTGGTATCCAACTCTTGGGCTCAAGTCATGCCTCAGCCTTGGCCTCCCAAGTGCTGGAATTATAGGCATGAACCACTGCACCAGGCCAGAATGTATTTTCATTTAAACTTTTTATTGTTTTTTTGAGACAGGGTCTTACTTTGTCACCCAGGCTGAAGTGTAGTGGAGTGATCTTAGTTCACTGCAGCCTAAACCTCCTGCCTCAGTGCCCCAAATAGCTGGAACTATAGATGCGTGCCACCACACCTGGCTAATTTTCTGTATTTTTTGTAAAGACAGCGTTTCACTATGCTGCCCAGGCTGATCTTGAACTCCTGAGCTCAAGCCATCTCCCTGCCTCGGCCTCCCAAAGTGCTAGGATTACAGGTGCCCCTGGCCAAACTCAGACTTATTACATGCCTAAATACTGAATTTTTAAATAATTTTTAATATTCTGAAATTTCTTTTTCTAAAATTTTTAAGTACAAGCAAAAGTGCTGAGGATTGTCACATAAACTAAAAGTTTCTTTAATGCTTATTACCTGCCATTGGACTTAACCTTTAATCAGATAATGTTTTGCTTAAATCCTTATTTGCTCTTATATCTTTAACAACTGCTGGACTTAAGTATCAGATGCAACCTAATTAAAACCATTGACTGTTTCCTTTTCTGGCTTCTGGGACACATACAACACAGTGGAATATACCAAGAGATCCATTATCTGAAAATACTGTTTCTCTTTTAGAGAAATGGATATATAAGCTAGATATTTTACATCCATGAAAAGCCAGTGTTTTGTTTCCATATTCACCTAGTAACTCCATATTTCCTTCTTTCTTTTATCCTTTTATTTTGACTTTATAAAATGTACTGCCTTAAAAATAGATCAAGTTTTCAGCTTGTCTGACAAATATCAGGTACTTTGTAAATTCCCGTTATCCCAAACCATAGCATTTCAAGTTTGTTTTTTGTCTTCATAAAGACGAAGGTTAAATGGATGAGAAAGACTGTTACTTTTCCATTTCCTCTTGCTAAAACTTTCAGAGGTGAGGACAGCTACTCTCACTGATTATGTTGCTTATGTCATATCCATAGTCATCCATACTGTAGAGCAGTGGCTCTCAACCAGGGGATATACAGCTGTGTCTAGAAGTGTTTTTATTGTAATAACTGCGGAGTGCTATGGGCATTTAGTAGGCTACTAATCTCTACTGGATAGAGACCAGAGATTCTGCTACCCATCTCGTAGTGCACAGGATAGTCTTCTGCAACAAAGAATATTTCACCCATAAATGTCAATATAGCCAGTGTTGAAAAACCTGCTTTATAGTGGTCTGGGGATTATATAAGGAAAATGCCACAAGCATAAACATCTTAGAAAAGAACTTGAGCAGCCCATAAATGAACCCAGGTATACCTTTTGAACTGACGATGGCTCTGTAAAAGGTATACATTCATGTATGTTCTAGCAATAAATACGTTGTAACAGACAAAACCATTTATTAGACTGAATTATCTTTGAAAAATAGTTCTTTCTTTATCATGCCATGGACACTTTGACAGTCTAGTGAAACCAAATCAGTGTTTTCAGGCGGATAAAATAAAATGCATAGGATTACAAAAGAAACCAGTTATGTACTTTAAAAAATTCAAAACTATGCTATACTGGTAGGTTCTTTATTAAAGCATCAAATTATAGAATCCTTTAGTATGTCTAATAACCATAATTTTGAAGTATAAAGAAAACTGTAATAATTGTAATGTGATTTTTAAATATCTATGATTTCTATTGGTGACAGTCATAGATTCTAAAACCACTGTGATTTTTTTTTTTTTTTGACAGTGTCTCACTTGATGCCCAAACTGGAGTGCAGTGGCATGATGATCTCAGCTCACTGCAACCTCCACCTTTCAGGTTCAAGCGATTCTCCTGCCTTAGCCTCCCAAGTAGCTGGGACCGCAGACGCACACCACCAAACCCGGCTAATTTTTTTGTATTTTTAGTAGAGATGGGGTTTCACCATGTTGGTCAGGCTGGTCTCGAACTCCTGACTTCAGGTGATACACCTGTCTTGGCCTTCCAAAGTGCTGGGACTACGGGCATGAGCCATTGTACCTGGCCTATGGTGATTTTTTTTTTTTACTACTTTTTTTTTTAATGCCAAATTTAAGTTAGAATTAGATAAAAATAAAGGTAGAATTTTTTCTCTCGTCTTGGTTCATGTACAGTAGTTCAGAACCACTTTGTAAATGATCGTCTCAAAATCAGAAGAGAAAAAGGCTTTTCCTCTTGGCACAGAATCATCATAGTGAGAAATGAATTGATCATTTATTAGCTTTGGATAACAAAAATTCTATGCAACACCCAAGAATTTACCATTATATCTTAACAATGTAAAATTATCTCAAAAAAATCTGATGAAGTGTATTGCCTCTGAAGTTAGAGGGTTTGAGTTCAGCTTATTTTAATTGTATGAGTCTCAATTTTCTTATCTTTAAAACTGGCATAATAGTTCCTACTTCATAGATTTGGTGTAAGATTTCAAATGATATATTGCATATACAGTGTAGCATATGTACTGAGGTAAATGCTCAAATATTTACAATATTGATGATTACTGTTTAAAAGTACATATTTACATAGTTATATTAAAGCACAAAAATTTTTAATTCAATTTTTTGTTTCTTTTTCTGTTTCCTTCACTCAAACCATTACGTCCATTTTTAAATAAGCTGGAAATTATCATTCACTTTACATATTCATTTGCTGTAGAATTTCTTCTCTAGTGAATTGAGACTGATGAGATTTGCCAAAATTAAATTTCTATGATTTAAGGAATACACTTATAATTTGGAGAGGGATTCATCTATAATATATGTTATAAACCTGTATTAGTGTTTACTTAAAAGCTTTATGTGAATGAATTCTGAAGTTAAGGGTAGATTTAGCTTTGATATCATGAAAACCAGATCCTAATATTTTATTTATAGATTATCTTGATATCTTTGTGGATATCAAGATGCTAACCTAAAAATAAGTGACCTGTAAAGAAACACTCTCTACTCTGTGGCCACTTTCAGTTTTTGCCCTCTCTAATTGTGGGCAGGTGACAGTTTCCCAAGATGATAAAGTTCTACTTAATAGTCAGGATTTTAAAAATATCCCAGAATACAGTCAGGATTCGTGTATCTGCCAACTGCTCTTGGACTATATGACTGAATATAATGTTTACGATTAGGAGGTTTTAAGTAAATGTTCTTACAGATAATATTTTATGATGTTATTTTCTTTGTGTAGGTATAAATTTATAAGGTATATTGATAATTATACAGAGTAACAAGCATGATAAGCTGGTTTATCTTGCATTTTGGTGGTAGATTTTTTTTAATACTCTAATTTTTTATCTTCTAACTCTTTCCAGAATGAATTACTAATCTTCCAATTTCATCCCCCTTTATTTTTCAAACTAGGGATGTTTAAATCTGGGACAAATTGTGTATGCTTATTCATTTAAGTAATTTATAAAGGCAGACCTTGTTACAGGGTGTCTTTGAATGAAAAAAATTCTTCATTTATCAACAAATAATTATTTAGCCCCTGTTAAGTGTCAGGGTATTATTCTGGACACTAAAGGTACAGTAGTAAACAAAAGGCTCTGTCCTGGGCTGTTTATATTCTAGTCTTAACAATTGTTACTGCTCTGATAGTTTGCTAAAACTGAAAATGTTATTCTCTTAAAAGTGAATATAATTTTGTAAAATAACTGAGAAGCATTCTAATACAGGTAATAGAAGTGTTCTCATTCCTACTCATGTAAGACCGTACTATATTAAAACATGACAAATATTTAAACCATGGTTTTCATATTTTCAAATCTGCCCTTAGTATTGTTAACAGTTTATTTTAATCAGTTCTTATTTTTTTGTCTCTAATTTTTCTTTTCCAGAAACTGGCAGACCTTTCACTTCGTATCCAACAAATTGAAACAACTCTCAATATTTTAGATGCAAAGGTTTGTATTTCTGAATAATTTGTAGTATAAACTTTGCTGTACATATACCAGCTTTCTTAATCTTACTTAACTTTCATTGCATTTAGGAATGATTCCATTTAACTTCTGTATCTATGAAGTGATACTGGTTGTGTTTTTAATTTTACTACAGTTGCAAAGAAAATGGTGTTCAGTATGAAACATTAATTCAAATGTGCACATAGTTTGAGATAGGCAAATGCATAATGCAAGTAACATGTTAACAAGTTGAGCTGTTATATAGTTCACTTCATTTGATAGAAAATTCCAAAATCATTTTACTAGTTATTTGATAATACAATAATAATTATATAAACCTTTAGATGTCTCAGAGCAAACTTTGGAGACAATGTTTCTGTTTGCAGATACCTTAAGTACTAATGAAGAATACCAGTTTTGATGTCAGAAATTGCAAATGATAACTAAGAAAAATAGGAGACTGTTTTAGATTGAAAGCTTAAAGATTTTGATGACAGTGATATATTTAGTTTGGTTTCATTTTTTAATATATTTATATATTTCACTTGGTTTTTTTCTGTTTATATAGTTATGGAGACACTAGTGTATTTTCATGACTAACTTTTCTGAAATTAATATTTTCTTTGTCTATTTACCAAAAAAAACTAAGAAATATTCAATGAATATTTATTAGGAAGAAAAAAACAGTATCTCTTTTGAATATGACCAGAATATCTAGTTTGCACTTTCTAGGTCTCTTTATGGACTTCATCACCTGTGTTTCTCTTAGAACATTTCTCTAGTTTGAAAACCTGGCCTTGAATGTGTTTAGATATTCTTTTAGCAGCCATAACCACTTGAAACTATTTGGGCTGTAGCCACTATGCTAACTATGGTTATCAATCAACAGTTTTCAATGAATATTGCTGCTTGAGATCTTATTACCATTGTTTTTTTAAATTATTCTTTATTATGAATATGTATCTTATTTTAGTGTTTAAGGAATTCTTATGGAGTTAGAGTCCAAGGTGACACGTTAAGTTACCATATGGAGAAGTTAACCTTAGTTATTCCCATAGCCATAGCGTCATCCCCAAAATTAGCCAAACATGTATCATTGGTATCAGGATGAACTCAGAAAAGAAGGTTTGCATGGGTCTTGCAGATCTAACCTGAAATGCTTGACTATTTCATAGTGAAATGCCAAACCATTTCAGGTTGAAATGCCAACAATATGCCCATTTTTTTGCATGCAAGAAACATTTTAATAAAATTCAGTGGTGAGTATTCAAAGAAAGAAAAAAGAATGAGCTGTGTCATACATTAAAGTGTAAAGACAAGATTTTTGTCATATCCTAGATAATTCAAACTCAAAATTTGCACAAAGCACTTTTTTTCGAAGTATTATTAATAGAAATATTTTTACAACAACTTTACTAGGTACATTTTCTTATCTCCACTTTACAGGTGCTATTATTGAGGCATAGAGAGATTTATACAAGATCACACAGCTTGTGAGTGGTAGAGCTAAAACTTAAAGCTAGACAGTCTGACTCCAAAGACCAGTCTCTCAGTCCTTACACTACGATTGTCTACATTTTGAAAATGATATAAATGACATAGCTTCTTATATAAACTAAATTAGATTTTTGAGAAGTTCTTCAAAAGTATTTATATCTTTCCCCTTTAGTTTATGACATGGAGAATTAAAAACAAGATTTTATAAACCTATTTGTATAGACTTAAGACTGCTATTAAATATACACAAACCTAGAAACGTATCGTGGTCATCTATGCAGGTTCTATCTTTATAGTTAAACACCAGTTTTCTTTTCTCAGTTGTCATCTATCCCAGGCCTAGATGATGTCACAGTTGAAGTATCTCCTTTAAGTGTCACGAGTGTCATAAATGGAGCACATCCTGAAGCCACTTCAGAGCAACCACAGGTGAGTTCTAAGAAACGAGCAGATGTTCTTGGTTGAAACTGATAGTCTTAAGCAGGAGGTTGGAAAGAAGAAAAATAAAAACATAAAACTTCTAATAGTAAAATTTTAAAACCTTAACATAGAAAATGAAGTTTGGGAAAAACAAATTTGCTGTGTTATTTTGAAGGACTTCCTGAAGTTAATACTTTCTTTGCCTATGAAAAAGAAAATCAATCTGTATAAAACTAGGAAAAATCATCAAATAATTATTTTCTTGAAAATAATTAGAAATTTTTCTAAGTTCTTATAAGAAATATACATTTAAAATATTTTATTGTGAAATTTTAAAACATACACAAAAATAGGCCTACATTCACCAGTTATGATTTTGTTACAATTGCTTCATCTATTTTTTTGTCACTTGCTGAAATTAATTTCAGACATCATGTCATCTCACCCCTGCATAAATTTTTGAGCATCTCTGAAAAGTTTTGACATTTTCTTCTGTAACATTTTTCTTATATAAATGCCTTTATCATATACAATATAATTAACAATAATTGGCCAAGTGCAGTGGCTCACACCTATAATCCCAACACTGGGAGGCCAAGGCAGGTGGATCACTTGAGCTCAGGAGTTCAAGATTAGCCTGGACAACATGGTGAAACCCTATCTCCACTAAAAATACAAAAATTAGCCAGGTGTGGTGGCGCGCACCTGTGGTCCCAGCTACTTGGGAAGCTGAGGTGGGAGAATCACTTGAGCCAAGGAGTCAGAGATTGCAATGAAATGAGATTGCACTACTGCCCTCCAGCCTGGGTGACAGCACAAAACTCTGTCTCAAAAAAAAAAAAATTCCTGCTATTGTCTAACCCCTTGTTACTCTAATACGTATACCCCATGGACCAACTGCATGGCCATCACCGGCAGCTTGGTAGAATGAAGCATCTCAGACTTCACCCCAAAACTACTGATCAGAATCTACATTTTAAGAAGACCCCTAGGTGATCTGTAGGCTCTTGAAATTTGAGAGCTACTGATCTTAGAAATACCAGTTGTCTAAAAAGTGTGTTTTTGTAGTTGATTCGTTTGAATCAGAATCCTAGTAAAAGCTATACTTTATATTTGGCTCTTAGATCCTAATGTTCACTTAAGCTTCTGTAAAATTTTTTATTACTTTTTATTTCAAAAAAATAAAGATTATTTGTTGTTTGAGAACAGTCTCTAGTGTATCTCAGTGAGGTATTAAAATCTAAAACAAAATAATCATCAAAATGGTGGCCTACCAAAGTAATAATAATAAACAAATAAAACAAATAGACTTGTATAATGGAGTTCTGCCTTTATACCTGGAGGTACTTTTCCAGGATATATTTTAGATCATGATGATGTTGACAATGATGATAATAGCTAACATGTACAGGGTGCTTCCTGTGTACCAGGGCATGCACATTTCTAAGTGCCTTGCGTAAACTACTTCATTTAATCTTTACAGCAGTCCTATAATATAAGCACTATATTATCTTACTTTATAGATGGGTCAAATGAGGTATATAGAAGTTAAGTAACTTGCTGAAGGTCAAAAAGTAATGTAAGAACTGGAATTTTAACCCAGGCAGTCTGATGCCAAGAGCCCTAGCACTTACCTGCTACACTACACTGTACTACGCTGCACTACACTGTTCTCACTCCCCGTGCCCAATGTATTAAACATATTGATGATGTGTGGTGTGAGGCCCTGTAGAAAGAGCCATATGTTAATATGGTATGTATTTGGGTAATAAATTAGATGATCATTTACTTAATTAGATATTATAAAATTCAACATCCATTTATTTAATATGGCAAATTTTGGCTGGGCGTGATGGCTCATGCCTGTAATCCCAGCACTTTGGGAGGCTGAGACAGACAGATCAAGAGTCGAAACCATCCTGGCCAACATAGTGAAACCCATCTCTACTAAAAATACAAAAATTAGCTGAGTGTGGTGGCGCGCACCTGTAGTCCCAGCTACCCGGGTGGCTGAGGCAGGAGAATTGCTTGAACCTAGGAGGCAGAGGTTGCAGTGAGCCAAGATTGTGCCACTGCACTCAGCCTGGTGACAAAGCAAGACTCCATCTCAAAAAAAAAATAAAAACTATGTATGTGTGTGTGTGTGTGTGTGTGTGTGTGTATGTATATATACATATATATGTATATGCATATATATTTATGTATATGTATGTATGCATATATATATGTATAGCAAATTTGATTATCATGGCCACTCAAATATATAAAATGTGCAAGAGAATATCCAGATGTTGTAGAGGAGTTTAACTTTACATTATCTCAATTAAATGACTATCCTCTTTCTAAAACAAAACATCTATAAAGAATATTAAGAAAATATTTCTACTCTCCCTAGTAGTTACGTGGTAGACAGTGTTGTCATATATTTTTATAAAAATTTTAAGTGTACCTGTCTAACTTTGATTATTAATTTTTCCAGGTGTTATTATGAATGCCATCTATAATATGTACTTTAAAATTTTTATTCAGTTGTGTTGGTCCTCACATGTTTAATGTCCCAAAAAGTTGATTACCAGTAATCACAGCTGAATTTCTTAATGTGCTTTGGAAATTAAGAATAACCTGATATATGTCTGGCAGCTTTATTTAAAAATTGTACATGTAACCCTCTATAAATAAATTAGAGGGTTTATCAAGTTCTGTTGGCTTCCAAAGTTTGAATTATTGTGATAATGTTTTATGTTGATTAGTTTAATAAAATAACTGCTCAGCATGTTCTTAATATTCAAATCAACTTCTCATTTCTTCATTATTATTAAATGATATATTTTATATTTTATACAAAATATTTTGAAATGGGCTTAAGTATTACTTAATGCAGAGTTTTCATTGACATTCTAGTCAACTCAATTATCAGATAAAGGAGAATAATCCACTTTTTAGAAAAATTATTTATCACTCTTTCTAATCTATACATGAGTCAAAGACGAAAGCTTTGCATACTGATTTTTCGGCAAATTTAATTTCATGGTTCCGATTTTATCATTATTCACAATAGAGTACCCAGTTGTGGAGACTGAGATTGATTTGAGAATAAATGAAGGACAGTTGAGAGATATGATAGAGGATTGAATGGGTCATTCAAATAGCATGGGTCATTTAAATGGGTCATTTAAATATATTTCATAATTAAACCTTGTTGAGGTCTTTGTTATTACGCAAAAGTTAACAATTGAGAGCTGATATCTGGCCAGGATATATTTCTCATTTGCACAGTTTTGCTATTATATGAGTTTAATTTCCATAATTTTTTTAAAAACATACTTGGATATTATCTTAATTTTTTATTTAACAGTGTTTTAAAAGTTTTGCATTTATGTATATTATAGATGAATATATATATACTCACTTTTGTAACACTTAGCAATATCATGTAACAGAAGAAACCTAAAGGATTTTTGGGTGTTTTATTTGCTTTGGAGTTTTTGGCAGATTTAATTTATATTTGAATTATCTGAGGAAAAACTTCAATATGTAATTCACATTCATATTCTAACAACTATGAAGATAGAAAGATATTTATTTTTCTCTATTTCAGCATAGACGATAGACATAAAATCGATTTCTGCTAAGGTAATTCTTCTTAATGCTTATATACAGATAATGAGAGAGATTCACAAAATTAAGCTTTTTCTAAATGTTTGGTTTGATAGAAAAATCAAGTACTGTATACCGGCAGTTCTAGTTTTGCACTTAAGCAAGGATATGGATCTGATATGCACAAGTTTCAGTGACATGGTACCAAGACTGCCTGTATAACAACAGCATTTTTGTCTAAAAAGACCACTCCCCAGTATTCTTTATTGTAAGTTATATTTAGTAATTCATCTTAACCACTCTGTAGACAGTGTTACCGTTAATCGTTCCATCAGTAGCTGAAATGTATAAAACCAGATAATTTTGTTCTACAAATTCTCTAAAAATTGCTTTCTAAAAAGTTAGAAGAGCCATGTCCACTTAGAATAAAATGATTTAATAAATAAAGGGCTCAATTAGGTAGATGATAGATACGTAGGAAATCAATTCATCATTATCTCGGTAAACTTATTAATTTGTAAACAGTTCATAAGTTTCATTAGCTTTATTAAAAGTTTTGTTAAAATAGTATAACCCCCTATAATTCATGCTTTCTGTCAGCACTCTGAGGACAAGTAAAGCAGAATTTTAATTTTATTGCATGAATATACTTGCATTTTAAGGAACCAATATAGCATTGAAGCGTAACCTCCTCTGAAGTGATATTTAAATATTTGTAGATATTTGGAAACATATCTCATAACTAAATTATTGGGATTTAAATTTGGGGATATGATTTTTTCTGCCATTTATTGCCTTAGAATTATGAAAAGAAACATCCCTTTTAAGTAACATGATGGACCCTTTTTGTGAATTGTCTAAAGATTTACACAAAATACTCTCTACAGCAGAACAGTACACAAGACTCTGGACTACAGGAAAGTGAAGTATCAGCAGAAAATATCTTAACTGTAGCCAAGGATCCAAGATATGCCAGATATCTCAAAATGGTTCAAGTGGTAAGCTATTGGTCTGTCTTCTTTGTGTAGCAGCCTCATTTGAAATTCTTAACCCTGGAGGTTTTACTGTTATTTTTTCAATCTGAGAAAACTGCTAAACCAAGCTTTCTGTTATCTTACTTCTTTCCTATTTTAATTAATACTCTGATTTAAAAAAAAAGTCAGAAGTCAAATCTTGATAATTAGAATTGATCCCACATTTCAAATTAACATAGTTTAATTTAGATTTATGTAAATTTTTTTGCTTTACACAAAGTTATCAATGCAAATGTTAGAAACAGAAAGTAATGAAAGTAGACTATTCATTTGGTAAATCACTTGACTCTAGCTTAATCCCCGTACACTAGCACAAATAATAATTTTAAAACACTTTTTTATGTTCATCTGTCAATGATCTCTTGGCCATGTAAGATAATGCTTTTAATATTATATGACTTCAGAATTCATATTTTTCATAACAAATCATAACATGGTACGGTACCAAAAATATCTGCAGTTGTCTCTGATAGCAGAAGTTAACATTTTTTTATTCCTTTAGAAACTATTTCAGTAGTTGAAGGAGGTAGTTGTCCATCGTTTTTCTGTTAATCAAATAATTAAGGCCATGCACGATGACACACACCTGTAATCCCAGCACTTTGGGATGCTAAAGTGAGAGGATCACTTGAAAACAGGAGTTTGAGATCAGCCTGACCAACAAAGCAAGACCCTGCCTCTACATTTAAAAAAAAAAAAAAAGTTAACTCTGTATGATGGTGTGTACCTGGTAGTCCCAGCTACTCAAGAGGCTGAAGTGGGAGGACTGTTTGAGCCCAGGAGTTCAAGAATGCAGTGGCTGACCTTACTGATTATTCCACTGTACTTTGGTATAGGTGACAGAGAGAGACCCTGTCTCAAAAAAAAAAAAAAAAAAAAAAAAAAGTTTTTGTAAAATTGTATTATCAAGCAAAAGAAGCACAATGCTAATATTAAAGGACAGTTTTGTTTTGCTGTCCATGGGATAGTTTATCACCTAGTAAGTTAAAAGCAAATTCTGACAATCAGAAAGAGTAGACTGGCTCATTTGGAAGCTGCAATGGTGAAAGTGGTTAAGAAAGTACATTTACTTTCTGTAGCTATCAGAAGTGTAATTTTTCACTTTCACGATTCCATTTTCTTCTGAAGCCTAGAGCTCAGGGTATTGATGGTCAGTTTAGAAAAAAATAAACCAGACTTCGGGGTGAAAATATATGAAGTTTTTTAATTAATAAGAATAAAGCAAGCCCGGCGCAGTGGCACATGCCTGGTAATCCCAGTACTTTGGGAGGCCGAGGCAGATGGATCACAAGGTCAGAAGATAAAGACCAGCCTGGCCAACATGGTGAAACCCTGTCTCTACTAAAAATACAAAAATTAGCCAGGCACAATGGCAGGCGCCTGTAATTCCAGCTACTCAGGACTCTGAGGCAGAAGAATTGCTTGAACCCAGGTGGCAGAGGTTGTAGTGAG
>NW_016107333.1:19589053-19593823 GCF_001604975.1 Cebus imitator | reverse complement strand
AAAAAAAAAAAAAAAAAAAAAAACTATGGGGTTAGGCATGGTGACTCACACCTGTAATCCTAGCACTTTGGGCGGTAAAGGTGGGCAGATCACCTGAGGTTTAGAGTTCGTGACTAACCTGACCAACATGGAGAAACCCCATCTCTCTACTAAAAATACAAAATTAGCCTGGAATGGTGGCACATGCCTGTAATCCCAGCTACTCAGGAGGCTGACACAGGAGATTTGCTTGAACCCGGGAGGCAGAGGTTGTGGTGAGCCACGATTGCACCATTACACTCCAACCTGGGCAGGCAGCAAAAGTGAAACTCCTTCTCAAAAACAAAGAAACAAACACACAAAAAAACACTCTGTTTCACTCTTTAAACAAAAGGGAGATGCTTCAAAATGACTCTGAAAGATTTTTATGTTCACCCCTCCTTGCCAAACCTATGTAAAATAAGAAATAGGAACATCTGCTAGGTTATACTCTATAAAACTGCCCTGAAATCTTTTATGAAAGCTGCATCTTAGAATAGTTGTTAAATTCTTGATAAATTGCCTTTGATTTTACAAGAGCTTCAAAAACTCTTTTTCAGTATAAATCCGCCAACTGTTTATTCCACAAATATTTATCAAACACTTACTTTAAACTACTCTATTAGGTATTGTTTAGATTTACTTAGCGAGCTAAGGTTTCCAGATACCACTTGGAATTTTTATTTTTGTTATTAATTATGTAAACAAGTTCCATTGCTTTTCAGTCATATATATATATATAAAATAAATGACCCTTTAAATATTTACTTTTTTAATCATATGTCTTATCGCCTCAGTAGGAATAAGCCAAGATCCTTCACAGGCCCATGAAATCCTATACAGTTTAGCTCCCCTGTTACCTTTATGATCTCATATCCTCACTTACTCTTCTCCAGGTCTGCTGGCCTCCTTTATGTCCCTTGAATAAATATATTGGCAGTCTCCTGTCTCAGGGCCTTCGCTTCAGCTATCCTCTCTGCCTGAAACACTTTTCCCCAGATATCTGCATTGTTTGCTCCCTCACTTCCTTCAAATCTGTATTCAAAAATACTACCTTCTAAGTACGGCCTTCCTTGGCCACACTATTTTAAATTGCAGCATCCTCTTACCCAATTCCCTGTACCCCTTCTCTGCTGTGTTTTTCTTCTTATCAACTTCTAGCATTCTACATGTTTTATCTATTTACTCTCTCTCTTCTCTACAAGATTATAAACTCCACAAGACAGGGAATTTTTTCCTGTACTACACTATTCTTCATTCCTGCAACAGTACCATGTCTGTAGTCCTGTAAATGAAAATGCTTATAATTTGTCTATACCATTTCACCTTCTGATAGGTTTAGGTGATAGATTTCTTTTTCACACTAGCTCAGTGGTTTTCAGAATAAGAAACTTCCAAGATGTAAGTTCCTGGGCCCTCTCTTACAAAATTAGAATCTCTAGACTTGGTACTTGGTACATAGAGCATGTGTGTTTTGAAAAAATACTCCTGAAGAAGAACTGCTTAAAAATATTTTAAACTATATATTAACATCATTTAATTTAATTTAAAAACATTTAAGAAAATAAATAATTGTTTTATTTTTAAAAAGCCATAACTTTCTAACTGTACTTGTTACTTAACTCCAGCCCATCCTTTTTTGCTTGATGTCACTGAGTATGATTAGGGGTTAAATTTCTTCTGCCTCAGAGTTTTTCTGATTTAAGACAGATTTTTCTGTTTTTAGCCCTTTGTCTTATTTTTGCCTTTGGTAAGGGTATATCTATTTCCTAAGCATTTTCAGGGTTCTGGAAGTGCAACTTCTTCCTGGCATCTCCTTCAGACACATGGACTTTGACCTTCTTTTGCTCTGCTAAGTCATCAATCATTCTTCTACCTGCTCTTAATTTTTATGTAATTGGTTCATATATGCCTCTTAGTCATTAAAGCTGTAGGTCATATTCTGTTTCTAATTGTTAAGGGGTAATTTCAAGAAGAAAGTGGGGAGCGACATCAGACTGCCATCATAACACTAGAAGTCCATCCAACTTAAATTTAATTTTATTGTTTTTAGTTTTTTGTGCCAACTGACATCCCAGAACCTTATTACCCAACTCTTATTTTCTGTTGCTCCCTGTCCTAAATTCCAGTTTTTTTTCTTTGAGATGGAGTCTCATGCTTGTCTCCTAGGCTGGAGTGTAGTGACGCAATCTCGGCTCACTGCAACCTCTGCCTCCTGGGTTCAAGCCATTCTCCTGCCTCAGCCTCCTGAGTAGCTGGGATTACAGGCGCCTGCCACCATGCCCGGCTAATTTTTGTACTTTTAGTAGAAATGGGGTTTTGCTATGTTGTCCAGGCTGGTCTCGAACTCCTGACCTCAGATGATCCACCTGCCTTGGCCTCCCAGAGTGCTGGAATTCCAGGCATGAGCCATTGCGTCAGGCCCTGAATTCCATTCTTTAATCAGATAAAACCACAAACCTTTCCCTATATAAGTTCCATGCTTTTCCTTCTCTGAATCTAGATTGTCCTTCTCTTTATTGTCACATGTCCAAATTCTATTATCTAACATGTTCCTATGATTGTGTCCACTAAATCATCCCAGATTCTAAACCCACCAACACTTAAAGCTAGAAGTAATAGCTCCTTTTGTTGACCTATCCAATAACTTTACTGGTATTCTTTCTGGAATTTGTTACTTAATACCTTGTTTTATGATTATCTGTACATATTTTTATATCTCCAGTTGAAAATGGAACCAGGAGAGGAAGAATGGTGTCTTGATTAATCTGCATATTCATGTTAACAACTTACCCATAAAGGTGCTCAATCAATATTCGTTAAAGGACTATATATGTAATCACACATATTATCTCTCCTTCCTAGCTTTGTGCTACCTGGATATGTATAAATATGTTCTCATTTCTTCAAGTTATCAATTTAAAATGTTTTCAGGACCAAAACAAGAATAGACCCAATAGAGGTCCTCCTCAAGGTTGACATGAATCTACCAATCATTATTTTTTGGATTATGATTATTGAACAATCTATAAATTCACTTTTTCTTCTGTTTTCTAAGCATATCATGAGTGACTGTCAAAATTTCCAACAACAGATGTAGGCTACATGTTTGATAATGCCCAGAAATTTTCTTTCCTTGGTGTGATCACTACCGGAATTCCTGCCCCTTCTTTATTATCATTTATTTTGGCCTTTGTGTTCAAACTTAGGCACAAATAGTTGCATGTTTGCTTCATTGCCCCCTTTATCTATTGAGAAATTAAATTTTCAGCAGGGCAACTTAGGAATTTATCAGATATTCTAATATAGGCAAAATTAAGCTTCTAGTATGTGTAGATGGATAATATTCCCCATCGTGTCTGTATCTTTCTGCTCATTTACGGTGTTTTAAGAAAGCCTTATCTAAATCTTCCATCTGTCAGGGTAGCAAAAAAGTATGCTCCATCTGATAAAATTCTTGCCTTCTTTTAGCCTCACATAGGAGTTTCTTTATCACTTGTTCAAGAATTTCTATATATGTGTATATATTTTGATTTATGGTAATTGTCCTCTTTCTGCTGGGAAACATTGTAAGACATTTCTTTCAAGTGCCAATTCTCATACACAAGTTTATTCCCATTAAGTGTTAGCTTATTTATTTTGAAATTTCAGATTTGCTCTATTTACATACACACAGACACACACATCACACATACAGACACACTATTTTTTAGGCTATTGGCTTTGTTTACTGTTTACATTTTCCTCCTAATAATTTCCTGGCAGTTGTTCCACTGTTTTTTCCCTATTATATTGTTGTTATTCATAGGTCTAGTCTTACAATTTTAATTGAGGATTTTTTAATCTTTTGATTTCAGTGTAAAGCTTCTTGAACATACCTGTGGGTATTGCTGAACATAATCCATTGGTTCTTCCAAACCACTTAGCACTTTTCCAAGAGTACAATCATTCTAATGTCATAAGTTATCACCTAAAATATTATTCTTCAGCAGTATCCACATAGCTAGTTGTGTTTCCTATATCCATTCCTTTACAAAACTATAACTTTTAACTGGAAGAACAGATGACAGTACCACTCTGCGTTAGAAAATGCCTCACAGAAGTGGAGTGAAGAACAACCATTAGAGACCTATTACAATTTGTACCATTGAACCATTCATTTTCTGTCATAGACATGGAAAGAATACAGATGGCTTTGTATCTCTATACCTCAGGATGGTGATATGCCTTTCTGTTTTCTGTGTTTGTCTGCTAATTTGTTGCTCACTCTGAAAATGTGGTTCAATTCCTGGAGTATAACTGAGAACAAACAGGGTTAAGAGGGATATAGATAGAAAGAAAAGCAAATTTGACCACTGGCTATAAGGAGGAGCCTGACCCCAGCTGATTCTAGAGGGTGACTTCATTACAAACTACCTTATCATACTGAAAAGTGTTTTACTTTCCCAACAAGATTTTAAATTTGTATTAAAACCAATTTTTCTCAACTTTAGGGGTAACTAAAGTTTACTTACCTACCAGGCAAAATTCAGTTTTAGTTCTTAATGCACAGAAAGACCAATAACAACGTAATTCTTTAAATGAGTTCCAATTTGTCTGTTGGTATGACCTTGAGTAGCTTACCACCCATTGTACATAAGACAACAGGTTATAGAAACAGTTTTAAAAGCCTGCATCTCAGCTTTTAGGGAATTGTTTGTATTAACGAAAAGGAGGATAGCATTGTCTCAACAACAAAAAAGACCTCTTTCT
>NW_016107333.1:19581712-19589010 GCF_001604975.1 Cebus imitator | reverse complement strand
AATATCTAATCCTTTATGCCAACAATATCTAATCCTAAGATCCTAAAAATAACTGTCTCTATACATTCAAAAGGGAATTAACAGTGCCACAGGTCTTTCACCTTGTGAAAGGGTAATAACAGATTTATCTCTTTTTCTATTGCCTTTATATTCTTTTCATTTAAAAATATGAGTTACTGCTCCATAAGCAGAGTCTTATACCTCTACTCCAATTATACTGAGTTTCTTTTTCCAAAGTGTAATATACTTCCACTCAATATCATCTTGATACATAGCTCCTCAACAATCTTTTAACCATTTCTGTTTTTTAGAACTATTTTGTCTTATGTAATATGACAGAACCATGTTTTTCAAGCCCTTTTGGCTTCTTCTCTAATATAGAAAGCTTTGATTTGCAGAATTCTCATGTGATCATTCACTTTAGATATGGCAGAAAGTCTTGCATGTTACAAAAACAGATTTTTCTTGATTTTAAGACTTTCTGGGTATCAGGATGAACTACAGGCTCCCTTGGCTTCCTCCCTAAACTGCTATGAAAACTTCCTCTACCTGGGTACTAACTATCTTCTGGAATGCCTTGCTTTTATATGTGCCTTGCTTCACTTGCCACATACCTATAAATCTATTTTACAGTCTAGAGAATTAAAACTATTTAATCAATATAAACTCCTTTGAGAGTATAGAGGTACAAACCAACACAGTCCTTCACTAATTACAAGTACCAGTTCACAGAGTAATAAGCAATACCTTGCTTTTTGCTCTCCATGCCTTTTTCTGTCACTCCTGGATTACTGCCCTCTGAGAGATAAAACAATGATTAGTTTAAAACAATGAAAGAAAAGTTGTTCTTTTTCTGGGAGAAAATTTCATTGCCTAGGAGTACACCCAGATCTTTTCCCAGAACTTCTGGGATACAACATGGTATAGTTTCTTAGCTTTGTCATCACATCAGGCCATGTCACCTCTCAAGACTTCAGTTCTCCTGTACATAAAATGAGATCAGAAGTTCCTTTTAGATTTATGATCTATTAATTGATCCCCAAATTTGAATCTCATTGCTAATGACTGTTGCTGGAACACCTGCTGGCATTTTCTGACTTTTTTTTTTTCCTTTTTAAGCAAGTTTTATGCAAGATTTTTCAGTAATACTTTTGTGTTCCAAATGTGGCACATAATTGATTTTGATTTAATGTTTGTTGTCATAATAGTGCAGCACAAGCCTTTACTAAATTACATATTGCTTTTATAACTTAACTGGAATTGTGTACATAGATCACTTTTCCAACAATTCTCCCCTTTTTACTGGCAGATCTTGGTGAATCCTTTGCCAGTAATAAATTGTGCATTGGGAAAGTCCGACTTCCACATTAAGAAGCTAATGACTTGTATTTTTTGAAACCATATTTGCCAAAACAGTCTCTTGGACACTTAGGCTTTTTTAAAGCTCTATTTTCTTTGGCTGGCTTAAAATGTGAATTGAATAATCTCTTTGGTTCTGGTGGTTCTGATGCATCTGTTGCCAGTGGTGGATGTTGGCCTGAGGAAATGTGACTTCCATTACCTAAGGATGAGGAGGCTCCAATGATTATTAAAGATGTTCATCGAGAAGTTAGGCACCTTGGACCTTGTGAAACCAATCAAGCAGGAAGTAGCATGTTCTTCAGATAACAAACAAGATGTAGTTATTGTAAGAGTAGTTAAAATCTTTAAAACCTTTTTTTGGATATGACCCCAATGTGGCTTTCTGTGTTTTACAGAACTCCAAGTCCTCATCACTGATCAACAATATAGTCAAAGTATAATCAAAAAAGAGGAGCTATTGGTTTATATATAATCATAGCTGTGAAAACCCTGTTACAGATTTAGCTTAATAATTATGTGTTTTTTTATGGTTTTTAACTGTAGGTATTATAATATTAATATGTATTTCATTTGTTTTATAATACCTAAGGCTTACTAATCAATATCAAGATCAACATTTATTGAGTACATGAAGGTTTGTGGGATGGAGGAATAACTTTTGTATTGTTTTAGCCTCGTTTTGTTCATTGAAAATAAAAGCTTCATGTCCAATTACTTTGATTTTCCATACTTATAAATATAAAGAAAAGATACAAATGAACATTTGTCTGTTTAATTAATTGCATTATTTAGCCAACTTTGAAAACTTTAAGTAAAAAATATTTTATCCTTCCCGTGAACTAAATAGGTAGGCAGGTCTGTCTGACTACAACTAAAAGAAAGAAGCAAAGCTTAGCAAAATAGTAGACTATATAAGCAGTAACTTTGAGTTGGGATAAATGAAATTAAAGTGACCTCTGACATTTGTCCTCCTCCTTCTACTTTCTATCTTACATCAAATGCAAGAAGGTTTGGATAGAGCTTTCCTTTAAGCAGAAAACTGACAGTTTTCCACCAACTGGAAGCTCCTACCGTGTTACCTGTGCTTTGCCATGGCAGTATACAGAAGACCTAGAGACAGATAACTTTTGTCATACTTTTGTCAAAGAATTACAAAAATTACTCTCTGCTAAAGTCAGTGAACTGGCCTCTAAGGAAAGTATGTGTGAAGAATAATTATGCCAGGTTTACAGATAATGATTTTTCCATCATTTTAGCTGCCTTTTGAACCCTCCCCATGTTGCCTTGAAAGTTAGGGAGCTTAGAACCACTCATACTATGTACAGATTTAATGTTGAGAAGTATTGCCTTTCTATTATGTATTTGTCCTTTGGTGTATTTTAAAATTTTCTTGTTATAAGTGTTTGTTAGAGAGCAGTAAACAATGATGCTGCTAAGTTCAGGTTTTAAATTTCTTGCTTTTTCTGATTTGTGATAAAGATAGAAGATTGAAGGATTTGCTTGCTGTGTAGTGGGCAGATACTAAATAGTTATATGGTTGTCATGTCAGTGCCTACTTGGTAATATTATATATGCCTCCCTCAATTCTCATTTCTTTATTTCTCACTAATACCACTGTTGTCATAATAATATAGCTGAGAATATTTTCATGCAAATATCACATTTTTCTTACAGCCATCCTTAGGTGGCATTTAATTGCCATGAAAGTATTTATTTTTGAATAATTTGTTTCCAGGAACTAGTTGTTTACCGTAACTATTTTTGTATATAGTACATACAGTCTCTGGAAAATATATTTTGAACTTGAGCCCCTCAGAACATTCTATAATTCTCAGTCATATTTGAAGAATAGTCACATACCAACAAACTAATAGATGGCATAGATGCCAGTCTCCATTAGAGTTGTAGAAGGATATTTGGCTACTGTAGACTTGAGTTCTTTATTTTTTTAATAAAACATCAGGCAAGTAAAATCAATTTTAATTTAAAAAATTTAAAAGGGGGAATAAGTGAAACATAAGAGAATTCAAAATGTAAAATAATCTTTTTAAAAAGTTGATAAGCTAATTTAAGGTGCTAAATTTGTCAAATCAGTTTTTCATGAGTGTGAAAGTGTATTTGAAGAAGATGTTATTTCTTCAGAATTTATTCTCCATATTTTAGTGTCACTGGTATTAAAATTCAAATAATTTAGATAAAGTGGAGGATGGTTTATCTGAAACAGTCCTTTTTAAGCCAAAATGTTTAATTCTTGATTTTAGTTTATTTCGCCAAGTGCCAATAAAACTTATTTATCTACCTTAAATTCATCACAGCACCAAACCCCTGTCCCCATCTCCTGACAGAAGAAAGTAAGGCAAAGAGAGAACACAAGAAAGCAAGTTTAGGGGAGAGAACTTCCAGAGGATTAGCTCAGAGTCATTCTAAGTTTCACAGGAATTTCCTTTAGATGATGCATAAAATGATAATAAACAGAAGGCATAAACAGAAAAACATTTTAACTTATGACTTTATATCTTTCCTTCTAACTCATTTAAGCAACTCCTTAACTCTTTGGAAGGTGTGACAAAAGGAACAGCACTCTACTGTTAGGATTCATAAGGAAGCTCTTGATGCACACAAGCGATAACAGTTGTTATGCTTGCTGAAATGTATGGTATCATTCTTTTCTCTGATGCAATAGTAATTTTTTAGTTTTCCAGCTTTGATTTCTCAATGCCCTTCTCTTGCCTTTCCCACTGACCACCTCTGCCAGAAATAAGAAGGGATCTCACATAAGTTTTCCAAATTGGTGTATTTTAGAAACACCATGATTCTCACCTTAACTATAAATTTATCTAAGATCATGTTTAATTAATGAGAGAAAAACTAAGGACCAGAGGAGCAAATGAGCTAGGATAAGCAAGTGGGCTCACCTCAGAAGGGAGAGAAGTGCCTTAGAAGCTTTAGAGACCATGAACTTGAGGAAGGCATTTTTAGCACTATATCAAGGATCTCAGATGGTATAAGCATTCATAATGTGGTAGATGGTCCTAGGTCAGAAGATAATTTGTCTTGAGTGGGTCAAAGCAATGTGAGATGCAAACACATACTTCATTCGTAAGCTAATTTTTTGGGTGAGGATTATTTTAGATTTTGGAGTAATGCTGTTATGTTAGCTATATGTGTTAAAAGGAAATTAAAGAAGATTTCAAAAATACTGAATTTCATTGGGAAAAGTGAATGAAAGTTTTCTGTTCTTTTACCTGAAGATAACCTCATTTTTGTGTTTATCTTAATGCCATCATTTTAAAAAATATTTTCAGACCTAAGTATGACTTTCTGAAGATTTCCATAATACAGTGAAACACCCCAGATTTTCTTTTCTTGTTTTTTCCTAGCCCAAGTTCACCAATGACTTTTATTCCATAGATTAGTTAGACCATGTGCTGATGACACGTTGTTATCAGGTTGAAGGCCCTTTCATTGTGGTTTCTGTAGCCACATGGAATGCCTAATCCTGGCCATCTCTCTTTAAATGGGTGCCTGTTAGATCCCTAAGGGCATTGAATGAGAGAATCATACCAGTTCAAACAAACTACCACTACTGGAAAATTAATTCAAAAGTGAATATGCTGTTATGTCAATCAGTAGCATCATCTTTATTGTTAATTACTAAGGATTCTGTTCTTTGTAACTTTTATTACTATATTTGGAGATATTTCTTTAAAACTTCTTGAATAGGTGCAACGTAGTAATAAGTTTTGAAAAACTGATCAGGAGACTTCTGAACTTATTACACTCTTTGTTACATTTCAGTTTTAGATTTAAGGAGTACATGAGCAGGGTTGTTGCAAGGGTATATTGCATGATGCTAAGGTTTGAGGTACAAATGCTCCTATTACCCAGGTAGTGAGCATAATACCCAGTAGGTAGTTTTTCAACCCTTGCCCCATCCCTCTCCTCTCCTCTCTTACCATCTCCAGTGTTGGTCATTTCTATCTTTATTTCCATGAGTACCTCATGTTTAGCTTCACTTATAAGTGAGAACGCATAGTATTTAGTTTTGTGTTTCTTCATTAATTCATGTAGGATAATGGCCTCCAGCTACATCCATGTTGCTGCAAAGGACATGATTTTGCTCTTTTTTTATGTCTGTGTAGTTTCCCATGGCATGTATATACTACATTTTCTTTATCCAGTCCACCATTGATGGGCACACAGGTTGATTCCTATCTTTGCTATTGTGAATTATGCTTTGATGACCTTGTGTGTGCATGTGTCTTTTTGGTAGAACTTTTTATTTTCCCTTGGGTATCTACCCAGTAATAAAATTGCTGTGTTGAATGGTAGTTATATTTTTAATTCTTTGTATACTCTTAATTTAATTAGGAAATTTCAAAATGATTTACTATAAAAATTCTCTTAAAGTTCTTATTCCTGTAAAGGAAGATTTAGAAATTTATAATTAATGTATATTTCAAAGTAGAAATACTGTAATCATTTGAATGAAATTATATATTAGGTATATATACCTAATATATATATAATATATATTATATATATATACCTAATATATATAATATATATATATATTAGGTATATATTCATAATGGTGTTTTAGCATTAATTAGCCTAGCATAGCAAATCTATAAATTTTAGATGCTGCTTTTGCATTTATAATGCAGAGAGGAAAATGGGTCTTCAACAGCCCCAAATTATCCTTAAATCAGCAAATACTTGAGTAGCTACAGTATGCAAAGAAAATACCATATACTTTTTTTTTTGGTGATCAACAAGTGATTATGTCTATAATAAGTATGTTTTATGCAGGCATGGGAGGCAGGTTAAGGGAGTAGTGAGTCAATCACATAGGGAAATTTATGAATTGTATTTTCAGTTGTGTCATAACAATAGATCCCTTACTTTTTTAAATAATTTTCTTAAAGGTTTTTCTTCATAGGCATTCAGGTTAACCTTAGTTCTCACCTATAAAAGTCACAGGTTGAACCACTAAAATGTATTTATTTTATGAACAAAGTAACAGTAATTGCTTTACCAACTTCCTGGGGCCCTGGTCTTGGCTGGTTTCATTTTGGTCCATTTTTTAGTGTGATTTCTTCCTTCACCTTTAAAGATACCTCACTGGAGTCAGTGAAGAATACTTTCTGACTGAAACTGATGTCTTAAGATAATCTTTGAAAAAGGAATAACTTACCGTTAGTTTTCATAGAAACCACTGTGTGTGTATATATATAACATATATATATATATATGTATATATATATTACTAGTCAAGATTTGTGAGACTCTTTTTGACCCACATATTTAAGTTCTAATTAATAATACTTGATGGTAACAGTATCAGAGTTAATCTCAGAGTCTAGCATTTTCTAGGTCATTAGAAATAAACTTTCCATTTTTTTAGATAGCCATATTCACTTTACAGTGATTAAAAGATCTATTTAAATTAATTTATATTCCTTCACTGAAAGCTTTGAAGAGAAAGATCATCAAGCATTTGCTTTCTTTTGTGTTATAATTTGTTCAGTGAACAGTAATTCATTATATATTTTATCTGAAAATTTTATCCTGAATGCAGCATGCTATGAATTTATTTTATAAACTGCAGTCAAATATTTTTAAAATAGCACTGTTGAAACTCAGAAGGCAGGGGCCGGGCATGGTGGCTCATGCCTGTAATCCCAAGCACTTTGGGAGGCTGAGGCGGGAGGATCACAAGATCAGGAGTTCAAGACCAGTCTGGCCAACATAATGAAACCCTGTCTCTACTAAAAATACAGAAAATTAGCCAGGTTTGGTGGTATTCGCCTGTAATCCCAGCTACTCAGGAAGCTGAGGCAGGAGAATCACATGAACCAGGGATGTGGAGGTTGCAGTGAGCCAAGCGACAGTGCGAGACTCCATCTCAAAAAAACAGAAAGAGGCCAGGCGCA
>NW_016107333.1:19577305-19581696 GCF_001604975.1 Cebus imitator | reverse complement strand
AAAGATATGAGTCCATTTTATGAAGTTAAATTTTAAGTAGAAGGAGCCTAATTGGAGGACCGGCTGCCTTTTAACAACCTGTAGCATCTTTTCAAATTCTACTAGTTCCCGTTCTCTGCAAAGAAGAAGCTTTTTCCATCAACGTATTCAATAGATCTGTTTTTTATTGTTGTCTTAGGTGGGGAAGAAAACTTCATGTTTTTCATCCTTTATAACTGAAATGTTATGATTCACATTCATAAACTAAGAGGATAAACTTTAAAATGTAAGAAGCATTTTTAGTTATTTTTAAACTAGGAAAGTAATTTATCTCTCTTGAGTACAAAGGTTTTTTTTTCCTCCTTCTAATCTAAAACTTTAGGAAAATTTCAACATGGTTTATAAAAGGATTTTGTCTTTTGACTTTTTTTAACACAATAAGAAATAAATGTAAATATTGGCAGGCCTATAAACCTCTAAACAGTTTTTTGTGATATAAGAAACTAGTATTTAACTATTAGTGCTGCCATCATAATTTCATTAGTGTGGCTCTGTACACACTTTCTCCAGTGACGCAAATACAGATGTTATTTTTTGGAACATCAGACTTATGGCTGCCTTCTCTCTTCTTCATTACTTATGTTGGACACACTGCCTGATGTCACTTGCCAAAAAAAACCCCACAGTTCAGTAGACTTCAGTTTTGAGGTCTTTCTTGTCCTTCTTAGACCACCAGTAGCTTTGTCCGTTGGCAATCAGAAATTGGACACTTCTTTTTGGTGTTTAACAAACCAGACTCTCTTACGTGACCTCTAAGGAAGAATATAGCAAACTAAGCAACATCACTGGAAACAACAGCAGATCCCTTTGGAATGCATTCTTTGGAACACAGGCCAGATTATTCTTTTTATCAAGCTTTATGAGATTTTTATTAAGGTAGCGATAAGTCTAAGAATCAAGTAAGATATGAACAGTTGTGTATATTTTCCTTTACCCATATCCATATACAGAAATGACAAGATACCAAATTGTATATGTATCTGTGCTGTTCTACTGTAAGCAGACCCCAGAAACTAAGGTTCAAATTTGGAGCTTACAGGTTTAGGTTTCTATTAGTCTTATTGTATAATCAATTCCGTGAAGCTAATGGTCAAATAGAGGGCTTATCTAATTCTGCCAACTTCCCTGTTCCCCATTCCCCTCTTCCCACCCACTGCTTCCCCTCACCACCACCCAATATACACTTTCTTTGCTATATTTTAGGAATTTTTTTTCAACCTCATTCTCCTCCCTTCTCTTGTCTTGGCTTTGTAACTTATTTGTATGACCTTTCCAATGATGTCTTGTGGATTATGCTAAAGTATAATAAATAAATCACATGCTTGAGTTTGTAGAAAGACCTTATACCATCAAACCATAGTTAATAGAAGCCAAGAGGTCTTTTTAAAGAAGTATGACATTAACTCTGCTCTTCTCTTTTTTTCTTAGCACTTACATATCTTTTTGTGGAATGTTCCAAACTCGTAACTTACCCCCTGTTATCCTAAATAATTGAATGACATTTAATTATCAATGCCAGCTGTGTCATTCAAGTAATCAGCTTTCTCCTCTACTATGAAAATTTTGTTACTAAGTACATTTTGTTTTTAAATATATTTCATTCAAGTCTTAGTTTTAGATAATATATTTCAAAAGTGGTGTTAGTTTTTATTTCTTGCTTACTTTATTTCAAACTTGAGTCTGTTCACATTGGATGTCCCCAGCAAGTGGGCTTTTTTCTTTTTGCTTTTCTCTTTTTGCTCATTAAACTTATCTTCCACCTTCTTTGTCTTCCAAACCTATTATAATGCACTTTTCAGAATATCTCAAAAATTGTCTCATGGAACAATATTGCTTTCAGAAGTATAGTTTTGAAGAGAATTCTGTGATGGTACTATTTATATTGATTCATCTAATATTTAGAATGCACTTAAGTATTCATTTTTATCTGAGTCTTAATAAGCTAAATTTTACTAATTTATAAGATAAAACACAACAGTTACCAAGATAAGTATACAAATGGGCCTGCAAATGACTGCTTTGCCTTTGCTACCTCTCATGAGAGTCTTCTAAGTAACCTGTAAACTCAAAAGAAAGCCTTTGCTTTCCTAACCTTATTTAACCTAGCAGGCTGTGAGAGGGGATGTGGCTATTTTTTTCTTCCATAGCCAAAATAAGTGGTTATGAGTCTTTCAGTAGCTATCTTTTCTGGGCATTTTTTTAAAGTAAATAAAAATTAAATTTTTTGACATAAAATTTTCTGATCAAAAAACTGAGGATTAGATGTAATGATTTAACTTAATTTGGCAAGATCAAATTTGAAACAAGTGTACATATGATAGGTTAGATTAAGATTTGTGTATATTTCTAAGTGTTTATGTTTTTCATTTTAGACAAACTCCTATCCCATCTTCAAGATGTATATTTCAAGATAGCTATGGGAGAGGATTTTAAAAGTTCCTACCACAAATAATAAATATTGGAGGTGACGGATATGCTAAATAGCCTAATTTGATTATTCCTCAATATATACATATTTCAAAACAGCATACTTTACCACATAAACATGTATAATTGTCAGTTAAAAATAAAAGTAAAAATAAATGAACATCACAACTGGCTAGTGATAAGAGATGAGTGTGCAACAGCAGTAGAGCAGTGATTGGGCTTTTTCCTGTGTGTTCCTGGGTGTACCTTCCTTCTTATGCCACATGGGGTGAAAGAGTCCCATGCTGTGACTCTGCCTCCTTTAAGGAGACAGAATCAAGGCCCTCAAATTGAACACATCAGTCTAGTGTTTCTTATCCTTGGGGATGGTGTGAAGAGGAGGAGTTGGCAGATTTGATGACATCTTCTCCCCTTAGAGCTTTACTAAGTGAACTTGGAATAAATTAGTTGTATATCAATTCTCTTCCCTTTTCAAGTAAAAGTATTCATTGTATCACTTCAGCTGGTATTTTAATCATTCGAGTAATGTTTTCTTTCTTTTGGTGATATAAAAAGAGTGAGAATATGATCTCTGTTTTCTATATGGCAGAATTAGTAATGAATAAGCTCAAATGACTTAATTTGGGCTTATGTGATATTGGATAAAACTGATTCTGTTAGGTCAGTGTAAAATGGGTACTTTACTAGATTATGCAAGTGCTAGGCATGTGCTAATTTAAAAGTAGAATACGAACTCTTTTAAATAATGAGGGATCTAAAGGTCTTGTTTTAGATGGTATGTGTAGACATATAAAGGAAGCATTTTTAATGATCAGATTATCTCATGTCCTTTGCTTAGGGTGTACCAGTGATGGCAATAAGAAACAAAATGATATCAGAAGGACTAGACCCAGATCTTCTTGAGTAAGTAATTCTCCTAATATAATGATATTATTGCCAAGACATTACTTTGTCAGTTATAATAAAAATATTTCAAATTCTCTAAATTTTTTCTCTACAGTGTTTTACGGTTGAGGATATCATCTTTGTAAATAGTGTCTTTTATGTTACCAAAAAGAAAAATATACTATTCTACTAAAACCAGCCTTTACACATTTTAGGAACAGCTTCAGTAGATCAGTAATGATTCTAGGTATCCAAAAGCGCTGAAATTTAATGACAGTTTTTGGGGTTTTTTTTCCTTTTTGTGCTACCTCCTTCTTGGTTTTTGTTTGTTTGTTTTGTGCTTTTTTGGTGGGGGGTGATAATTATCTACCAGGGGGTAGATGATTTCATTTAAGATCTTAGTTTGTAGGAAATTTAGTCTACTATAATGTAGGTTAAGGCAGATTGAAAAATAAATAGGTTAGTTACCCTATGTCTATGTTCATTGTTATTAAGAAACTAGATACTAATTTATGTGAAATTTTTTAACCTTAAGGTATTTAATTCCATATTATGTGGGTTTTATAAAATTTTTTTGAGAAATGATAAAAAAAATTATGGCTCAGAATTTTGACAACTATTTATTTCATCCAAGTAAATATGGCTACATAGTTGATCTTGGATAAAATATATCATAATGGATTTTTCAGAAGAATTCTGTTTTGCAAGTATCTAGGTACTTGTAAAGAATCTTTCCAGTTTGGGGTTGCAGTTCAACCCCATGTATTTCGCGAAGCGCTCTAAGCACTCATTACTGTGCTAGCAGTATACTTTGGAATTTTTACTTTGGCTCTCAGTCCTCCAAGAAAAGGTGTACACTTTGGAGGTTAAACACGATGAAATAGTCTTTTTATCATATTTTATCTGCCAAAACATGAAATTTATTAATTATTTTAAAGTCTGAAAGAATGAATGTCCAACATATATCTACATTTGGTATACATCCAAGTAGCAAACGGTTCAAGTGTAGTGGCATAGTTTGGTAACTTGAGCTGAAGCAT
>NW_016107333.1:19556993-19577270 GCF_001604975.1 Cebus imitator | reverse complement strand
ACACACACTTTAAAAGCCAGATGGATTGTGATATATATTTTAATGTGAATCGAACATATACGTTCCATCCATTTTGGTACTCATTGCAATATATAGGTTGTAAATATAGTTAACATTTACTATGACCTCCTATTGCTTCTGGAAATACATAGACCTCCTATAATAACAGAGAGCTAAAATTACCTTTAAATTATGACATTTTTCTAGAGTAAATATAATAAATGGAAAATTAGCTCCCTACAAGCATCAGCATATGCTGGATATCCAAGCCTTTTATCTGCTTCTGGCTTCATTTCATCCCCTGCCCAACCTAAATCTACTTTATAATCCTTTACTTCAACCCACACTGGCAACTTGATAATCATCCTTGATTCTGTCTTATTCCTTACCCACTACAGTGTCAATCACTATGATTTTCTCATTTTTAATATCTCTCACATCTCATCATATTCCTCCATATCCATTGCTGTTTAGTTCTCGCCCTCATGCTTTGTAATCTGAATTGCTATAGTAGCTACTGATTGGTTTTCCTGTTCTCTTTCAAGTCATCCACTGAAGCCTGAGTGGATTTCTTCATACTTAATCATTGCTTCACATCTTCCTGTGACCCTCCACTGCCTTCAACATGTAGTCTAACCTCTTAGTATTGTATAGAAATGCTTTTATCATTAAGACCCAGATTCTCTCACTAGCTTCATCTCTTGTGATTCTTTCACATATGCCTATTTCATGTAGCCACACCAAACTACTTGCTGCTCCCTGAATGTATCATTTTCCTTTCCCTTTTGGTGTCTTAAATGTTTTCTTCTCTCTGTGAAACTCCCTTCCCCCATCTTATTGGCCTGGCTAACCTATTATTCTTCAAGACTCCATCAGGTATCACCACCTGATAGAATCCAAAGGTAACTACCATGGGGTGAAGATCCCAGGCCCTTCAACATTTCCTTGTATCTCACTTGGCCAGTTTGAGAGTATTTCGTTGTCTATAAATGTTGAGAAACATTCACTTGTGAGGTGGTGCCAAGTTTAAGGGTAAAATTCCAGTAACAATTAACATTGTCTTACAGAAAAGCTGCTCCTCAACCACAGCCTGGAGGCTGAATTCTGACCCATTACCTCATAAGCACATGCCATTGGTCACCAGGGGCACTGGTTGGAATGGGGGTGACTCACTGTAACCTATCATCACTACTGGCAAAGCAATTTTAACTGTCTTTAGCTAGATATGATAAGTGGAATCAACCACCTTATTAACAGAGGAATTCTGGTGCTTTTGGAATCATGTTTACATAAAAGTTAGCCTCACTTTGGGAGAAAAGTATGAGATGATGAAAGAGAAGAAAATGTGCCATCCAAGGCAAGAGTACACTTTTATTTAGAATCTTAGGTACATTTTAAGCCTCAGCCAAGAACTTTCAGTAAAGATTGTTCTGTGTTCTTTTTTATTTTAAAGTGTAAACATATGCTTTCTTTTTTATTAGCTTTAGGTAGTAAGACAAACTCATATAACTGTTGGAAGAAATGGCCTAGATCTGCCTGCACTAAGCAAAGGGCAAAACTGAAGTTAATATAGAAACAAATACTGATCAGAAAATATAATGATATTTGATTGACTTATGTATATAAAAAATTGGAAGCTGAACGTACATAATTTTAAACCAAAAATATTTACATGATAAAGGAGAAGAGACCCTGGCAATTTTCCTAGAAAAATGACTATTACAGAATTTTAGGAAGTCTATAAAACTGTAGAAAATGCCTGATAATTACTAAATAAAAAATAGATTTTATTCTTCTGTTTGTTTTTAAAAATTCAAGTTTTTGAAAATAATCATTTATATATAACCAAGAATTAGTCCTGTTTAGCTTCTAAAAATTAGTTTTACTACCACTGAGATAAAAAGATAGTGTGAAAGAATACCTTTGTCACCAAAATATTCGAAACAGTTTAAGGGGAAAGAAAATGGAAAAGTTTAATTGGTCTTTGGCCAAAGGTTAATCTGTTTTAGCTTTACATTCAGAAATATAGAATGGGTAAATCATGCCTTAGATATTCTTTCAATCATTGCCTAGATTTTCTTGCTTAGAAAAAAAGAAAAACGTTTCTCCCCATCCTGTTCTGTCCTCTTACATTTATGTCCCTGAACTAACGTTACTATTGTTACCTAGTAATTGCTACTTTTACTGTTCTAGGATAAACAGATCAGCTTCTGGACTTGACCATCAGCAAGCCATGAAATTCATGGTGGTTAAGGCTCAGGAATAAGGCCTGCTTTAGAGATGGCCTGCTTGTATTCAGACTCTACCCTGCCACTCTCTAGCTGTATGAACCTGGTTTGATTACCTAACCTCTCTGAGCATCAGTTTCCTCATCAGTAAAATGAGAAATAGAAGAGTTCACTCCCTTATAGAATTGTTTAGACTAACATAGATAATGATCTAAGCACTCAGCACAGCTCTGGATAAGCAGTAAATGTTTAATAAATATTAGTTGTGATTTATTAATGTTTTAATGGAGGAATATGTAGCAAATTCTAGACAATGATTAATCGGGCTTTTGGATCACAACTTGTTTATAATCCTTTAGTTGCCTATATAGTGTTCTCAACAAAGACATATTTAACATATACAGAGTAGTTATCTTTTTAAATTACATTCTGTTTTCTTAAACTGAAAACCTATATTGTTACTTTGCTATAAAGAACAGATTTCTGAAATTGAAATTCAGTTGATCACACTCTTAACCTTAGTGGGAGGGTACAGTGTGCATCTTATCAATTTGGCTAAAGAAAACATATAAAAATTGAGTTCAGAACCAGACTTTGAACAGAACTAGCTCAGTTGGGATTTCTCCTGGATATATCTATCCAAAAGGCATTTGTACTATCCTCCCAGACAGTGGAATGGCCACTCTTACAGTTGCCAGAAATAAAAGTAGCCACCTTCGCCTACTTATTACTGAGACAAGAGCGGATTTATTATTGTTAAACAAAAGGATACTGGGAAGCAAGAAAACTTTTTTTTGCATGGCATGTCCAGCAGATTTTTCTGCCCTCTAAGAGAATTCCTTGTCTGCCAGGAGGATCTTTACCTCCTGCTATATAATAACATAGTGGATTAAAGATTGAGTTTTGGCTGGTTGAGGATAGATTAGACCTCATTTGAACAACTGGACATCCAAAAATAGGGTTTTTACTGTTTCCATTTTGTTAGTTTTTGCTGAGCTAGGTTCTCCATTTTATGTAATTACCAGTCCTCATTCATTAGCTGGCAGACATTAGAAAGTATAGGAAAAATAAAAACCGTGTCAAAAAATTGTGATTGGTCTGCTTCTAGAGAACTTGATCATAAGAATGAGAGAGAAAATAGATATATCAAAGAGCAGGTGTTAAAAAGCAGTTGTGGTCTGTCAGTGGCTAGCAGAGGAGTAACAGAGAAGCTGCTGAGAAATAAAGGACCCCAAGATCAATAGCAAAAGCCCATCCTACCTAGAACAGCTGCTTTTCTTTTTCGTCATAATATCAGGCATTAAATTGTTTTCGTGGTTGCAGGAGTCTACATACTAAGGCAAAGAACAGGATATACCTGTCGATGAGAATTCAAAAGAGAAAATACCAAATGATCTCACTAGCTGCTATAATATCAAAGTCAAAATTGTTATATTTTTAACTACCCAGAGGTCCTTATTAAGTCAATGCAATCTCAGTTCATCTGACAAACCACCATTAATTGACAGAAGTACCATGTGACATTATAACTTCATGTGTGTAGTTGACATTAGTAATTTGAATAATAACTACCTCACCACCTCCTGCTCAGCAATGTTTTTACTAACAATGTTTTTGTACTTAGTCTGCTTTAAATTCAGTGATTTTAAATGTATAGAAAATGAAAAATGTCTTTAAACTCTTTATCATACATGTTTTCCCAAAGAATGTTTGGTTTTTGTTATCTTTAAAGTAACTGCAGTTTTAAACACAAATACAAATCTTCCTTTAATGAAAACAAATTAAACCAACAATATTGCTATATTAGGACTCTCTTCATATTTAGGATGGCAGAAACCAACTCAAACTAGCTTATACAAGAAGGGAAGTTATGAACTCTCGTAGCTGAGAAATCTAGGTAAGGACAGGATCACAGGATTCAGTGTCATCAGGGCTGCTGGCGGCATTCTTCTCTCCCCACCTCATTCTACCTTTACTTCGTTGGTATAATAAACTGTGCCTCTCCTAGTTTTCTCTCTGAAGCCTGGGAACATATTACCCAGCCTCTCCTAGTTTCCTCTCTGAAGCCTGGGAACATATTACCCAGCAAGGCTTTAACATTGCTAGTTTTTCCAGTTGAGCAGAAATAGAGCTCCTTCTTCTCCATAACCCATAGTTCATTTCTAAGGGGCCAGCCCTGCTTGAATTGTGTGCCTTTCCTTGAATCCATCTCTCTCTCTCTCTCTCTCTCTGCCTCTCTGCCTCTCTCTCTCCACCCCCACCTCTCCCCCACCCCCCGTGATTGGCCAAGCCTAGATTCCTGTGATTGGCCAAGCCTAGATTGTGTGATTGAAACAAGGAAGTGGATAGGGAAATGATGAGGATAGCAAGGATTCTGGTTGCCAGCCTTCATTGATTCACATAAATAGGAGAAGAGTAGGTGTCAAAATTAGAATGCACACAGCATCTGGTATGCAAAAAAGGGCAGATTTGTATATACTTCATCCTTCCTCCTGCTCCTTTCTATATTTTGGCTCATTTTTACTTGAGGTCAACCTAGTAAATTCTTTGAATATATATATATATATATATTTAGATAGTTTAGATGTAGTAATTAGTTTAAACTTCAACTTTTTAAAAATTTGCTTTTATTAAAAATTGTAGTGATAATTTTGATATCACAAATATAAATATGCTTATTAAAATGTAGCCACCAACTGTTTTTATTGTAACCATCAAAGATTGAAATTTTTAAAAAATATATATGATATTCATGATATATATTTTTCTGGATTTTGTTAATATAATCTTTTTTGGAAATTTACATATTTTTAAAATAATGAGAGACTATTATAAAGTCCTCATTTCCAAATTTTAGTAGTAAAGTGTGTTTTCTTTGAATTGAGAGAAGCTAAACTTTAGTAGTTTAAAGTAGCAACTTTTTCAAATATGTCCTAAAATTTCTTTTCATGAAAAACAACTTTTAGGGTAAAGTAAGAACATTTATGATCATAATATACAGAGTGAAATTTTTGTTCCCCTTGAAAATACGAATATCCAGGCTGGAAATGATGGTATTGCTGTGAGTTTTATTATTAGTAGTAATATTTTTAAGGCTTTACAATTTATAAAATTCTTTCCTATATATTACCTCATTTGATTCTTATGGTTTGCTTTTTATTTATTTATTTATTTATTTTGAAATTCTGAAGTCTTGTGCTTTTCTTTTTTAGACCCAAAGAGAACTAGTGTGTACTTTTTGTTTTGTTCTCCTGGCAATTAGTATAAAATTTACTTTAACTTGAATGAGGGGGCCAGGCGCAATGGCTCATGCCTGTAATTTCAGCACTTTCGGAAGCAGAGGTGGGCGGATCACCTGAGGTCAGGAGTTTGAGACCAGCCTGATCAACATGGCAAAACCCTGTCTCTACTAACAAATACAATCCCCGATACTCGGGAGCCTGAGGCAGGGAGAATTGCTTCAACCTGGAGGCAGAGGTTGCAGTGAGCCAAGATTGTACCACTGTACTCCAACCTGGGCAACAGAGCGAGACTCCATCTCTAAATTAATTAATTAATTAATTAAAATAAAATGAGCGAGGAACCAGGTGCAGTGGCTCATTCCTGTAATCTCAACACTTTGGGAGGCCAAGAGAGGAGGATCACTTGAAGCCGGGAGTTCTAAACCAGATTGGGCAACAAAGTGAGACCTCATCTTTTTACAAAAAATTAAATTAGCCAGATGCAGTGGTGTGTATCTGCAGTCGCAACTACTTGGGAGCCTGAGGCAGGAAGATCACTTGAGCCCAGGAGGCTGAGGCTGTAGTGAGCTATGATTGTGCCACTGCACTCCAGCCTGGGAAACAGAATGAGACATTGTCTCCAATAAATAAACAAAGACAATGATAAGTATTGGTAAGGATATGAAGAAATTGGAGCCCCTGTGCATTGTTGGTGGGAATATAAAATGATGCAGCTGCTATAGAAAAGAGTATTGTGGTTCCTCACAAAATTAAAAATAGCATTATTGTTCAGCACTTCCACTTTTGGGTACGTACCCAGAAGGATTGAAAGCAGGGTCTCAAAGAGATTTTGTATATGCGTGTTCATAGCAGCATTTCTCACAATAGCCAGAAGATGGAAGCAATGCAAGTATCCATCAGTGGATGAATAGATGAACAAATATGGTATATACATACAGTGGAATATTATTCAGCCTTAAAAAAGAAAGGAATTCAGACACATGCTGCAACATGGATGGACTTTTAGGACATTATGCTAAGTGAAATAAGCCTATCACAGAAGGACAAATATTGCATGATTCCACTCGCATGAGGTATCTAGAGTAGTCAAATTCATAGAGACAGAAAGAATAGTGGTTGTCAGCAGCTGGAGGGAGAAGGGAATATTATTAATTGGGTACAGAGATTAAGTTTTGCAAGATGAGAGTTCTGGAGATGGACAGTGATAATGGTTGTACAACAGTGTGACTGTACCTAACACTACAGCTGGGAAAATGCTGGTTTAAAAAGTTCACTTGCTGGCTGGGCACAGTGGCTCACACCTGTAATCATAGCACTTTGAGAGGCAGAGGCGTATGCATCACCTGAGGCCAGGAGTTCAGACCAGCCTGACCAACATGGAGAAACCCCATCAATACTTTTTGTATTTTGTAATAAATACAAAAATTAGCTGGGCATGGTGATGCATGCCTGTAATCCCAGCTACTCAGGAGCCAGAGGCAGGAGAATGGCTTGAACTCTGGAGGCAGAGGTTGCAGTGAGCCGAGATTGTACCATTGCATTCCAGCCAGAGTCCCAGAGCAAGACTCTGTCTCAAAAAATTAAAATAAAATAAAATAAAAACAGAGGCTGGGTGCTGTGGCTCACACCTATAATCCAGCATTTTGGGAGGCCAAGACACATGGATCACTTCAGGTCAGAAGTTCAAGACCAGCCTGGCCAACATGGTGAAACCTGCTCTCTACTCAAAATACAAAAATTAGCCAGGTGTGGTCATGCACGCCTGTAGTCCCAGCTATTTGGGAGGCTGAGGCAGGAGAATCTCTTGAACCCGGAAATGAAGGTTGCAGTGAGCAAAGATGATACCACTGCACTCCAGCCTGGGTGACAGAGTGAGATTCCTTATAAGATAAGATAAGATGTAAATACTAAGTGATAGAAGTTTCTCAGCTCCATTATAATCTAATGGGCCCACCATCATATGCAGTCCATCCTTGACTGAAACATCATTCTGTGGCACCTGGCTGTATCACATTCTGTAACAATTTATTTGCATTTTTGTCTCCCTCACAAAAATATTAGCTGCTTCAAGGAAGGAACTACTTGTTATTCATCTCTGTATCTCCAGTACTTAACACATTTTCTAACAAATAGTAGATACATGATGAAAATAATATAACCATAACAGCAGATAACATTCATTTCCAGATATTATCAGACATATTTTATGTTTATTAATTAATTTAAACATCACAAAATCCAATCAGTCAGACACAAAGTAGTTAAATAGCTTCCCCAAAATTGGCCAACAAGTAAGAAACAAGCATGGGATTTCATCACAGACAGTCTATATTCTTCATTACTATGCAATATATAGCATCACATGTATCAATAAATGATTACACATGTAAATTTAGGAATTTTATAGTTTCACTTTCTTCTAAACCTAAGCTGCTGCTTTTACCCTTTCCCTTTTTTTTTTTTTTTTTTTTTTTTTGAGACAGGGTTTCACTCTGTTGCCCAGGCTGAAGTGCCAAGGCATGATCACAATTCCCTGCAACCTCTGCTTCCAGGCTCAAGTGATCCACCTCACCCTCCCAAGGAGCTGGGACTACAGGCCTGTACCGCTACACTTGGCTAATTTCTGTATTTTTTTGTGAAGGATGGGATTTTGCCCTGTTGCCCAGGCTGGTCTTGAACTCCTAGGCTCAAACAGTCTGCCCTCCTCGGCCTCCCAAAGTACTGGGATTACAGGCATGAACCAACATTCCTGGCCTACCCTTTTCTAAAGTAGCATTTATTTTAGGAAGTTATGTACATTGTTGTATTTGTTTGAGTTGTCATAGATACTAATATAATTCTGATGTGGTATTGAAATAATTCCCACTGGTAGTGTTTTCCTACTTAACAAAGTGTAGACAGTAAGAAATCAACTATTTAGCAAAGAGAAATACACTGGGGAAAATGTGCCTAGTATTCATGCCCACTGATTCTAGAATTGTTGCTTCAAATGAAAAGCATTGAAGATGATGGCCCCATGTTAGTATTTTAGGCAGATGGAGCATCAGTCAAATCTTGGAACTGCTGTACCAAGCTTTAAAGTTTTACTGTATTGAGTAGGTAAGTCTTCATTCTAAGTATAATCTAAAATTGTTCAGCAGAGCAAATGGGTTTATATTTGACAACTAGGGAGCAATGCTAGCATTTCTTTCTCTTTTGTAGTATGCCAAATATATTTTAAAATATAAGCCATAATTTTAATACCTAAAGTAAATACCATGCATTTTTTTATTTTAGTAATTTCTGTTTGCGGTGAAGAAGAGTTTTATTTTTAACTGCCCTAAATGTTTAATAAGAGTCAAAAAGCCTGAGGGAGATCTCAATCTGGTAGTTTTTAATTATTAAGATACAGCAGTTGTAGGCCAGGCACGGTGGCACACGCCTGTAATCCCAGCACTTTGGGAGGCTGAGGCAGGTGGATCACAAGGTCAGGAGACTGGGACCATCCTGGCCAACATGGTGAAACCCTATCTCTACTAAAAATACAAAAATCAGCTGCGTTGGGTGGTGTGTGCCTGTAGTCCCAGCTACTCGAGAGGCTGAGGCAGGAGAATTGCTTGAACCCAGGAGATAGATGTTGCAGTGAGCCAAGATTGCACCATTGCTCTCCAGCCTGGTGACAGAGCGAGACCCTGTCTCAAAAAAGAAAAAAAAAAAAAAAAAAAAAAAGATATGGCAGTTATATTGTTACTCCTTCTCCTGTTGGTTTCCCCCCAAAAAATACTTTCCTTGCTTAATTTGCTTTCTTGGTAAGAGTGAATAGAGGCTGAATGATAGTGCCACTGCACTGATTAAGTGATTTACTGGCACAAAACTATTGGGCTTAACTAGTTGACTGTGTTAATAACATCATTAAAGTTTCATTTTTGGTTTATTAGAGCACATCCATGCAGAGTTGGAATCTAACCATTCTCATGTCTCCTTATTATGCCTAGGGGATCTTTGAAACACTATTTTTGCCAACTCATACTTTATATTTTCATTCTATAAATGTGAAATATGTAAGTGAAAACATTTAAAAAAACATTAAGAACCTTCTTTGACCAGGCACTCTCCTTCACTAGAAAATTTCCTCATTACCTATTTTTTAATAGCCATTATTGAATTCTCTTCCATTTCCAAGTTTCTCCCTGCAGCTTTCCTGAACATGAAGTGTTTCCTTTTCTTTCCATTTCTAGCTTTCCTTTCGCTGTACCTCATGTACACTTGGAAGCTTCAGGGATTTAGCAGTGATCATGCCAGCCTCTACAGATCGCATCTCTGTCTGTAGTTGAGTCTCCATGGTAATGAGAAGCAAAAAGTGCTGAAGCAGCACACTATGTAAGGACTGGCAAAAGAAAATACTGCCGAGGCCTCTACAGGCGTAGCATTTAATCCCCATGGTGCCGAAGAAGCCCGAGAGAAGCACGCTGTGGTGTGGAGCGGGAGACTAAGGACATGGACTTGGCAGATTTACCAGCAGCAATATTCTAAGACGAACCTAATTTACAGTTTGCAAGTGCTCTTTTCAATTGGAAAAGACCTTGAATTTTTTCTTTTCTTTTCTTTTCTTTTAGGAGGCCAGATGCTCCAGTGCCTGATGGCGAAAGTGAAAAAACTGTAGAAGAAAGCTCAGATAGTGAATCTTCTTTTAGTGACTAAGCTTAATTTTGATAAGAATTACATATGCATGCATAAGGGTACATTTGGGTACATTTACATTCTATGAGAGACTGAGCCTGAACTCTAACTCTTAGTCATAAAAACATCAGATGGCCGCATGTCCACTATCAAGCTTCTTCTATATTAAAAAAATGATAACAAAGCATTTATAACCTGCCAGTATGTCTCATTACTAAAATAAAGGGCCTCAAAATGAAAAATAAGATAAACTAAATAAAGAACAATTAGTGCTACAAATACTAAGATGGACTATTTTAGAGATGAAATGAGCAATTATGGCCTGGCACAGTGGCTCACACCTGTAATCCCAGTGCTTTGGGAGGCCTAGGTGGGTGGATCACTGAGGTCAGGAGTGCAAGACCAAGCTAGCCAACATGGTGTAACCCCGTCTATACTAAAAATACAAAAATAAGCTGGGCATGATGGTGGGCACCTGTAATCCCAACTACTCAGGAGCCTGAGGCAGGAGAATGGCTTGAACCCAGGAGGCAGAGGTTGCCGTGAGCCGAGATTGTGCCATTGCACTCCAGCCATGGCATCGAGTGAAACTCTGTCTCAAAAAAAAAAAAAAAGATGCAATGAGCAATTTTAAATGAAGTCAGTTTGAGTTTAGTGATTAATAATAGACCTAATGCAAAAAAAAAAATAGTGAATTTGATCAAATTATTCAATTTTTGTGTTTATTTTAGCATGAAAAGTATATGGACTCATTATCATGAGTTGTTAAAGACATTTCTGGTAGAAAGTAATACTGGGTTGAAATTTGCTGTGGCAGCTTAAAAACATATCACCTATGTTATGGGTATGGTACTTACTGGTAGTATTTTTTAGCATATACAGACTTTTACCACTTGGCCATTAGTTTATATGTTTTTTAAGTCAGATATTCTTATACAGTCGCATTGATTAACAACAGGGATCCATTCTAAGAAATGCATTGTTAGGTGATTTTGTTGTGCAAACATTGTGGAGTGTACTTACACAAAACCTATTTCTTCTAGGCTACAAACCTGCACAGCGTGTTACTGTAGTGAATACTGTAGGCAGTTATAACACAATGGTATTTGTGTATCTAAATGTAGAACAGGTGCAGTCAAATATGGTATTATAATCTTAGGTAACATTGACCAAAATATTGTTATGTAGCGCAGGACTGTATTTATTAGCAGATGGAAATTGAATTGAAGGTAGTTTCAGTGTGGTTCAGAGTGAGTAACCATCATTGCCATCAACTCCTTTATTACCTAAACAACAAAAAAAATTTGTGCAGGATTAAAATGTTCTCACCTCACCTTGCAAATAAGTAATTCATAGTTATTTACACACAGTCTAGAAAATTCCTAAAGTACTTATGTGGAAAAATATATAAATGCATTTAACTAATAGTGCCCATTTTAGTTTAGTTCACCTGAAAGTCGAGCCTGAGAAGAGGACTTGGGTGTATATAGGTCATTTGCAAGGTGATTCCAGAAAACAGATGTGAGAAAACAGGGAGAGGAAAAGGGAGAAAACCACTTAAAAGTGTATTGTCGGCTGGGTGCAGTAGCTCATGCCTGTAATCCCAGCACTTTGGGATGCTATGACAGGCGGATCACTTGAGGTCAGGAGTGCGAGACCAGCCTGGCCGACATGGTAAAACCCTGTCTCATTCCAGCCTGGGTGATAGAGTGAGACTCAAAAATAATAAAAAAGTTTTTAAAGTGTGTTATCAAGATTGCCAGTTAGGGTTTGAGTGCTCCAAACCTTCTGAGAAGCTTTCAGAATGCTTCCCAAAATTTTCCACCTAATATAACTGGGACCATTTATTAACAAGTTTCTATCTGCCATTAGATGAGAGCTGTCTCTAGGGGCATTAATTATCCTTGCACTTCTGGGCTGTGCTTTTGTGTGAGAAAGCAGCACCCCAGTGTTGAAGAAAGACTCAAAACAGAAAGCAGAAAGATACATGGCTTCAGCTTGCAGTGGGATTTCACCAACAAAAAGGACAAGTTTGAGCTTACTCACCTAGAACCATCCATGTAGCTGTGACTGATACCGGAAGTGGACAAGGGAATGTGCAAAAGAGGTATTTACTTCAGTCTACCCATAAGCAGTCAAATCAGAACTGCTTGAGTCCCGTGTTAAGTCTGTTTTGTCTTTCGTCTGTGGAATAGCACAAGATGGTGGCCAGCCACAGTCTTTCTAAAATCTACACAGGAAGATTAGTGAGACAAGCTACCGTTACTGTCGCTACACCTGAATGCAAGACCAAAACTGATACTTGTCATCTCCTTCACCACCCATTTTACATTTCTCTTGCTCGATCAGAAATTCCGCTGGTCTAGGTTGTCATGTATAGTGACCCAGACCTTCATCCTTTAAGTTTTCTAGGGTTTTGATTGCTTTGCCCTGTTTAGGCAATAGTTATCATAGTCATCTGTTTGCTGTTCACACCAGGAACTGAAGCACTACGACATGCCCCAGTGAATCACTTGCATTCTAGACATATTCTTCCTGCTTCAGTCTGTAATCGCAACCCTAGCTCCTCATGTTAACATATTACTTCCTGTTTTTGTCTGTTATCCCACAGACATGAGCAGTCCCAAGGGACTGATTGGCAGCAGTAAATTCAGTTTAATGGAATCCTTACTGTGCTTGCCCATGGAAGTGTGCTAGTTTCTTCCCCCTACCCCATCTGTGAACTGGGACTTCCAGCAAAATCTGAGATGGCAGGATGGGAAGCACAATTGCCAAAGAATGTCACTGAGAATGGTGGAAAAGGACCATTCCTGTTTCTCTTCTCTTGGTTCCTGGGTCCGTGAATTCTGACAGTTGAAGACACAGCATCATACACGAGTCATTTTTATAGTGCATTTACCACAACCTAGAGACTGGCACCTCAACCCTGCAGTATGTCATCTCTGAGCTGGTGCCTACACTGAGCCTATAATAGGCAATTTCATTGTTCTATTTGATTGATTTCTTCTGGATAATACTGTATACGGTAAGACTAGTGGATCCAACAATTCATGCACCTATTGTTGCTCATTTGCTACAAAATAATCCCAAGATCTGAAGCAGTATAATGCAAGATACCATGCTGATAAATAGGCATTTCTGTAGGCTTTCAGAGAGTAATGCTGGCAGAGGTGCCTCTGGAAGAAAAGGAAAGCCCCTATTAAGAGTAATAATTAATTATAATAGGAAATAATTACTCCTCTTCCAAGGTGGAAGAAATTTAATGCAAATAAATTGCTCCCAAGTGACTGGTTAACCACTTCAAGGAGTAGTACCAAACCATTGGTCTCTGCTGCCGACCAATTGGGTATTCAGCGGTAGCTGAATCCTAGCTCATCTAGCTCATCACTAAGTGGGTTTTAGTGAGGAAGCCCAAGCTGTTGGTCCCAATCACAGCTTGCATCTCTGCCACCACGATTACTCCATTTGTGGGCTCATTGTGTAACCTGGGGCTATCAAGGACAAGGCTGGTTGACATCTACTGGAGAAATCATCCTATCCACCTAATTTTTCCTCCTGAGTGTTTTCTTTCTGGCAGAAAATCTACAAAAAAATCTCCACACTTGCGCACATTCCCATAGTTTTGTGCACATTCTTTATCCCTAAATCTCACTTTCTCTAATCTTCCAATATTGTTCCTTCCTTGTCCCTGACCAGCCAAGCCAGTTACCAAGATCAAAAGTGTGTAGTGCTTAACTCAGGCCACGTGCTATTTCAGCAACATCGTAACAAAGTGTACTGTTTGAAGTTCTGTCCATCAGGAAGGCTATTTTCCCTACCACTAATTGTTAGAGCCGACTCTGTCAGAGGCAGCAGTGTGGCAGCCAGTCATTTTTGCCCACATCAAAATATCAATCTTGACCATGCGTCAACAAAATCCACTGTTTCCTGTCAGCTGGTGTGATACTATTGCAAAAGTAGCTTCAATTGTTCACTTCTCCCTATTCCATGCCTTTTGCCAGTTTGCATTGCCCTCCCCTTCTGAGTAGAGCATTTGGCCTCAACTTTTGATTCTGAACTTAGCCAATGGAATATTAACAAATGTGATCCAAGCAGAGGCTTGACAAATACTTGGTTGGTTGGTCTTACCTTCTCTTGTGGCTCTGTTATTGACATAAGAACATGACTTGGATAGTCTGATGAGGATGAAAGATGCATGGAGCAGATGAGTTGTTCCATTCACATATCAGCCAACCCAAGACATGAGCAAGACCAGCCAAGATCAGAAAATCTACCTAGCCAATTCCCATCTGGCTGTGGATATGTGAATAGTAAATGCTCACTGTGAGATGTAAATGAGATGGGAGGTAAATGATAGGTCACTTGTCCATGTAACTTACATGTGCTGTATTGACTTTTTCAGGCTTCATCCTAGATGTATAATTCCATTAAATAATGGATTGCTACTGTGACTACCTGACTTTATGATTTGGTATATCCGATAACACCCAGCTTATGATGGGCAGCTCAGTTCATTACTTGATATCATATATGGTCAGATTCTCAGGTTTTTTTCTTTCTTTTTTTTTTTTTTTTTTTTTTTTTCTAAAAAGAAGAAATGGAAAAACAGATTCTCACCTTCTTCTGGGCACATGCTACTTATTGCTGTTCAAACAATGAGAAGGCAAGACCTTTGCTCCAGAAGCAGGGGATCTGTGCTATTAATCTTCTGTTAGGGCTGGCTAGACATGCTGCACAATCTTCATATCTACCATAGACAGCTCTATCATCAATCGGTAATCTGAGCCATATAGTTCAGGAAGGAGGGCGGCTTGTATCACAGCCTGAACTGGCAGCAGAGCCCTCTCTTGTTCTGGGCCCCACATAAAACTTGTAGAGCTGTATTCCTGAGAAAGTATATGAAGTTTCAAAAGCAGAAGTCCCCAACATGCTATGTCTCTTTCTTACTGGTAAAGGGTAAAATTTCACAAATTTGTCATTTACCTTGGAGGGGATGTTCCAGCACCTTCCAGTCTATTGAACTTCTAAAAGCTGTAGGGATCTGAATCTTCCATCCTCTGGCTTGTGTACATCTTATTGAACACCAAGAGTTCTTTCTGCTGTTTACCAGATACATGCAGCCTAATGTTATCAATATAGAGGATCAACACAAGGTTCTCTGTAATGTGAGAATAAACAAGATCCCTGAAGACTACAGTGTGGGCCAGGCCTGGTGGCTCACACCTGTAATCACAGCATTTTGGTAGGCCGAAGCAGGTGGATCACCTTAGGTTAGGAGTTTGAGACCATCCTGGCCAACACGATGAAACCCCGTCTCTCCTATAAATACAAAAATTAGCCAAACATGGTGGTACACACCTGTAGTCCCAGCTACTCAGGAGGCTGAGCCAGGAGAATCACTTGAACTTAGGAGGCGGAGGTTGCAGTGAGTCAAGATGGTGCCACTGCACTCCAGCCTGGGCAACACAGACTCTGTCTCAAAAGAAAAAAAAAAAAAGAAAAAGACTACACTACACTGTGAGAGAGAGGAGAGCTAACGTAGTTCTGGGGCAATCAAGTTAATACATATTGCTATCATTTCCATATAAATATAAACACTTTTAATGTTCCTAATGATTGGAAAAGTGTTTGTCAGAACAATGGCCACATATCATGCAGAGGCTGTGTTGATATGTTCCAGGAAAGGTACCATACTTGACATGGTAGACATGATTGGTACTACTACTTGATTAAGTATATAATATTCCCTTGTCTTCCACCATGGCAGATGCCGTACACGTAAATGCAGAGGATGCTACCTCTGCATCCTGTAAGTCTTTGGAAGTGGTGCTTATCTGAGAAATTCCAATCAGAATGCAATATTGTTTCTCATTTGCTATTTTGGCTGGGGTAAGGAAGGTACAATTTTAGGGAATTTTCACTAGCTCCTCCATACCACAATGGATGTTTTTCCATAGGTCAGGAAGCTAATGAGAACGTATTAAGAATATTTATACCAGGGAAACAATCAAAGTAACCCCACTGGAGCAATTGAAAATACTGTAAAATAGACTGGAGCCCAAACTCCATCTATTACCTGGTATCCACAGCCTCCACTCTCTTTGGGGGGCAATTAGGATATTTTAGATCACTTGATATCAGGTCAACTAAGCCCTGTATACAACAACCTTTGAGATGATTGAGTTTTCCACTTGTTTCACTTTGCTAAGTGGTTTAAAGTCCTTTGGAGAAAGATTGAGTGAATGTTTACCATATATACTCCTGGTGACATAGGTAGCATTTACTTCAGGATTGCTGTCACTTTGTTGCAGATGGTTGAATGCCACTACCTACCTCCTGCCATTATGGAATTCTTTCATCTCAGTTAGTACTAAAGAGCCCAGTTCTATGCCATCACATCCTACTGTGAATCCTGGTCTATAGGGTACAGTTTCTGATGATTTAATCGAAGATATTGTTGTCACCCTCAGTGACATCCTTTATTATCTTAGTCAAGAGAGTATTCTCTGGGCCCTTCCTGGGAAAATGGCACATTTGTTCTTTTCTCTTCACATTAAATAAACGCATTCAAATATCCACCTCTTTCTGCCTCTGACCTCTTCTTCAACACTTTGATGAGGCATTTCCACCATTCTTGCCTCATTTAGTGTAGACCATTATAACCAAGTCTCAAGAAGCCACATCAACAGCCTGTTAAGACCAGGTCATGTGTCCTGAAGATGACACACTATATCTTGAGTTATCGTAATGATGAGATACTATATCTTGAGCCATAAGAGAGGGCTCCTGTTTCAGTAAACTCTCTTCTATCCAGCCTTATGTTCTGCCTCTCTGGTCCAGCCCACTCAAGACCTATCTTCACTCATACTCTCCAACTTACTGCCAGTACTTCTTAGCCAGTACCTAAAATTCTTTCAGTAAATAAGCTATTTCTTCCCAGTCCAAGGACTGTATTTTTCCTCTCAGCTAAATCTGAGATTAATCTAAAAGCAGTTGGGGAAGGCAGAGTTAGATCTTGAAGAGACAGGAGTCATTTTACAAGGCATTCATCTCAGAAAAACACTTCACATGGTCTCCAGGTAAAGGGAGGTTGCTCTCCTCTAGGGAGGGAGAAACAGCTGCTCTGGCTGGCATGGATAGTTCAGAGGAAATCTGAGACTCAAGCTCCTCAAGCACATGCACTCAAATTGTCTCATCTCAGGTCTCAGAGTCCTACTCCTTTGACATGAGAGCCCCAACTTAGCAAAGGAAACTTGTTGAGGTGGCATCTTTTATCTCTTTGCCACTCTGCCATCCTTACAGTTACACTCTGTGTCTGGCTTTTAGCACAGCTTCCCTATGGCTGAAGGGATAATAGCCTTTTTAAACACTGCCAAGGAGGACTTTTGGCTTTCACAGCATGCCCTAAATTGATAATTGGCTGATCTGGGCCTGCCAGCACTTTTTTTTCAAAGGTTCCAAGGCAGTTGACAAATGTGAGCTAGTTCCACAATCCTTTGCCTCCATCCATTGTAGTGACAGAGTTACCAGATAACTCATTTCTTCTCATCCCAATCCACCACGGGTAAGATTCCTAGAAATTAGGATGCACACCAGGGGTTATCACCATCCTACTTATCCCAGCAATAAGGGTAAGTGATCCAGTTCCAGAATCCCATCCTAAGATTTGTCCTCTAGGGTCACACCTCATATCAAAAGTTTTACATTCCTCCTAAAGCAGAACCTGGGACAAACACTTGGGTGCACGAAGTTTATTTGGTAATCCCAGGAAGCAAAAGTGAGAGAGCAGGGAGAATAAGAGAGAAGAAAACCCAGTAAGATGCATATTACTGTGATTGTCATTATGGGCATGTGGGATTTGATTTCAGGACTAGCAGCTCCTTAGAAATGAGCAATGCTTTTAGAATTGTCCATTGGAAGGACTGGAGGCTGGAGAATTTGTCCACTAACCTGGACCAACTGTTGGAGGGGACATTACTCCTCTATATTAATGGGATTACCCACACACAGCTATCAAGGAAAAGAGTCAAACTGTATAAAATATTTGAAGAGATTTATTATGAACCAAATATAAGTGACCACTGGCCTGTGACACAGACTTCAGGAGGTTCTGAGACCATGTGCCCATTGTGGTTGGGCCATAACTTGGTTTTATACATTTCAGGGAGACAAAACACATCAATCAATACATGTAAGATGTGCATTGGTTCAGTCTGGAAAGGCAGGACAACTGGAAGCAGGGGCTTCCAAGTCACAGGTGGATTCTAAGATTTTCTGATTGGCAATTGGTTGAAAGAGTTCTTATCCAAAGACGTGGAATCAATAGAAAGGAATGTCTGGGTTATGATATGGGATTGTGAAGACCAAAGTTTTATCATGCAGATGAAGCCTCCAGGTAGCAGACTTCACAGAGACTAGATCATAAATACTTCTTATCAGACTTAAAGGTCTGATCTAGCAGTAATTCCAAAAGGGAGAAGGGCATGTATGGCTTTCCCTTCCCATCTTTGCCTAAACTGGTTTTTCAGGTTAATTTTGGAATGCCCTTGACAGAGAGGAGGTGTCCATTCAGATGGGTGGGGGGCCTTGGAATTTTATTATTGGTTTACATAGGCCTAGGGTGCTCCCATGACCTTGGAAAGGATACAAGATCAGAAAGTGGAGAAATGGGGAAGTCATTTGAGGTTGGTTGCGGTCACCAAAAAGTGAGTTTAAAATTGAGTGGAGCTCCCCACTACAGCTGTGGCTGAAATCCAAGGTGGGTCTGGGGATGTATTTCAGAATATCACCATAAGCATCAGCTACAGACAGTGCTGCTTCCAAAACACCAAAAGGACCTGAGCTTACCTTTATTTAAAATATACACTTTTCTTGTTGGATAGAAAGACAAGTTGGATAGTAAGGCACATTTGAGATTTCCAGAACTTTTTCATTAGAAATTTTAATTTTAAAAATCTTCCAAGAATGAGCAAAAGATAAACAATGACTAAATCTGTATCTTTATAATCTGCTGTAATTATAATTTTTAAATGTTTCCTTTTACACATACCTCACAGTGTTTTTCTGTGAAACTTTTGTATCTGAACCAGAGCATGGCTCCTGTTAAAGAATAAATTGTGTCCATGTGCTCTTGAAGACTGTCCAGACAGCAAAATGTTTAGTAACACTCTTTTGTTTCTGATCAAGTTCTTCACAAAAACAAGCTTGATTTCCAGGGCTTATGAAGAGCTTAGATTCACACAATTCAATCCTCTACTTTAATAGCTGCTGCAACAGTGCCAAGTGGTCTTTTCAAAAACACTCACTTTTACCTTTGTGGTTGGTAAGATTAATAAATGAGAGGACTGACACCAAAGCAGTTCTCACTCTGACTTGGATTTTGGGCAGATTGCTTAAACAAGAGACATCTCTCTTCCTTTGGAACATGAAGTATAAAGATTTTATTTGTGACTCCATTTCCTCTCTTCCCAAAACAATATTACTTTAGCAGCTTACAAGCAAATTAACTTGGAAAAAACTCATTTTACAGTATCTACAAATTATTTACTAGGCATCTTTATATACTTATGTTCCAATTGGTATAATTATTTTAAAACTCTTCAAACACTTTGTTTCATAGTTAACATTGAAAACTTTTTTAAAAAGTTGAAGTTTAGAAGAAGTCTTAGTAAAAATCTAATCTAATTGACTCATTTTTACCAGTGAATAAATTGAGAACCAGAAAAGTTGAATGACTGCCCCAAGAAATGGGAGAAAGAAAAGAGTTTTATTATATAAACAAAAATATTTAATATATTAGTAATATTCTTATAATAAATATTAACAATTTTAGTCATCTATATAAGACCAAATATTTACAATTTTGGTAATCTTGTTAAAATTTCACATTGATAATCTGCAAAGTGAAGTTGTGAAATGTTTTTTATGTCTCAAGTACATTTTAACATTGATCTCTCAATTTTTCACTTGCATTAAAAGATGTAACCCTGTAGCAATCAAATAAAGCTACTTCTACATTTTCTTAGGGACCTCTTAATCATATTGGTTTATATTTTAGTATACTGTCATTCTAGTTTTAGAAATAAAACCTTAGAAAATTCTGCGGCCGGGCGCGGTGGCTCACGCCTATAATTCCAGCACTTTGGGAG
>NW_016107333.1:19555569-19556832 GCF_001604975.1 Cebus imitator | reverse complement strand
AAAAAAAAAAAAAAAAAGAAAAAGAAAATTCTGAGAAAGTGGAAGAATAGTTTTTATTCTATTTTGTATTTTAAAATGTTTCACTGACAAAATTGTGTATATTCAAGGTGAACAGTGTGATGATTTGGTATGAGAATACATTGAGTACTGATTACTACGGTCAAATTAATTAACACATCCACCATCACCCTTCTTTTGTGTGTATGTGTGTGGTGAGGATGCTTAAAATGGCCAGAATAAACACAGGATACATAGAAAAATTTTTAAATCCTCCATGGCTAAAGTCTTTGACAAAATTTCTTGAAGGACACAAACTATCAAAAAACCACTCAAGATTAAATAGATAATTTGAACAGCCTATGTCTACCAAAGAAATTGAACACAGAGTTTAAAACATTCCCATGAAGAAAACTAGAAATGCACATGGTTTCAGGAGCGAATCCTACCAAACTAAAAACAGAATCTATAATTTTTTAAAAAATAAAACATTACGTCCAGGTAGGATTTATCCCAGGAATGCAAGAATGGATTGGCACTTGGAAATCAATCAATGTAATTTGTTATATTAACAAACTAACAAAAAAGAAAGACCATATAGCAGTCTCAACAGGCCCAGAAAATACATCTGACAAAAATTCAACATCCACTGCTTTTTTTTTTTAATTCTCAACAAACTGAAAACAGAAACGAGCTTCTTCAGCCTCATAAAGGGTGTCTACAAAAATCCTGGAGCTAACAGCATACTTAATGGTGAAAGGCCAAATACTTTTCCCCTAAGATTAGGAACAAGACAACAATGTCTGCTCTTACTACTTCTATTCGACACTATGTTGGAGATTCTGGCCAGTAAAATAAGCAAGAAGAAAAATAAACAGCATACAGATAGTGAGGAAGAAATAAAACTATCTTTACTTGTAGATGACTTTGTCATCTATGTCTAAAACCTATTGCAATCTATTAAAAAGCTGCTAGAACTAATAGGTAACTTTAGCTATATTTTTATATATTGATCCTGACCAGAAATGTGATCCATAAAAACCAAGTTGATAAATTGGAACACAAAAATTAAAAACTTCCATTGCCACCGTTTTAAAAAATGGGCAAAGGGCCTAGTGTGATGGCTTACACCTATAATCCCAGCACTTTGGGAGGCCAATATGGGTGGATCACTTGAGACCAGGAGTTTGAGACCAGCTTGGGCCACATAGTGGAACCCCATCTCTACAAAAAATACAAAAATTAGCCAAACATGGTGGTACACAC
>NW_016107333.1:19542554-19555399 GCF_001604975.1 Cebus imitator | reverse complement strand
AAAAAAAAAAAAAAAAAAAAAAAAGATTTACCAAAGAAGATATACAGATTACAAATAAACATATGAAAAGATGCTCAACATCATTAGTCATTAGGAAAATGCAGATTAAAACTATAATGAGATGTTAATGTGCACCTATTGGAATGGCTAAAATTTAAAAGACTGAATATACCAACTCTTGGCAAGAATGTGGAGGATTTGAGATAAAGTTTTTATATACACAAACTTTAGATATATATTTATTTCATGTTTATATATCAAAGAAGATTTTACATAAATGTAATAGGAGTTCATGAAGAAGAAAAAGAAAGCCATACAATGTAAAAAAATGTTTAAAAGTACAATAAAACTTTTCTAAAAGAAAAAAGACTACATATTGAGAAGGCATAGTATGTATCTGAGAAAGTAGACCCAGAACAGCTAACATCAAGACATATTTTACTAAACCTATTGGACAATAAGAAAAAAAAATCTTTTAGGCATCCAAGCAAAAAGAACAAGTCATTTCTAATTGAAATAACATTAGCTCATCATCAGACTTTTTGATAGTAACAATTTATGCTGAAAGATAATGGACTAACATATTTAAGACACTCAAAGAAAGAAAGTATGAGCTGAATATTTCATATCCAACAAAATTGAACTTCAAGTATAAACATACAAACTGTTAATACTTCAACAAAACCCAATTTAAAAATGGGTACTTGGATAGTCAGTTCTCAATAAATAAATAAATATGTGTATATATACACACACACACACAAATGGCCAAGAAGCACATGAAAAAATGCTCAATATCATTAACCATTATGAAAATGCAAATCAAAACTGCAGTGAGATACCACCACCCACCCATTAGGATTTCTATTATCAAAATAAACCAAAAGACAACAAGCGTTGGCAAGGATGCAGATAAATTAGAACCTCTGTGCATTGTAGGTGAGAATGTAAAATTGTGCAGCCACTGTGGAAAGCAGTGGAGCAGTGCCTCAAAAAAATAAACGTAGAATTACTATATGATCTAGCAATTTATCTTCTGGGTATATACCCAAAAGGAGTGAAAGCAAAGGACTAAACAAATATTTCTCTAGCCATGTTCACAGCAGCAATATTCACAATAGCCCAAAGTCAGAGCCATCCGAAATGCCCACTGATGGATGAATGGATAAACAAACTCTGGTGTATACACACTGGAACATTGTTCAGTCTTCAAAAGGAAGGCTTTCTGGTATATGCGACAACATGAATGAACCCTGAGACATTATGAAAAATGAAGTCAGCTAGACCCAAGCGGAAAATTTTTTTCTTTTTTACTCAAGAGTCTTGCTCTGTTGTCTATGCTAAAGTGCAGTGGTGCAATCTCAGCTTACTGCAACCTCCACCTCCCGGGATCAAGTGATTCTCATGCCTCAGCCTCCCGAGTAGCTGGGATCACAGGTGTGTACCACCAAACCTGGCTAATTTTTTGTATTTTTAGTAGAGATGGGGATTCACCATGTTGGCTAGGCTTGTCTCAGACTCTTGACTTCAAGTGATCCACCCTGCTCAGCCTCCCAAAGTGCTGGGATTACAGACGTGAGCCACCTCGCCCAGTCAAGGACAAATGTTTTATTACTCAACTTGTCTGAGGCACCTAGAGTAGTCGAATTCATGCAGCCAGACAATAGAATGGTGGTTGCCAGGGACTGAGGAAAGAGAGGAGTAGGGTGTTAGTGTTTAATGGGTACAGCATTCAGTTAAAGACGATGAAAAAGTTCTAGAGAGGGAATTGGAAAAGTTCTAGTGATGGTTGCACAACAATGCGAATGTACCTAATGCCACTGAACAACATACTTAATAATGATTAATGATCTAGGCATGGTGGTGTGCACCTGTAATCCTAGCTACTTGGGAGGCTGAAGCAGGAGGACCGCCTGAGCTCAGGAGTTTGAGACTAGCCTGGGCAACATAGTGGATCTCATCTCAAAAAACAAAAACAAAAACAAAAAAACGAAAAGATTAAGATGTTAACTTTTATTTTATGTATATTTTGCCACAATAAAAAACTTTTAAGAGAATGCAGGAACCTAATTACAGAATATTTTTCCATAAGATTTTTCTTAGCAATCCAATAGAGAATGAGCTGCAGGCCACCAAATTAACTGGAGAAACATGACACAAAGAGCTGTTGCCCTGACCAGGTACGACAGCTTACGCCTGTAATCCCAGTATTTTATGAGGCCAAAACAGGGTATCACCTGTGCCCTGCCAGAAGTTCAGGACCAGCCTGGACAGCATGGCGAGACTGCGTCTCCATATAAATTTTTTTCAAGTTTAAAAAAGGAAAAACTATTGCCCTTTGTGCTTAAAGACCAAAAAATCATGATCAATTTAATATCAGTGAGCATTCTTAGGTTTTGGCTTTTGACTTTTTATCCTTTCTCATAGAGGAATCAAGACTCCTGGGCAGGGTAGAAAATATACACTATGAGACCAGACAAGATGTTGTCATATCAGCAAGTGAGAAAGGTATTAGAAGCCAGGCTTGGCGGGGTCTGGTGGCTCATGCATGTAATCCTAGCACTTTGAGAGGCCAAGGAGGACGGATTATTTAAGGTCAGGAGTTCGAGACCAGTCAGGCCAACATGGAGAAACCCTATCTCCACTAAAATTACAAAAATTGGCCAGGCACAGTGGCTCATGCCTGTAGTCCCAGCACTTTGGGGACCGAGGTGGGCAGATCACCTAAGGTCGGGAGTTTGAGACCAGCCTGACCAACATGGAGAAACCCCATGTCTACTAAAAATACAAAATTAGCAGGGCGAGCTGTCTCATGCCTGTAATCCCAGCTACTCGAGAGGCTGAGGCAGATGAATCGCTTGAACTCGGGAGACTGAGGTTGCGGTGAGCCGAGACCGCACCATTGCACTCCAGCCTAGGCAACAAGAGCAAAACTCCATCTCAAAAAAATACAAACATTAGCCAGGTGTGGTGGTGTATGCCTGTAATCCCAGATACTTGGGAGAATGAAGCAAGAGAGTACTTGGGAGACTACTTGGGAGGCTGAAGATGAGAATCCTTTGAACTCAGGAGGCGGAAGTTGCAGTGAGCTGAGATTGCACCACTGCACTCCAGCCTGGGTGACAGAGGAGACCCTGTGTCAAAAAAAAAATTTTTTTTTAAAAAGTCAACCTATCCAAGAACTGTTTTGCATAGGTTTCCACTGACCAAATAAGATAATCTGAGGATCAATAAAGATAATAACTGCAATGACTTGAAACACTTTCAATATGTTTAAATCCATTAAGTCACAAAGGTACAAAAAGTTAAAAATAAAAATGTACTATTCTTCCTTAAAGGATGAAGTGAACTAACTCATTACTTTGAAACAAACAAAAATAAAAGTATCTTTACCTTATATTTTCTATACAAACTATTTTTTAGGGTAATCAAGTAGTTAATGAGTGAAAATTTATCTTTTTAGAAACACTTCAGCTTAGAAAAAAATAATCAAAATAAAATATCACCATTTTGTAACCTCTAATAAATTAGTACATTTTTGCATTATTCAGATAGAGAAAACAATTCATTAAATACTCCCAATTTATTAAGCTCCTCTCATAAAGTTTATTTTTTTTTAACAGTGTGAGCATCTAATTCTTAACTTGAAATGATAAGACCCCCAAGGTTGAGTTTTGAAAAATGACTTTGTGTAAATATAATGCTATTCACACACCCTGATATTATGCTTCAGTTTTATAAAGCATTTTGTTTGTGGCTTATGCTCAGCTTGCAATAAACACACATTCATCAAATATCTTTTACGTGGAAGGCAGTATTCCAGGTGTTGTGGGACCTTACTCCTGCCCTGATGAACTTGCAGTATTGAAGAGATTCATTTATTCACTATAGTATATGCCAAAAAAATTATACTAAGCACTGGAGATACTGAGATAAACAAAATATAGTCACCTTGAGGAGTTACAGTCTTGTGGGGGGACAGATGAGTAAACAAGGTTGCAGTAAAGTGTAACAACCCATATTATGTGTTAGATACTGCTCTAAGTGCTCAGGGTGAAGATTTATTTGTTTACATCACAAATGACTGCTGAGTGCTTACTATGTGCCAGGCACTGTTCTAGGTGTCAAGGATATTGCAGTGAACATAACACGTAAAATGTCTCCACCATCTTGTATCTCATATTCTTTTTTAGGGATAGAGACACACCTAGTATGCCAGATGGCGATAAGTACTTGAAGAAAAGCTAAGCCAGGGCAGAGGATAGACAGTGTAGAGGGCAAGGAGGGACTCACAATCTAGTGATGGGGAAGCCACAAACAGATACTTTTTAAAAATCAAAGTCAATGCTTCACAAATAATATATATGGGACGTTTTCTACCTATATCAGGAGGGCACCCAATCTCAGCTTGGAAAGGGGAATGTCAGGGAAACTTCAGATGTGGAACTGTCTGACCTGAGTCTTAAAGAATGCCATGAAGAGGTAGTAGTAGGAGGGAGGAAGAATTAGCAGAAGGAGTGGTATGTGGAAATACTGGGATCTGTGAGATAGCACGGGGCATCCAGGAACTGAGTAATTCAGTATGTGGTGAGAGACGAAGGTGGCAGGTTGCGGCATTATGAGCCATGGTGGTGAAGCTAAATTTTATCTGGAAGCCTATGGAGAATTACTTTTTTTTAAATTGTGCAGAAATAATAATAATTGGATTATATTAGGTTGGTGGTATAAAAGTAATTGTGGTTTTTGCCTTAAAAAATGGCCAAAAAAATCACAATTACTTTTGCACTAATCTAATATTGCAGAAAGGTCACTTTTTGCTGTATGGGACTATTTGAAAGAAATCAAGGTCAGAAGCAGGGAGATAAGACTAACAAGTCCAAAAGAAGTGGTAAGGTCCGAATTAAGTCACTGGCTGTAGAGGTAGAAAGGAGGCCCATTTGAGAAACGCTTACAAGCAAAAATTGACAAGATTTGGTGGCCAATGGTATGTGGGGTTTGAAGGAGGGAGAAATCAAGGATAATGCCAAGACTTAAGGCTACGGTGAATAGGCCCCATTCACTAGGTTGAAGAGCTCAGAAGTGAACAAATGTAAGGGAAAGAATAATTCCATTTGATTCTTGTTTACTTTTGAGCACTTGTGGATATATCCCAGTGAAGCTGTCCAGGAAATAAAGCAATTCTGGAACTTAGGGGAAAAATTCTAAACCTGGGATATGTATTTGGAAGTATCAGCCTAAAATGGACAGATAAAACCATGGACATGAATGAAATCATGAAAGAAAACGTAAGACATAAAGTGGAAAGAAGAGAAAGGATCGATTCTGGCAGGACCCATCACCTGCTGACTAAAGAGCCTTTGGGTCCTGAATAACCAGCAGAGATACCCAGGTAGTGAGCCATGAGCCTTGGGTAAGACTCTAAGACTATAGGCGAAAGGTGAGACTCAGTACATTCCCATCTGTTGTGGTTATGGATAGACTCCTTCTGCTTGAGAAAAGTGGACGAAAAGTAAAGGGGACTTGTTTTGCACCTTAAGTATCAGCTCAGCCATGTTGGGGTAGAGCACCAAACAGGCTTTTGAGGTTCCCACTTCCAAGACTTGGCTCTTGGATGGCATTTCTGAACCTGCTATGGGCCAGAGGAAGCTCACTGTTCCAAAGGGTGAGTTCCAGGCCAGGCTGCATTTACAAGCTGACTGAAGAACCCTTGAGTCTTAAGGGAACATCAGTGGTAGTCTGGCAGTACACCTGTGAGCCTGTGGTGGTGGTGGTCATGGAGTGAGGCTCCTCTGCCTGTAGAAATGGGAGGGAAAAATGGGAAGGACCGTGTCTTGTTTGAGTGACAGTTTGGCTGCAGTACAATAGAATACCAGATACACTTCTAAGGTTTTTGACTCCAGTCCCTGACTCTCAGACAGTACCTCTGGACCTGCCCAGGGGCTGAAGGAGCTTGCTACACTGAAGGGAAGGACATAAACCTGATTGGTTTCACCACCTGCTGATTGTAGAGCCCCAGGGCCTTGAGTAAACATAGGTGACAGCTAGGTAGTGGTTACAGCAGACCTTGGGCAAGTCTCAGTGATGTGCTGGCTTCAGGCCTGACCAAGCACAGTGCCAGTGGTGGTGCCCACAGGCGTTCTTTTGTTACCCTACACCCAGCTCCAAGAACCGTAGAACAGAGAGAGAGAGAGAGAGACAGACAGACAGAGAGAGAGAGAGAGAGACTCTGTGTGGGAGAGAATAGAAGAGAGCAAACATATCTGGTAATCCACATAATTCTTCTAGATCTTATCTAAGACAACCAATGGTCCCTTCACAAGTCTGCAAGAACCACAGTGTTACTGGGCTAGGGATGTCCCCTAATGCAGATAAGGCTTAGATAACAATCCCCAAGTCCTTTCAACTACCTGGAAATAGCTGTACCCAAGAAGAATGGGTACAATAAGCCCAGACTGTGAAGACTCTAATAAATACCTAACTCTTCAATGCCCAGACACAGACAAACATCCACAAGCATCAAGGCTATCCAGGAAAACATGACCTTACTAAATGAACTAAGCAAGCCACCAGGAATCAATCCTAGGGAAACAGAGATATGTGACCTTTCAGAGAGATAATTCAAAATAGTTGTTTTGAAGAACCTCAAATCCAAGATAACACAGAGAAGGAATTCAGAATTCTATCACATAAATTTAATAAAGAGACTGAAATAATTAAAAAGAATCAAGCAGAAATTCTGCAGTTGAAAGATGCAATTGACATACTAAAGAATGCATCAGAGTCTTTTAACAGCAGAACTGATGAAACAGAAGAATTAGTGAGCTTCAAGACAGGCTATTTGAAAATATACAGTCAGGGAAGACAAAAGGAAAAAGAATGAAGCATGCCTACATGATCTAGAAAGTAGCCTCAGAGGGGCAAATCTAAGAGTTATTAGCTCTAGAAAGGAGGTAGAAAAAAAGATAGGGGTAGAAAAAAAGATAGGGGTAGAAAGTTTATTCAAAGAGATAATCTCAGAGAAGTTCCCAAACCTTGAGAAAGATATTAATATCCACGTGCGAGAAGGTTATAGAATACCATTAAGTCAAATTTAGCCTAAAGCTGCCTCTTTACAGTTTTTAAGTTGGGCCTAAATGTTTTTCTGTACATCATGAACTATAAGTGGAGGTATAACCAGACTGTAGCCACACTAGTGCCAATCACTGATTTTTGGCCAATCAAATGTAACCAACTGTTTGAACTGTGTTCAAATAAGGCAGACGCCAAGCTGTAAGCAATCTAGCTGTTTCTGTACTTCACTTACACTTTCTGTATCACTCTCCTTTCTCATCCATCATATGGCTGTTCTGGAATCTCCAAGCCAACTCTGGCTGGGAAGGCTGCCTGATTCAAGAATCGTTTATTGTTCAATTAAGCCCTTTAAATTTAATTTGGCTGAAATATTTCTCTTATCAATGCCAAGCAGATTTAAACCAAATCAGACTACTTCAAGGCATTTAATAATCAAACTCCCAAAGGTCAAGGATACGGAAGAGATCCTAAAAGCAACAAGAGAAAAGAAACAACATACAATGTTATCAGCTTAAAATGACGGGTTATAAGATAGTATTTGCAAGCCTCATGGTAATCTCAAATCAAAAAACATACAACAGATACACAAAAAGTAAAAAGCAAGAAATTAAATAATACCACCAAAGAAAATCACTTTACTAAAAGGAAGACAGGAAAAAAGACAAGACCACAGAACAACTGGAAAACAAATCGCAAAATGGTAGGAGTAAGTCCCTACTTATCAATAATAACATTGAATGTAAATGGGCTAACTCTCCAATCAGAAGACATAGAGTGAGTGGCTGAATGGATTGAAAAAACTAAACCCAATGATCTGCTGCCTATAGAAAACACACTTCACCTGTGAAGACACATAGAGACTGAAAAGTAAGTGATGAAAAAAGATATCCCATGCCAATGCAAACCAAATAAGAGCCAGAGTCACTACACTTATATCAGACAAAATGGATTTCAAGACAAAAACTATAAGAAGAGACAAAAAATGTCACTGTATAATGGTAAAGGGGTCAATTCAGCAAGAGGATATAACAATTTTAAATATATATGCACCCAATACTGGACCACCCAGCTATATAAAGCAAATATTACTAGAGCTAAAAAGAGAGACAGACCCCAATACAATAATAGCTGGAGATTTCAACATCCCGCTTTTAGCACTGGACAGACCTTTCACACAGAAAATCAACAAAGAAACATCAGACTTCATCTGCACCATAAACCAAATGGATCTAATAGACATTTATGGAACATTTGATCCAACTGCTGCAGAATGTACATTCTTTTCTTCAGTACATGAATCATTCTCGATAGACTATATGTTATAGACCACAAGTCTTAAAACATTCAAAAAATTGAAATAATGTCAAGCATCTTCTCTGACCGCAATGGAATAAAACTAGAAATCAACATCAAGAGGAATTTTGGAAACTGGGATTTAGAAGCAACCTCAGTGTCCATTAACAGATAAATGGATAAAGAAAATGGGATACTTACACTCCCATTTAAAAAAAAAAAAATGAGATCCTGTCATTTGCAACGACATGGGTGGAACTGGCAGTCACTGTGTTAGATGAAATGAGCCAAGCACAAAAAGACAAATTTTACATGTTCTCACTTATTTGTAGAAGCTAAAAATTATAATTGAGTTCATGGAGGTAGAGAGTAGAATTATGATCACCAAAGGATGGGAAGGGTAGTGAGGGTCAGGAGGTGGGAGTGGGGATGGTTAATGGGTACCAAAAAGTAGTTAGAAAGAATAAGACCTAGTATTTGATAGGACCACAAGGTGAGTCTGAAATAATTTAATTGTGCATTTTAAACTAATTAAAAGTATACTTGGATTGTTTATAACACAGGATAAATGCTTGAAATGTTGGATACCCCATTCACCTTGATGTGTTATTATGTATTGCCTACCTGTATCAAAATATCTCATGTAATCCATAAATATATACACCTATTTTGTACCCACAAAAATTAAAAATAAAAAAGGGGGAAAATACCCAAAGATTAAGCTAAAAGAATCCACCGTATTTGGTAGCAAATTGGTCACTGGTAACCTTGATGAGAAAAATTTGGTGGGAATGATGAAGATGGAAGCCACATGGTAGTGTGTTGTGGTATAAATGGTGCATGAAAAAAATAAATCTTTTCAGAGGCTTGGAGTGAAGGGGAAAAGGTAAAACAACTGTAAATCAAGTGAGGTAAAAGGGTCATGGTAGGCTTTTTGGCCATTAAACCTTTTGTAGTTCAAAAGCTTGTAGAGATCTGAACAGGAAAAGAAGAGAATTGAGGGAGAAGGTATGTTCTGAATAGGGAAGAAGGCAGACTCCAAAGCTTGAGTGGAGGAAATATATAAACATGGCAATAGTAAAAATTTAAAGGTTAACTATAGAAACAAGTATTCGTTGCAAACAAGAATTCAAGTATTCATTGAAACAAGTATTTATTTCACCTGGTCAAAAAGGTACAGTGTTCAGGAAAAGATTAAATCATTTGGATGGGTCCAGGAATGTTTTTTGGAGGATGACTCTTAAAGTGTGTTAGGTGGAGAAGGTGAAGAAACAGAGGGAGAGCATTCTAGGTCAAAGGACAACAGAGATAGTGCTTTATGATGAGAAAAATCCCCTGGATCTTTTAAGCCATGCTTTAGATTTATCAAATGTAGAAAATTTCAGCCATTGCTACTTTAAAACAACTTTTCTGTTCCCATCTTCCTCTCCTCACCTTTTGGGACTCCAATTACACTTGTTACACTGCTTGATGTTGCCCATAGCTCACTCACTAATGTTCTATTCATTTTTTTCCCCCAACTGTTTTATTGTTTGGTTGGTTTTGTTTGTTTGCTTTAAAAATAGGATCTTGCTGTGTCACCCAGGCTGGAGTACAGTGGCATTATTGTAGCTCACCAGAACCTCAGCTCCAGGGCTTAAGCAATCCTTCCACATCAACCTCCCAAGTAGCTGGAACTACAGGTATACACCACCATGCCCAGTCAACATTTTTATTTTTTGTAGAGACAGCGTCTGGCAATGTTGCACAGGCTTTTCCCCATTATTTTAGGCTATGTGTTTCATTTTAGGTAGGTGTTTGTTTGTTTGCTTGCTTGCTTTTTGAGGCAGTCTCACTCAGTCACTCAGGCTAGAGCGCAGTGGCGTGATCTTGGCTCACGTTGCCTCTGCCTTCTGAGTTCAAGAAATTCTCCTGCCTCAGCCTCCCAAGTAGCTGGGATTACAGGCATGCGCCACCACGCCTGGCTAATTTTTGTATTTTTAGTAGGGATAGGGTTTCACCATGTTGGTCAGGCTGGTCTGCAGCTCCCAACCTCAGGTGATCCACCTGCCTCAGCCTCCCAAAGTGCTGGAATTATAGGCTGAGTCACCATAACCACCCTTCATTTTAGGTGGTTCCTATTGTGAATTTCAAGTCCATTGCTCTGTTCTTCTTGAAATGTGTAATCTGCTGTTCATTTCAGCAACATTCAGTGCACTTTTCAACGCTAGAGGTTTGACTTCAGTCTTTTTTCATAGCTTCCATTTCTCTTCTTGTCATGCTTATGCTTTCCTCATACACTTTAAACATATGGGATAAATTTATAATAGCTGTTTTAATGTCATTGTCTACTAATTCCATCATCTATTTCACTGAGTCTGTGCCTATTGATTTTCTTCTCATCACGGATCTTATGTTCCTGCTTCCATACATGTCTGGTAATTTTTAATTTAATGTCAGACATTGTAAACTTATTTTTGAGGGATGCTGGATATGTTTGTAACCCTTTTGATATCTTTTATCTTTGCACAAGAATGCAGTTAAATTACTTGCAAACAGGCTGGACATGGTGGCTCACACCTGTAACCTCAGCACTTTGATAGGCCAAAGCGGGTGGATCACTTGAAGTCAGGAGTTTGAGATCAATCTGGCCAACATGACGAAACCCTGTCTCTACTAAAAATACAAAAATTAGCCACTGGGCATGATAGCACATGCCTGTAATCCCAGCTACTCAGGAGGCTGAGGCATGAGAATCAATTGAACCTGGGAGGCAGAGGTTGCAGTAAGCTGAGATCACACCACTGCATTCCAACCTGGGCAACAGAGTGAGACTCCGTCTCAAAAAAAAAAAAAAAAAAAGCTAGCACCTAGAATAGAACTTGGCACATAATAGATATTCATTAAATATTTTTTGAATGAATGATGTCTGTTTCCTTCAACATTGTCCTCCATGAACTTTTTTCTTTTAATTCTAACCATTGCTCTGATCTACCAAGAACATTATCAGTTCCAGTTCACTCTCCTGAAATATTGACTCTCCTACATCCATCTTCATGTGGATAACATACTTCCTTAGAATTTATTTATTTATTTATTTATTTTCAGAGACGGGTCTCATTATTGCCCAGGCTGGTCTCAAACTCCTGGGCTCAAGTGATCCTCCCACCTTGGCCTTCCAGTGTTTTGGGATTACAGGCAGGAGCCACCACACCTGGATTTACACAGAACTTTTTAAATGTTTAGAAAAAATCCCCAAGAGAGAGCCTACATAAACTGTAGTTTCCTCTGTTTGACTTAATCTGCTGATATCTTTGTGAACAGCATCTCTAAACAGTTACGTACCCATCAAACAGTAGTCTAACCCAGCCGCCTAAATTTTCTTCAGAGGAAACGATTCGTATGCCTCATCTGCCAAAATAATTTAGCCCGGCCCTGGTCTCATAATTTATGCTCTGAACGCTAGAAAGTGCTAGGGAATGGCTAGTATTGGCATATTGACCTCTGTCTCTTCCATGCTACCAGGCTACCTGCTTAAAAAAAAAGTCTTGAGTAAAATCATCTCCTCAATCAGAAGAATAAAGTAAATTCAGTTCAAAGTTAATAATTGCGTTATGTTTTCAAGGCTTGCTCTTAAGCTTTGTTTGGTAGGTACAGAAAAGCCTTCAGTCTACTGATAATTTAACACTACTATTGAGGCAATTATCCTTTAGAAGGCTCTACTGTTTCTTTTGTGATAAGAAGTCCTTCTACTGCAGCTCATGGGAACATAAAGTATTCCCAGCCCTATGTGTGCTCTAAAGATTGCTCCACCTGCTCCTTTCCAGTGGTTTCCTCTCCAGCTTGGTAGTTTCCTCAAATTCATGCACTAATTATTATTCAGCTAAAGACTCAAAGGGACCCTCTGCAGGAGTCTCTCTCTCTCTCTCTCTCTCTCTCTCTCTCTCTCACTCTCTCTCTCTCTCTCTCATTCTCTCTCTCTCTCTCTCCCATAGTAGCTTCCTTCTATCCTGTACTTTGCCCCTCCATGAAGTCTAGCTGCCTTGGCTTCTCCGAACTCTGAATTCTGTCTCTTCAGCTGAGGGAGCTCACCAAACTAGGCTAGGTTCCCATCCCTGTGTAGTGACCTGGAAAATATTTTTTTTTTTTAGATGAAATCTTGCTCTGTCCCCCAGGCTGGAGTGCAGTGGTGCAATTTTGGCTCCCTGCAACCTCCACCTCCCAGGTTCAAGCAATTCTCCTGCCCCAGCCTACCAAGTAGCTGGGATTACAGGCACACACCACCATGCCCAGCTAATTTTTGTATTTTTAGTAGAAATGGGGTTTCACCATGTCGGTAAGGCTGGTCTCAAACTCCTGACCTCGTGATCCACCTGCCTCGGCCTCTCAAAGTGCTAGGACTACAGGTGTGAGCCACCATGCCCGGCCAACCTGGAAATTCTTTAGCCAGTAATCCTGGGTCATTCTTCAGCTTCATCCTGTTTTTTTTTTTTTTTTTTTTT
>NW_016107333.1:19523850-19541839 GCF_001604975.1 Cebus imitator | reverse complement strand
ATGCTCTGAATGCTAGAAAGTGCTAGGGAATGGCTAGTATTGGCATATTGACCTCTGTCTCTTCCATGCTACCAGGCTACCTGCTTAAAAAAAAAAAAAAGTCGAGTAAAATCATCTCCTCAATCAGAAGAATAAAGCAAATTCAGTTCAAAGTTAATAATTGCGTTCGCACATAGTGGGCATTTAGGCACCCCCCGTCCTCACTACAGCTGGTTTTCTTTTATCCCTACTGACATGTTTGTCTGTTTGAAATGACAAGAGTGGATATCCATATATCGTTCCATCATTAAGAGAAAAAAAGCACCTTATTTAGATTAAAAGAATCAGATGTGAATTAAATGAAAACACTTTTTAAGTGAAAATAATTTCACTTGAATATGTTCTCTTAACATATTCTCTTCAACTTAAAATGGAATCTAGTGAGAGTACACCTGGCAACATAAATGACATCACTGCTGCTTTCCAAGGGAGAATTTTCTGACATATTGCTTTTGCTCTACATTTATTTTTTCACTTTAGAATAATAAGTCTAGATCTTTAAATCCTAGAAGGAGTTGGCTTCACTTAGCAACTTGAATCATACTCCCTAGACTCTGAGGGCTTATCACTAGCAAGATAGATTAGAACTGGAAATATGATTTATTTAGAGTGGTTTTTGGATGTTTCTTTTCAGTTTTTGATGGAGAAGAGCAATAAGTCTGCTTATTTGGGCTTACTGTTGAGTCAAAGTTAAAACACACCATCTTTTAAAAAAAATTTTCTGAGACATGGCATGTTAATAACTGAAAGTTTTCTTCTAAATGAGATGCTCAAGTCACAATTTAGTTTTTATTATACATTGGTCTCGTATTACCCATACATTTCTGGAAGCTATCTCACTTTAAACAGTTGAAACTGAATGGAAAACAAAGGGATCTCTTAGAATTCCTTTCCTTTAAGTAAAAGAATGTAATTATTCTTCAACTTTGTAAACTATACTTCCCAAACAGGCTAGTAAAACAATGATAGTAGTAGCAAAACAAAACTCTGTAAATTTAATTTATTAGCAGAAACTTAGTTTGATTTTCCAGATGAAAAAGTGCTGAAACATTTTGAGCACAAAACTTCCAAGGTGCAGGTGGATGTCATCCATCACATGGGGATATAAGGGCCAAGTTTAATTTATTTTTCCCTCCTTTTATTTGTACTAGTAATTTAAGGGCAGAGCTTTTCAATGTTGACTGTAATTATAAGGCCAACAGATTTTAGTTGACAAGGTTACAACATTCAGTGCAGAGGAAAACCGGGACAAATCAAAGTCAAAATAAGTTTCTCCTTCTGGAGTTATTACACGAGTGGGAACAGCTTGTTCATGAATTGCAGAGATGAAGTCATTTTTGTTGTGCTGATATTAAAGGCTTGACCTGAGAATCTTTCGGTCCCATCTCACTCTGCAATATAACCCTGGTGACAGGTATTTAGGAACTGCCTGTTCTTCCAAAAGGTTCACTGTCTACCAAGTACTATCAGACTGTCCATATACAGAAACTGCTCCCAACTCCTTTAAAGTACCGTAGACTTTCTGTGTGGTAGGCATGCCTCAGGTTGTAACTCTCTCCTTCGAGTTGGGTTAGTCATTATTTAACATTTGATTTTTTTTTTTTTTTTGCTTGCTTACACTTCAGAAAGTGAATATGCTTTGCTTTTTCAAAGAGACCACTTCTATTTAAAAACTAACTTATCTCCCAAATGCCAAGAGCCTTGCAAAATGTGGTAAAATACTTTACAGGATATCTCAGACCCTTGCTTAAGTTTATTTTCATTGTATAAGTGAGTTCCATTTGGTGGAGACTCCTGGAGCCTATTTCACATTCTGTTCAATGCTAACACACACCAAATTTGTAGAATCATGGGGTTTGCTGGTATGATGCAGGAATGATTGCGAAATTAAGACAAATTAAGCTAAATGTCTGTATTATGATCAAACATTACAATTTTCACTAGCCCACAGGAAAATAATAATAATTGGAAGCCCTGTAGTTGAATCCAGGAATGCCTTCTCTGAACAGTTGCTTGCTGTTTACCAATGTGAAAGCAAAATGATCCTTCAAGTACTGCTTCTTAAGAATTTGCTATTGTTATGTGATGTCCTAATAGAGATATTGGCTCCAAGCTCTTTGAAGGGAGGAATATTTTGCAATAACTTCTTCTTTAAAAAGGTCTCTATGTGAACATGTCAGACCACAACTTGCCTGACATGAAAGTTATTATTATGAGACCTTTTCCCCTCCTTGACTTTTTTGCTTTTTAATGTCCCCAAATAATGAACCAGTTCAAATTTTTTTGTTTAAATAATTTTTATAATATGCAAACTGTACGGAACACCGTGGCTATTAAAACAAGCCTACAGTTGCACTAATCTCCATAGAAACATTTAAATGCAGATAAATAATCCTAGAAAATAGATAAGAATGCATTAAGCTGTTTATTACAGTTTGAATTTCTTCCTAGTACACATGTTGGCAAGTTCCCTATGAGGAAAAAAGTTCAGAAACATCAGAGGAGATAGAACAATTTTATGATTCCAATATGAACTTTCCATAGAAGTTCCATCCAATAGTATAATAGGCCATATAAGTTATTTTAATTTTTTTCTAGAAACCATATTTTTCAAAGTAAAAGAAACATTTACTTTCTTATAATAAAATATTTTATTTAACCCAATATATCTAAAATATTATTCAACATGTAGAATGTTTTTATTATTCAAAAAGCAGTAATGAAACATTTTATATTTTTTTCTCATATGAAGTCTTTGAAATATGGTAGACTGTGTTTGACACTCATAGCAAATCTGAATTCAGACTAGTCATATTTCAGATGCTCAATAGCTCCATGTGGCTTGTGGCTACCATGTTGGACAGAGCAATTCTATAGCAATTCTATAAGATAGAATTGCTCAACATATTTATTGCATTTAAAAAACTAGAGTCTCTTTGATGTACAGCCCTTGCTGTTTTCCCCTTGGTGTTGCTTAGAAACTATATTATCCCCACTCACTGACCCCCAAGGACCTGACATGTTCCTGTCCATAATGATTATGTCTCAGGGTGCTATGCATGTTGCAAGATGGCATTTTGCTTCCCTTTGTCTTCTATATTAAAATTGTGTCCCAATCCAAAAGTGAATCTTGGTTGCTGGCTGTAGTATTAATCTTCTAGAATCTTTCCCACTTCAAGGCCTCTGTTCTAGCAACCTACTGCTGAAGCTGATTTGAACCTAAGAGGAGGCTCATCCAATTCTGATGGGCCAAAAGCTGTTGTCAACATGAACAGCCTATCAATGAGCACACATTCAATGCCATTATAAGCTGGTCAGTAGCTTCATTCACAGCCTTATTTGCTTTCAGCAGCACATCAGTAGTGTAGCATCCCTCTAGTTCCCTAATTGTATGGCATCTCCCCATACTCTCTCTGCAGGTGCTCCAGCCACATGGAAATTGCTTCTTGCCCGTCTCTGACCATGCCTTATCATTCTTATCACACCAGGTTTATATACCCAGTCTCCTTTGTCTAGAATAAACTTTTTCCTCTTATTTACATGTCAAAATCCTACACAACCATTCTTTTTATACGAGCTACATGTTGAATAAAATTTCAGATATATTGGGTTAAATAAAATATATTATTAAAATAAAGTAAATGTCTCTTTTTACTTTGAAAAATATGCTTCTAGAAAAAATAGAAATCTAGTGCAGCGTCTTAACTTCCCTGCTTACTCCATGGTAAGTTTCCTTGCTAATCCAAAAACACTTTTGTTTCTGACGAAAAGATCTACTACTACTTCCATGAGCAAGTCCAAAAATGCTCAGACTTTGAAGAGCACTAGTGCTTTGGTCTTATCAAGAGTAGTCACTCAGAAAAACAAGTAAAAGCTTTATTTTAAAGGTTCACTTAGAAGCAAATTGAATAATTAATACTTTTTAGCATAGTCATATCAAAAATGGACTAAGAATGAGACTTGGATCTTCTAACCCTTTTCGTAGCCTGAATCCACATAAGCACTCATTTTGTGAGTATTAATTCTCTCTTTAGTATTTTTCAATGTCGTTTTCCATTCATGTTTTTATTATTTAATTTATTTTATTTTATTTTTATCTGTTTTTGAGGTGGAGTGCAGTGGCACAATCTCAACTCACTGCAGCCTCTGCCTTCTAGACTGAAGCGATTCTCCTACCTCAGCTTCCTGAGTAGCTGGGATTATAGGCATCCACCATCATGAGCAGCTAATTTTTGTATTTTTAGTAGAGATGGAGTTTCACCATGTTGGCGAGGCTGGTCTCGAACTCCTGACCTCAAGTGATCCACCCACCTTGGCCCCCCAAAGTGCTGGGATTACAGGTGTGAGCCAGGTGTGTGCCCAGCCTATTTCATTTCATTTATTTAATTTTTTAAGACAGAGTCTCACTCTTGTCACCCAGGCTGGAGTGCAATGATGTGATCTCAGCTCACTGCAACCTCTACCTCCCCAGTTCAAGCAATTCTCAAGTCTCAGCCTCCTGAATAGCTGCAATTACAGGCATGCGCCACCAAACCCAGCTAATTTTTGTATTTTTAGTAGAGACTGGGTTACGCCATGTTGACCAGGCTGGCCTTAAACTCCTGACCTCAAGTGATCTGCTTGCCTCAGCCTCCCAAAGTGCTGGAATTACAGGCCTGAGCCACCGTGCCCTTCCTTCGTTCATGTTTTTACAGCAGAGCTATCAACAGTTCATTCTCATACCTAAGCATATTCCAGATCAAACGCATCACCATCTCTCTAAAGCCTGTTCTTGTGGACTCTCTATCAAAAGGACATTACTTGGAGTTACATTCAGTGTGCCCCTGTGTGTCACTCCTGGCAACAAATACATTGCCAAGTTTTCTTAGTCTACCTCTGCGGCATCATTGGCAATTGCTCCTCCTTTCAGTTACCACTGCTAGCATTCTAGTTCACGCTCATATCACTTCTCACCTATACCCTTGGAATCACCTCTAGCCCTGTTTCTCTTCAACTCCTAAATTTCAACTTCTACCAATGTGATGTTTCTAAAGCCCAGATCTAAGCATGTTGCCTCCCAGCTCAAAAACCCTCAGCTCTTTCCCATCACCTAATAAACATAGTCCAAATTCTTTAGCCTGGTAGTCAAGGCCCATCCATGCTCTGACCCCAATATAATACTATAATGTGATCTTCTCCTACTTGCCTACAGGCACTCCAGCCAAAATGTACTAATCAACTTCCAAATACATCCTACCCATTCTAGTGTCTGGGTCTTGTCTGTAGTATTCTCGTTCTTTCTTACTTCCCTAACTTCTTGCTGGTTGAAATATGATGCCATCCTTCAAGTCCCAGTCAAAGCTACTGTCTCTTCCAGGCAGTCCTTCTGGATTTTTCAGCAGAAAATAATCTTTTGGTCTTTGTATGTAATTTAGTTGTATCTCTATGATGACTTGCTCTGTAGTTACATTGTAAGCTTGTTTGTGTGTGTGGTGTGTATCTCATCACTGCTCAAACTATAAAGCTCATTTCATTTGTTCAACGAATGTTTATTGAGTATTCATGATGTGCTAATGCAATATAGAAAATAGTGAGAAAGATAAAGAATATTCATTTTAGAGGGTCATGATACAGTGCCTAGCATGTATCTTGCACTTTGTAAGCACTCAATGATTATTTGTTGAATACCTGACTGAATTTATCTGAAACGTATACATCCAAGAAGTTTTATTTTCAGAACATAAAAGTAAGAATAGGAAATAAATTTAAAAGGCTTCAGAGGAGCCAAACTAGCGTTCACAACATAGATGTGTTGGACTCTTGCCCAGTTTGGCCATGGCCATGGAGACTCTGGCAAGCCCTCACACAGAGAGCCCTTTCTCTCAGTTTACACACATTTCTAACAATAATAATCATGACAATAACCACCGTGAGCTTGGACATCTGATTTCCAAACTTATTTTAGATGAGAAGCAGCAAATTAGGATCAGGGAATAGAAATGGCACACTCACACGGACATCAGTGAGATGGACAGCGGCAAGGGAGGACTCAGAAGAGCCAAAAAAACAAAACAACAGTAAAATCACAGCAATCTGCAGCCATTTAGACTAGGGACAAACAGTTCTGCAGACCTCAGTGGGGCCTGAGGGCTTCTCAGGGTTATAGCCTTTCATGACAACCCCAAGTCCTCTGGCTGGGTCATGTTCATAATGCACTATTTGAGAAGACAGCTAAGATTGCTATATTGGAAATGTTTCCATCCAAGACAATTAAAAGTAAAAGCAAAAAGATAAATCCTCAGCCATCCATTAAACTCACTTATCCAGAACAGCTCTCATCCCACCCCACACCTGCACCCTCTGGAGTCAGGGTTTTATTATTCTTCCCTGTATTACTTGATTTATTTGCCTTAAAACATTCATTGGCTCTTGGCATCCAGTTCAATTTTCATTCAATCAGTTTGATTCCCATTTTATTTGCACAATACTCTAAAAGAGCCAATGGACGACACAAAAGATTTAAAAATTCTAGATACTAGGCTTGTTTTGTGAATGCTCAGGGTCTACTTGAAGAGATAGGACCTACAGCCTTGAACCAACATAAAGACAAAATAGAGTTAGATACATGTGAATGCATGGTGAAACATGAAGTTTGTAATGAAGGATTGTTTAGGAAAGGACTAGGGCTAATCAAAAAAGATTTCTTAAAGATGAGCCTGTCAGCCAGAAGTGGAAGATTTGGGGAGGGCATTTTGAGCAAATAAAACAGCACAGGAGGAGTATATAGCAGAAGCAAGAAAGAGCAAATTGTATTCGGGGAATAGTAAAGAGCTGCCCTGGCAGACTAGGGCTAATGGGCCCCATTTGGGTATAATATAAGTTTAGAATGTTTCCATAATTTTGTACAAATCCCTGTGGTCTTTCTGAGATCATGTCTTAGTTGGCTAGGGCTGCCATAACAAAATCCATAGACTGTGTGGCTTAAACTTCAGACATTTATTTCTCACCATTCTGGAGGCTGGAAAGTCCAAGATCAAGATGCCAACCAAGTCAGCGTCTGGTGAGGTCTCTCTTCCTGATTTGTAGACAGCAGCCTTCTCACCATGTCCTCACATGGTGGAGCAAGACAGAGCAAGCTCTGGTGTTTCTTCTTAAAAAGGCACTAATCCCATCACAAGGGCCCCAACCCTTATGATTTTGTCTAGCCCTAATTACCTACCAAAGGCCCCATTGCCAAATACCATCACATTAGGGGTTAAGGCTTCAATATATACATTTTTAGAGAACACAAACATTCATTTCATAACAGATCATGTGAATGTAAATTCCTGCATTGTATGAAAATCCCCCAAAATCAAGTTTGATGTACAGATATGCTATTTTCTTCAATCACATCATTTTGCTAGAGAGTTTAAGTGACAGCTAATTGCAAGCAACAGAACTGACTTGATTTGCCATCTCTATGTCCATTTTACAAACACAACGATAGGAAATGTAAAGTCCTCCTTTGGCTAGATACCCTGGAGGATACCACATCTAGAAGGTACCACCTCATGAAGTATGTGAAGTTTTTCGTGATGGTTAATAGATTCATGGGTAATTGGGTATGAACACAAACATTTTTCCAACACTTGACAACTGATAAGGACTGGAGATTTATCAGCCTGTTAAAATGAGATTCTAATAACTGTACTTTTACCTTTTTCACAAGACTATAGGCTCGGGGAGGATGAGGTGTTTTCCTTAGTATCTAGCCCAGTGCCTACCAGCGAGATGGGATTTAGTATTAGATGAACAACTGGATAAGTGATTGAATGTAAAACAAATTTATTTAATAACACTTGACTAAAGTAAAATCATGTATTTCTCAAAATAAACTTGGTCTGAATTGGCTGAGATTTTTTTGACTGCTGGATCATGCTTTTTGAATGAATTAGAAGTAAACCACAAAATCAGGGATTTAAAAGTAATTATTCACTAACGTGTTCGTTATAAATCCAATTCACGTATCCTGTTGAATTGGCTGCTTTGTGTAATTGAGGGCCAATTTCAACATTCACATGACAATGAAAATCTCAAGCTTAAATTTATTAATATGTTTCCTTGGCAGAACACCAAGCCCCTTAATAACAAAATATGGAGAGAAAGGGTATTAGTCTCCAAAGACTCGAGTTTGATTTTGAAAATAAACCGATGTTCATTTAAAAAAATCATTTATAAGAAGACATAAGACTGTGGAACTATAAATTTACATGGAAAATAATTTAAAGGACAGAACCAAACAAAATTTTAATATGGGATTTAGTTGGGGTTCCTGTTTAAGGAGGGCCCAAAGATAAAAATATTTAAGTGTTTTGGGGCCCACCTGAGCAATTCAAGTCTTGAATAGTTGCTAACCCACTAATCAGATAACTCCTATCTAGATATAACTGACAAATAATTTGTCAAATGCACCCAGATATGAAACAGAAGCACTGCATGGTCAACCAGACAGATCCCAGTAAAAGTGATTATCTCATTTTTAATAACTGTGGCTATCATTTATTATCAGGTATCTGTCCAGCACTATATGAAGTGCTGGACAGACATTATTTTATCTAATACATACAAAACCCCTATTGAGCAAATGAGAAACAAAGGCTTAAAAATAGTTTAAATAAATTACCTCAAATTAATAAATCTTTAAACAAGAAAGCAGGATTTAAACCCAAGATCGTTTAATGGCAAAGCCGTTGCTATTGACCACTCCATTTTATTTTATTGTTTTTCAAAGGATGATCTTGAATTGGCAACATCAGCATCAACTGAGAATTTGTCCCAAAGTCCCAAATTCTACCCAGGCCTACTGAATCAGAATCTCTGGCTGTGAGACCTACAAGTCTATTTTAATCACCTCTCCAGGAGATTCTAAAGCACACTGAAATTTGAGAAGTACACCTCTACTCTATTTCTCCTAACTTAAGCAAATATATATATACAATGTTTCTCTTTGCCAGTGGAGATTCTTGTAAAACTCAGAAAATGAATATCACATCCATTTCCTTGTTTAGGCTATGTGATCAATTGTCACTATAATTCCTACAAATTGAATACATAAAATGAGTTCCAAGGAAAACAACACAATAGCATTAATATTCATCTAAAATATGAACAAGGGCTACAGTGATTGGAATTATTTCAAGACCTGACTACCCATATTGATTTGGGATTAAAACAGTATCACTTAGCTCACTCTCTAAGCTTTAACAGATAAAACAAATTTTTAATATAATCTGACAAATGAGTATCTTGCCAAGAGGGAAAGAAAAGGCAAGAACAACCATCCAATGTGCTGTGGTGAAACTGAAATATGTGAAAATGACAATCAGAATTTCAATCTATTGCTATGAGTGCTTATGTTGCCAAATAATGAAATGTATTGACACTAATGCCGTGCTGTCACTGGCATGTTATACAGATGATGAAATTTTCTAAGCAAAGTTGCTGGAGGTCATTCAAATATTTATAATGGTGTGATAGGTGAACTGACTCTCTTACTAAAAATTTTTGTTCCAAACTCCTTGATGAGAAAATATTTGGAATAAAGCACAATAAGTTCATATATATATATATATATATATATATATATATATATAAACACAATAAGTTTATATGATTGAAACTAATTTTTGTTTCCCTGGGAATTTAAGAATCTTTTTAATAGTTGAGAGCTGGTGTACAGCTGCAAGAGATTGTCTTAATAAGAACCCAATATTTATGCTTCCTTGATAGAACAAATGAGAGTTCTCACTCTGTTTTCTATCTTACTTATGCTGAAAGCCTGGCAACACTAGGATATAATACTTGCTCCTTCAAAATGTTTCTAAATTGTTCACTGTTTCATATTTCATCTCAGAGCTGCTTTATTTATAATATTACTAAACCTCAAAGAGACCCATATGGTGGAAGAGAATAGAGAAACTTTGTGATTTCACTGTTTTATTCCTTTTTTATTTACTTATTTATTTTATTGCATTTTAGGTTTTGGGGTACATGTGAAGAACATGCAAGATTGTTGCATAGGTACACACGTGGCAGTGTGATTTGCTGCCTTCCTCCCCATCACCTATATTTGGCATTTCTCCCCATGCTCTCTCTCCCCTACTCCCCACCCCCCACCGACCCTCCCCTGTTTCCTCCCAACAGACCTCAGTGTGTAGTGCTCCCCTCCCTGTGTCCATGTGTTCTTATTGTTCAACACCCACCTATGAGTGAGAACATGCGGTGTTTGATCTTCTGCTCTTCTGTCAGTTTGCTGAGAATGATGGTTTCCAGGTTCATCCATGTCCCTACAAAGGATGCAAACTCATCGTTTTTGATGGCTGCATAATATTCCATGGTGTATATGTGCCACATTTTCCCTGTCCAGTCTATCATTGATGGGCATTTGGGTTGGTTCCAGGTCTTTGCTATTGTAAACAGTGCTGCAATGAACACTCGTGCGCATGTGTCCTTATAGTAGAACGATTTATAATCCTTTGGATATATACCCAGTAATGAGATTGCTGGGTCAAATGGAATTTCTATTTCTAGGTCCTTGAGGAATCACCACACTGTCTTCCACAATGGTTGAACCAATTTACGCTCCCACCAACAGTGTAAAAGTGTTCCTATTTCCCCACACCCTCTCCAGCATCTGTTGTCTCTAGATTTTTTAATGATCGCCATTCTAACTGGCGTGAGATGGTATCTCAGTGTAGTTTTGATTTGCATTTCCCTGATGACCAGTGATGATGAACATTTTTTCCTATGTTTGTTGGCCTTATGTATGCCTTCTTTTGTAAAGTATCTGTTCATATCCTTTGCCCACTTTTGAATGGGATTGTTTTTTTTCTTGTAAATCTGTTTTAGTTCTTTGTAAATTCTGGATATCAGCCCTTTGTCAGATGGGTAAGCTGCAAAAATTTTTTCCCATTCTGTTGGTTGCCGATTCACTCTAATGACTGTTTTATTCCTTTTTAAAAGAATTGACTTGAAAGTGAAAATTGTTTTAGTCTGCTTTTTATTCACAAGGACTGTGTCCATGCTTTGCAATGGGATGGCTTAAACAGACAGGTAAATTATATTACACAATAACTTTTTTTGACAGATAGATAATTCTGCAAAAATTGCCCTCTTTCTAACAGGTATGTGAAAGTTTATGTAGATACTTGCTGTTTATATTTAAATAAAGCAAACCAGCCTTGCAAAAACACAACATTTTTGTCTAAATGCAGATCAAGAAATATTGCTACCAGCAGCCCCACTCCTTAAAAGTTTCTTAGTTCTTTCTAGCATTACTTATTTATTCCTACTGCTTACCATTTTACTATATTGAAGATCCATTAAAAGCCAGCATTTTAAGCTAATTTATTTATTTTCATGAGTACATAATTGATGTATGTATTTATGGGTACGTGAGATGTTTTGATACCAGCATGCAATGTGTAACGATCAAATCAGGTAATTGGGGCATCCATCACCCATCATTTATGTTAGGAACATTTGTGATAGCAACATTTCAATTCCGCTCTTTATTTTAAAATGTACAATAAATTATTGTTAACTATAGTCACCCTATTGTGCTACTGAATTCATTGTGCTCTTATTCATTTTATCTAAGTATATTTTTGTATTTATTAAGAAGTTCCACTTTATCCACCCCTCCCTGCTACCCTTCCCAGCCTCTGGTAACCATCCTTCTACTCTCTACCTCCATAAGTTGCTTTTTTTATTTTTAGCTCCCACATGCAATATTTTTTTTTCTGTGCCTGGCTTATTTCACTTAACATAATTTCCTCTAGTTCCATCCATGTTGTTGCAAATGACAGAATCTTACTGTAAGGCTGTTTGCCTCGCCGGGAGTTTGGACACGCCCATCTCCCTCCCCGCTTGAAAATTACGTTATCAGAATATGCCCATCATCTAGCTCCGCCTTGGAAATCCCCTCTGCACTTGGCACCTAGCCAGCCCTTGGAAATCCCCAACCCCTCCCTTGGAAATCCCCTCTGCACTCAGCACTTAGCCCGCTCACCAGAAATCTCACCTACCTACCAATAGCAGCTCGCCCCGCTCCACATCCTGTTTCTCCAAATCCAATCGAATGCCTTAACTCCCTACAAAACCCCACTCCTGAGAGGAGTCAGGCATGACTTCCCTGGCCACTCTCCCGGGGACCACAGAACCTCGCCTGGGAGCTGAATAAATTGGCATCTAATTTTCTTGTGCTGGCCTCAGTTTCCTCGTTTTTAACTCGGCAATAAACCTACAGAGAATAAAACTTACACTTACTTTATTATGGCTGAGTAATATTCCATAGTGTATAAGGATCACATTTTCTTTATCCATTAATCCATTGACGTACACTTTGGTTGATTTTATAACTTGGCTCTTGTGAGTACTGCTAAGAGTACAGAAATCTCTTTGAGATACTGATTTTCTTTCTTTTGGATATATACACAGCAGTGGGAATTTTGGGTCATATGGTAGTATTATTTTTGTTTTTTAAAATGTTATACTATTCTCCATAGAAGCTGTACCAATTTACATTTACCTGAGGTCAGGAGTTTGAGACCAGCCTGGCCAAACATGGTGAAACCCGTCTCTACTCAGGAGGCTGAGGCAGGAGCATCGGTTGAACCCAAGAGATGGAAGTTGCAGTGAGCTGAGATCGTGCCACTTCACTCCTGCCCAGGCGAAAGAGCGAAATTCTGTCTCAGGGTGGGGGGAAGAATTATTCTTATGTTTATTCTATTGAGTTGTTTGAGATCCTCATATATTCTGGTGATTAATCCTTTGTCAAATAGTCTGCACCTATTTTCTCACATTTTGTGGGTTGCCTCTTCACTTTGTTGATTGTTTCCTTTGATGTGTGCAAGCTTTTACTTTAATGTGATTCCATTTGTCTTTTTGTTTTGGTTTGGTTTGTTTGCTTTGGTTAACTGTGCTTTTAAGGTCTTACTCAAGAAATCTTTGCCCAGACTGATGTCCTGAAGTGTTTCCCAATGTTTTCTTCTAGTATTTTTATAGTTTCAGATCTTAGATTTAAGGCTTTAATCTATATGATTGATTTTGTACATGATAAGAGACAGAGACTAATTTTATTCGTCTGTATATGGATACCGTTTTTCAAGCACCATTTATTAAAGAAGCTGTACTTTCCCCAGTGTATGTTCTTGATACTTTTGTTGCAAATGAGTTAGTTGTAGATGTATGGATTTCTTTCTGTGTTCTCTATTTGACTCCATTTGTCTATTTGTCTGTTTTATGCCAGTACCGTGCTGTTTTGGTCACTATAGCTTTGAATTATATTGGCTTTTAGTTTTCTCTCTTTTGTTGTGTCTTTGTTTGGTTTTAGTATCAGGGCAATACTGGCTTTGTAGAATGAGTTTGGGAGTATTCTTTGTATTACAGTCAGGTAAAGTGATTCCTCCAATTTTGTTCTTTTTGCTCAGGATGGCTTTGAGTATTCTGGGTCTTTTGTGGTTTCATATAAATTTTAAGATCATTTTTTCTGTTTCTGTGAAGTATGTCCTTGGTATTTTGGCAGGGATTGCATTGACTCTGTAGATTGCTTTGGGTAGTATGGACATTTTAACATTGATTCTTCCAAACCATGAACATGGAATATCTTTTCCGTTTTTCTGTGTCCACTTCAATTTCTTTTGTCATTATTTTATAGTTTTTATTGTAGAGATTTTTAACTTGTTTGATGAAAAAGGTATTTTACTACTAGGTATTTAATACTAGTTTTTTGGTGGTGGTTTTGTTTGTTTGTTTGTTTTGTTTTGTTTTTGACATGGAGTTGTTCTCTGTTGACCAAGCCAGAGTGCAGTGGCACGATCTTGGCTCACTGCAACATCCACCTCCTGGGTTCAAGTGACTCTTCTGCCTCAGCCTCTCAAGTAGCTGGGACTATAGAAACATACCACCATGCCCAGCTAATTTATGTATGTGTGTGTGTGTGTGTGTGTGTATATATATATATATACACACACTAAATATATATATATATACTAAACATATATATATTTATTTATTTATTTATTTAGTAGAGATGGGGTTTAACAATTTTGGCCAGATAGGCCTTGACTCCTGACCTTAGGTGGTCCACCTGCCTCGGCCTCTGTGAGTGCTGGGATTACAGGCATAAGCCACTGCCCCGGGCCTAATACTAGGTATTGCACTTTATTTGTAGCTATTGTAAATGAGATTACTTTCTTTGTTTCTTTTTCAGATTGTTATCTCTTGACATATTGAAATGCTACTGATTTTTGTACATTGACTTTGTATCCTGCAACTTCACTGAATTGTTTATCAGTTCTAATAGATTTATTCAGCGGGGTCCTTAGGTTTTTTCTAAATATAAGATATCATCTGCAAACAATGATAATTTGAATTTTTCCTTTTCAATTTAAATGTCCTTTATTTCTTTATCTTGTCTAATTACTCCCACTAGGACTTCCAGTACTATGTTGAATAACAGTGGTAAAAATGGGCATCCTTGTCTTGTTCTAGATCTTAGAGGAAAGGCTTTTAGCTTTTGCCTATTCAGTATGATACTAGCTATAGGTTTTTTGCATATGACTTTTGTCATGTTGAGATATGTTCTTTCTATTTTTTGAGAGAGTTTTTATTATCAAGAGATGTTGGATTTCACTGAATGTGTTTTTGGCATCAATTGAAATGATCATCTGGCTTTTGTCCTTTACTCTGTTGATATGATGTATCACATTAACTGATTTGCATATGTTGAATCACCTTTGCATTCCTGGGATGAATCCCACTTGTTCATGATGAATGATCTTCAAAATGTGTTGTTGAAATTAGTTTTCTAGTATTTTGTTGAGGGTTTTTGCCTTTATGTTTATCAGAGATATTGGCCTTTAGTTTTCTCTCTTTTGTTGTGTTTTTGTTTGGTTTTGGTATCAAGGCAATACTGGCTTTATAGAATGAGTTTGGCAGTATTCCTTTGTCCTTAATATTCTGGAATACTTTGAGTAGGATTAATATTAGTTCTTTAAATGTTTGATGGAATTCAGCAGTGAAGCCATCAGGCCCTGGGCATTTCTTTGATAGGAGGCTTTTTGTTACTGCTTTTATCTCATTACATGTTATTGCTCTATTCAGGTCTTGGATTTCTTCATGGTTCAGTATTAGTAGGTTGTATGTATCCAAGGATTTATTCATTTATTCTAGATTTTCCAATTTATTGGCATATAGTTGTTCGCAATAGTCTCTAACGATCGTTTGAATTTCTGTGGTATCAGTTATAATGTCTCCTTTTTCATTTCTGATTTTATTTATTTGGGTCTTTTCCATTTTTTCTTAGTCTGACTGAAGGTTTGTCAACTTTGTTTATCTTTTCAAATGATCAGCTTTTGTTTCATTGATATTTTGTGGGCCAGCATTATGCTGCATGCTTTATCTGAGGTCGTGTGTACAGGTGCAGAACTCTGACACATAGTAAACACTCAAGCAAATGTTCTCATCTATAAAATAATACTTGTGCTCTCAGCAGATGTGCCTGTAGACAGAATAATTTATGCTTCTCACCAGCAGAGTTTTGACATAATGTACATCATCTTTCTGTGTGTGTGTGTGTGTGTGTGTGTGTAACAGAGTTTCACTCTGTCACCCAGGCTGGTGTGCAGTGGCACTATCTCAGCTCACTGCAACCTCCACCTCCTGAGTTCAAGCAATTCTCCTGCCTCAGCCTCCCAAGTAGCTTGGATTACAGACGCGTGCCACCACACCCAGATAATTTTTGTATTTTTAATAGAGATGAGGTTTCATCATGTTGGCCAGGCTGGTCTTGAACTCCTGACCTCAAGTGATCCACCTGCCTTGGCTCCCGCAAAGTGTTGGGATCACAGGCATGAGCCACCGTGCTCAGCCAATGTGCATCATATTTTAACAAAAAGAATAAGAGCAGGAATCCAATCTGCTAGTATAATGCAGTAATGAAGATCATGTGCATTGATGCTGGGCAGCCTTGGTGTCAATTCTTGCTCTGCTGCTTACTACATATGGGATCTTGAACCAGTCACTTAGCTTCCTGTTCCTCATTTCCAATCTCATAGGGCTATGGTGAAGATTATAGAAGAGAGTGCTTTGAACTATGCCTGGCATTAGGTAGGTGGTTGATAGATGGAAGCCATTATTATCATTCTCTGGGCCTCATTTTTATCACCTGTAAAATGGAACTAAGACCTCCAAGAAGCCCTATTCAATCACATCATGAAATAGCTCCTTTCTTGACTAGTAAGAAGTTGGTAAAAGAATTGGACTGGAAATCCAGATTAAGATTTAAGTCCTGGCTCAACTATTTCCTAGTTGTTTGCCTTTGACAAGTCATTTCATCTCTTTGAGTCTGTAACTTCAATTGTGAAATGATTCATTTGGGTTGAGAGTTCCTCTTCTGACTCTGGATCTCTACAATTTTAGAAAATATGTCCTTTGTTCTGAACATATGAACAATTTTTATAATTTATCCTTCATGTATGTAGCATGCTTATCATACACTCACACACACAAACACACACACACACAGGAGAATCACCTGAACCCAGGAGGAGGAGGTTGCAGTGAGCCAAGATCACACCACTGCCCTCCAGCCTGGGCAACAGAGTGAGACTCAGCCTCAAAAAAAAAAAAAAATTTTTTTTTGCTCTAAAATAGAGCTCTGAACCAACACTGATATAGAGAAGACAAAGGTAAGGACAAAATAAAGGTGAAAGATTTTTATAATATACATTATATGTATGTATATATGTAGCATACATGTGTATGTATATATGTAACATACAGATTATATGTGTATTGCTCTAACTTTAAGCCTCTCGAGGACAATACCTGATAATATTCATATTTGTGTCTGTGATCTTTTGTCACTGCCTGGCATATAGTGAGTGTTATAAATGTATTTTTGGGGAACAAAATAAAGAACTGTATTGAAGGAGTACAGAGAACAAAATAATTACTTGTGACTGGAGCTTGTTATAAGTTGTACGTTGTACAACTCTAGGAGGTGCAACTTACATTGTAATTATGAATGGCTTTAGAGTTGTGTGGTACACACCTGCACAGGTATATGTGGCAGCCCTAAGGAAAAGAGCAATCAGAAAACACATCCAGAAAAACATTAAAATTGAACTGGGCTTTGAGATAATCAAAAAAAATCTACACGTGAAGAAAGAATGCAGAGGCATTTCAGACTGAGGAAAGAGTCTATATAGAAGCCCAGAGTCAGGGAAAGGCAGCTAGTAGACCAGGTAGCTGAGAGTTATGTTGTGATAAGGAGGTAATGGATGATAGGTAGAGAAGTTACTTTGCTGCTCAATAATGGAGGACATTGCCTGCCACACTAAGTGCGAGATGTTCTTGGTAACCATTCAGGAACTATTGCTGCTTTTGAAGGAGGGAAATAATGTAAGAAAGCTCATGTTTTAGAAAGCTCATTCTGGCCATTGTGTGGAAGATGCACTAAAGAATAAAAGGCAGAGAGACCACTGCCATAATGTAGCTGAGACATGATAAGGTCATAATTAAGATGACAAAAAGGATAGAAAGAAAAAGACAAATAGAACTTTGTGACTTAATTGGTTGCTCCAGGTGAAAGAGGGGAATGAAAAATTATTCCAAGGGTAACTTGGTAGACAATGGGACACTTAATTGCAAAAGGGGACAGGACTTTTTTTTTAAAAGGGAGCTGATGTGCTCAGTTTACCAACAGATGTATTGCATTTGAGGTACCAGCAGGACGTCTATAAAAATACCTGGTGTAGAACTCATAAAATGAAAGATTAAGATTTCTGAAGTGTCAGCTCATGGAGGGTGGCTTAATCCATATAGGCCAGGTGGGCAGCAGTATAGGATGTTACTGGTTCTTAACAGAGTAGGGCCAGGTAGAAAATACAGGCTCTTCAGTGGTTCTCTCTCTCTCTCTCTCTCT
>NW_016107333.1:19512947-19523770 GCF_001604975.1 Cebus imitator | reverse complement strand
TATATATTTTGAGATGGAGTCTTGCTCTGTCACCCAGGCTGGAGTGCAGTGGTGCAATCTCGGCTCACTGCAACCTCCACCTCCCAGGTTCAAGTGATTCTTTTGCCTCAGCCTCCAGAGTAGCTGGGATTACAGGCACAGGACACCACACCTAGCTAATTTTGTATTTTTAATAGAGACAATGTTTCACCATGTTGGCCAGGCTGGTCTCGAACTCCTGACCTCAGGTGATCCACCTTCCTCAGCCTCCCAAAGTGGTGGGATTACAGACCTGAGCCACTGTACCTGGCCAGGTTCTTCAGGGTTGCTCCAGTTTACCTATTATTGAGTAATAAACTACCCCAGAGCTTAATGACATAGCACAGCCATTTATCTTGTTGATGATTTTGTGGGTCAGGCATTTGGAAAGGGTGTAGCTAGGTAGTTTTGTTCCACATGATAGTGGCTGGGCCTGAAGGATCCACTTCCCAGATGGATTTTCCACTGACACATGGGATCTCATCCTTAGCAGCTGCTTCATATGGCCTGGCTTTCTCATACCATGGTTGTCTCAAGATAATCACACTCCTTACAAGAGGTAGGAGGTGAAAGCTACCAGACCAATGAAGGGCTATGTCTAGAACTAGCACAGTCATTTCTATCACATTCTGTTGGCCAAAGATGTCACAGGGCTCAACCATATTCAAGAGGTTGAGAAATTGACTTTATCTCTCTTTTTTTTTTTTCCAGATTAAGCATCTATTTTATTCAAACCTAGGTAACTCAGAAGCTTTAGGCAGCCTGTTTTGCAGGACATTTAGTGCTGGAGTGTCTTCCTGCCTCATACTCCCAAGAACCTGCTCCTACAGATGGAACTCAGAACCCTTCCTTGTTGTCAAAACAGGGCTGTCTTCAGGCTTGAAGTCCAGGTTAGGGCTGCCAAACTCACTGAGAATTGTCAGAACCCTGTAGCTAACAATGGGGTATTTGGCTTTGTACACACTGGTGAAGACATCATCCACAAAATCCAACTTCTTGGCTATGAGACCTGTGTTGTGTCACAGGTGAGGTCTACATGATCCAAGGACATCTTGGCTACCCCTCTAGTGGAGTCTTTCCTGGTCAAGGCATTGTAGGTGGCTCTTTGTCCATAAAACTCCTTTCTAGAGGTGACATCAAGCCCCACTCCCTTCACTGCCAAAGACGTGGGCCGATCCTCCTCCTGCCATAGTGGATCAGCCCCCCAGGCTAGCACCGGGACCAGGACTAGTGCTGCCAGCTGCTGCAGCCACTGCCCTGGCGCATGGCCCACCACAGTGAGCATGTGGTGCAGAGCAAGGGCAGCCTGGCCGGACTGGATTTTATCTCTCTCTTGATATAGGAGTGGCACAGTCACATTGCAGAAGGGCATGCGGGATAGAAGATATTTTGGAGTCATATTTGAAAACTACTCTCTGCTACAGAAGTGTTCTTCAAAATCACCTGAAGAGATTTTGCCAATAATAGCTATTACGCTTCCAAGTTTTAAATAAATTACATAGAGGCTTCTGATATATATGTCTGACCAAGACCCACTAGAAAAAGTGGCTCAGGACTGAAATATGCAAGGAGGAGAGCAGCTCTGAATACTGAGCTCCTGCTGGTAGACCAGAGACGAAAGAAATGAACTAGAAGCAGTACACAAGCCAAAAGAGAAGGGAGTTTCAAGGAGGCTGAGGTCAGAAGCACTAACTGTGATGGAGATCGTGAGAATGAGAACTAAGCAGAGGCCGATGAATTTGGCTTTAAAAGCTTTCCAGGAATCTTTGAAATCTGTTTCAATGGAATTGAAATCTGAATTCAGAAGCTTGTAAACTGAGTTTGCAACCAGAATAACTTGTTTTCTGCTAGAAGTGCGGCTAGCCTCATGAAATATTATCTGTAAAGATTGAAATAGCAGTTCTATGACAATATACCCAGTCTGCAAACAAAATGTTGTAAAGGCAGCTAAGGTGTAAACTTCAAGCAAATGGATATATCTTCCTCTTGCTACTTCCTTTTATCTTGGCAAATACATTACCTGGTATTAACTCTGATGTTTTTCTTTATTTGGGATATCAACTCAGAATCAAGTGGTGTATCAGTTAGTTCTTGTTGTATAACAAATCACCCAAAACTCAACGCCTTAAAATCAGGGGTTGGAAAACTATAGCCTGTGGTCCAGATGCCAGTTTTTTTTAATACATTTTATTTGGACACCACCATGTCTGCTCATTTACGTATCACCTATGGCTATTTTTTGGCACTACAGCGGCAGGAGAGAGTTACAACAGAGCCTATGCTGCATGCACGTATATTATGTACTATAGGATCCTTTAAAAGTAAAGGTTTGCTCAGTTCTGCTAAAAACCATGAGTATTTGTGACTGCTCATGAGTCAGCTGGCCTTTTCTAGTCTCAGCTGTGCTCACTCAAGCCTCACTCATGATCATCTGTAAGCTCTGGCAATGTGGGGTAAGCTCTCTCATCTGTGGTGGTTGACTGGTTGTTGGCTAGTTTAGGATGGCTTTGACTGGAACCACTGGGATCTTCTCCATGAATTTTTATCTTCTAAGTATAGCCTAGTGCTATGTCATGAATGTGTCCCCCAAAAGTCCATATGTTGAAACTTAATCACCAATGTGTTAGTATTAAGAGGTGGAATCTTTAGGAGGTGATTAAGTCATAAAGGCAAAGCCCTCATGAATGGGATTAATTATCTTATAAAAGAAGTGCAAGGGAGCTATTTGCCCCTTTTCTGCCTCCACCTGTTTCACCATGTGAGGACACAGAATTCATCCCATTTAGAGGAAGCAGTGTTCAAGGCACCATCCTGGAAGCAGAGACTGGCCCATCACCAGACGCCAAACCAGCTTACACCTTGGTCTTGGACTTCCCAACCTCCAGAACTGTGAAGAATAAATTTCTATTATTTATAAATTACCCAGTCTCAGGTATTTTCCATAGCAGAAGAAACAAACTAAGAACCTAGACTTGTCCATATAGTGGTAGTAAGTTTACAGTAGGGCAAGCAGAAGTTCACAGGTCTCTTGAGGCCTATGCTCAGAAGTGGTGTACCATCATTTCCACCACATTTCATTGGCCAAAGCAAATCACGAGACCAGCCCAGATTCAAGAAGTGGGGAAATAGTCTACCTTGAGATGAAGGAACTGCAAAGTCATATTGTGAAGGATGTGGATATGGGGAGGCCCAAAGGAATATGGCCATCTTTGCAATAAATCTGGAGTAGTTCTTTCTAAAGTACAGAAAGTACATCAGATTGGGACTTGAGAGAACTGGGGTCAGATTCTGACATGGCTGCAAATTCACTCTGTGACCTTATACACACCACTTATCATCTCTGAGCCTCAGACTCCTTAGCTCTAAATTAATATTTTAAAATGCCATATTTGTTCTTGTTTGCATTCAACAAATGTTTATTTCCTTGAAATATCTTTTAACAACTCTTGAAAATACTCTCTATTTTCTAATGTGGTATTATTGGGGCCAACATAAAAGAAACCATCTGCTTTTTTTTCACTCTTTTGACAGGGATTCTAAATATTTGTAGTTTACATGAAAAAATTACAACAGTCAGGCTGGGTTTCTTTCAAATGTGAAGAAAGAGCAAAGGTTTTGCAAATGAGAATGATAGAAGCCACCTTCATGGGAAAATATTCTAAAGATGGTGTTTGCTCAGAATGGCTCAAAAAAATCCCCAAGCCCTTCCCTTTATCAGGCAGCACTGGTAGAGGGGAAATATAAGAGAGATTCAGGTTAATGAACTCTCTAGAGCATTCTATAATAAGAGTTATAATGACTAAGTTTGTCATATACTCATCAATCCATTTCCAAATTAAACTAGAAAGACAGTGGTATGAACCTGGCCCTGCCTAGACCTGCCATCAGGGTGATCCTCAAGCAGCATCCTCCCCATGTAGCCCCTGAAAAGGCTCTCCAGCATCCACCTTCAGCAATCTTGAAACAGAGTTTGCACAGTTGGGCTGGTGTCATGAGGATCTTCATTCTTTTTAATCAGGTTCCCAGTGCTACACTGGGATACTTAAAAAGATGAGGAACCAGCCAGGTGCCATGGCTGATGCTTGTAATCCCAGCACTTTGGGAGGCCAAGGTGGGTGGATCACTTTAGCTCAGGAGTTTGAGACCAACTGGGGAAATATGGTGAAATACTATCTCTACAAAAAATATGAAAATAGGTGGGTGTGGTAGCATGTACCTCTGGTCCCAGCTACTCGGAAGGCTGAAGTAGGAGAGAAGAGGATCACTGGAGCCAAGGAGGCAGAGGTTGAAGTGAGCTGAGATCACGCCACTGTACTCCAGCCTGAGTGACAGAGTGAGATCCTATCAAAAAAAAAAAAAAAAAAAAAAGACGGGGAACCAATTTAGTTTTAATCATCAGTTGAGTTATTAATCAGTCCTACCATTCCTCCATCCCTTATCTGCTACTTGCTGCTCATTCTTATTCATATTTTCTCTTCCTCCCCTTTCTTCATCTCGTTCTTTTGTTCAAATCCTAATTAGACTTCAGAGCCAGGCTAAATTCTGCTTCTCCCTGGAAGCTTCCCTTAACAACTACAGGGCTCTCTGACATCTGCCACACAAGCATGGGTTACCCAAAAGGGCAAATGAGTATAAGTATGTGTTCAAGAAGTAACATTTATTCTGCATGGTATGGGGATAAAGCACACAAAAAAAGTATATATTTTTTTTTGTTTCTGGCCTTTAGAGTTCTTAATTTTGTTGATCTTTCCTCTGAAGTTGTATTTTACTTGTGTTTTTCACAGATATGAGCATGTAATTGCATATTGTCATGTGTATGTGTATGGTCTAGTGGCTGAGAATATGTATTTTGATTTGTGTGGTTGGAATCTTAACTCTGACACTTGACTAGTTCTGTGATTTTAGCAAAGCATTTGTGGTAGATAGTCTCCAATCATGGCTGTCATCAACTTCTTCCCTCCCATACATTCACACCACTTCTCCACTGGAAGGTAAAATTTGTTTCTCCTTCCCTCAAATCTTGGTGAGCCTGTAATTGCTTTGATCACTAGATAGTGGCAGAAGAGACATTCTGAGATTTCTGAGCTAAATTCTTAAAAGTACTAGAAGTTTACATGTCTTTCCTCTTGGAATGCCTCCTTTTGGAACACAGCTGCCATGCTGTGAAAGGTACATGGAGAAACAAGCATGGGTATGTGCCCTTGTGGACAGTCCCAGCTGTGCTCCCAGCTGACAATCAGCATCGACCGCCAGCCGTACATGGGAGTCATCTTGCATGTTCCAAACCAGTTGAGCCTTTAAATAAATGCAGCCCCAGACATCAGCATGTAGGGTAGAAGAACCACCCAGCCGAGCCCAGTCAACTCACAGAATCCTGGACATCATAAAATGGTGGTTGTTTCAAGCCACTAAGTTCTGGGGGTTGTTTATTTACAGCATAGATAACTTCCATCTTAAACAGTATTTAAACTCACTAATATTTGGTTTCTTCCTCTGTAAAATTGGGTCAATAATGGTACCTCTCTCATAGAATTGTTGTAAGGATAAATGAAGTTATATGTATGGTAAGTGCTTAGGGCTAGTATGTTACTTATTTACATGAGAAAGAAAATGGGTGGAGCAAACATTTATTGGACAGCTAGTAGGTTGGTGCAAAAGTAATTGTAGTTTTTGCCATTACTTTTATTTTTATTTTATTTTATTTTATTTCATTTCATTTTATTTTATTTGAGACAGAGTCTAACTCCATCACCCAGGCTGGAGTGCAGTGGCATAATCTCGGCTCACCACAACCTCTACCTTCTGGGTTCAAGTGATTCTCCTGCCTCAGCCTCCTGAGTAGCTGTGATTATAGGCACATGCCACTGAGTCTGGCAAATTTTTGTATTTTTAGTAGAGACAGGGTTTTATCATGTTGGCCAGACTGATCTTGAACTCCTGACTGTGGGCCAAGATGGCCAGGGGCAGACCTATGTTATTTCTAGTTAAATGATTACAAGCTTGTATCATGTGATCCACCTGCCTGGGCCTCCCAAAGTGTTGGGATTACAGGCATAAGCCAATGCACCTGGCCTGCCATTACTTTTAAAAGGCAAAAACCACAGTTACCTTTGCATCAACCTAATACTTCTAATACTGCTGCTATGTGCCACAGGCCCTATGCTACATTTTCACGTACATGATCTCTCTTGTTTTTCACAAAAACCTTGTTAGGCACATGTTTTTGTCCTCAGCATTGAGCTGAGATTCAGAGAGGTTAAGTGGTTTACCCAAGGTCTTACAGCCAGCAGGTAGTGCAAGTAGGCTTCAAACTCCTGGCTGTCTCACTGCAAAGCTCATTCCTTTTTTCTACTTTTCCACACACTTTGGATAGAGGGGCTTCCTGAAATCTTCCAAAGTGTGATAACTCTTTTCAGCAAGAAATTACATAATCAGTCAGATCCTATGCAACCCAACCAATATTCTGCTTCTGACATGAATACTAAGGAAAACTTAAAAACATTCTCCAAAGCATTTCACTTCCACGAAGAAAAGAATTTACAAATCTAGTAACAAAGAATCTAGATAAATCTTTCATGAACTAGTTACTTTTAGCTTATGCCACTTCTCTGGGAAGCAATTTCCAGGCATCTAAAGTGGTGTTTCCTTTTATTTTCCCTGAAATATTACCTTAAACCCTCCAGGAAAGGCTGTCCCCCTCATGCCTGTATACATTGCTACTTAGTTTATAAATAAGAAGTAATGTACCTTTTCTCATAGAGCCAGTTTGCTTGGTAAGGTCAGTACAAAGCTGACAAGAAAACCTAAACTAGGTCCCACATACCAGGCCTCCAACATCCTGGCTGCAAGCTCACCAGAGATCTGTGTCCAATAATGAAATCCTCCTCAAATCTGGGAGCACTCAGCTTATTCCTGCCTTCTCAATCTTTTAAGTGCCTCCCTCCCATGCTCCTTCTTTTCCTTTCCCCAGTCTCTTGCAAAATCTTGTTCCAAAATGTCAGTCAACCATCAGCTAATGGGATCAAAAGTTGCCTCACAATCACAAACCTCCTGGTCCCAGCCAAGGGCCCCCCCACCATCATATCCAGTGTCCCAAGATGAACTCCCATCCTCCATGATGTAAGAAGACATTTCAGAGAAACTCATTCGTTATTTTTTTCGAAAGACCAAGGAAAGAAAATGTTACGACCAAGGAAATTGTTGGTGGATCATTGGCTGGGACACGGACATTCAAACATTGAACAATTAATTTGAAGATAATATAAACAGGTTTCATTATACCAATTTTAGGAATATGATATGAATAGTCTGTTGTTTTGAATTCCAGAATGTCCCTCCCCATACGGCTCACCAACCCCCCTGCCTACTGGCCCCTTACTATGAGCTGGCACGTCTCACTACTCTCTCTCCTGCTGGTTGTTTTCTGCATCCCTGTCTGCTGTTAAGAGTACAAATGAACTCACTCTGTGACTGGCCTCATGTGGTTGCCTTGCCTACATTTATTCTGGTTTTCTATTGTGTTGCTGACACATTTTTAAGAGTTCCATTATGTTGGAGCTTTCTTTTTCTACTCTCTTCAGAAAAAAAAAAAAAAGACTTTTCAAAAGAAACGTCTTTTTAAAAATGTTTTTGTTTAAAGAAATAAGATTCCCTCTGGTTATTTGTCCTCTTTCACAATTACAGCCATGTAATCCATGAGGAATCCATTAATGCGTAAGAGGCTTCGAAGCTGCTGCGTGTGTGTGCGCATGTGTGTATGTGTGTGCACACGCTGTTTTTTCTTACTCTTTCTTTCAGAATATTGCTGCTGCCAACCACTGATTTAGGAATGTTTAGTGGTATATGCCAACTCAATAATCAAATCATTTTGGTACTGGGATCCCAACCACAGTCTCTGCAGACCAGTGGAATTTATTGCTTGCTCCAGTTACATTAAGTAATAGTACCAACAGCATTTTGAATTAAGAAGGGTCTGATAAGATGTGATAGAATGTCAGGATAATTCATCTTGATCATAAAACAGTGCTTGTTTTTGAATCTGAAATGTTAAAAGCACAAACAGCCTGATGATCACGTTCTCCATCCCTTGACCTGGGATAGGAATATGATCCATAACTCTCTTCAGGAAAGCAGCTCAGTAAAAACTGATGGTTTTCTGCTACACACACGTCCCTGTTTTTATTCCACAAATACATATCTAATACCTATTGGGAGCCATGCACCGTGCTGAGCACTGGGACCACAGTGGAGAAGAGAGTAAACACAATTCCTGCCACATGGCACTCACCGAGGGAAGCTATCTTGGCTGCGTCAATTACTTCCTAAGACATTTGAGACACATACAAAACAGAGTCATGTTGAAGTTTGTGGACTCTGGAGTCCAACGTAACTGTGTTCTGTTCCAGACTAGACCACTCCAAGCTATTTTATCTTGAGCAACTTACATAGCCTTGCTTAGTTTCAGATTCGTAAATTGCAGTACTTACCTCATAAGGTTATTTCTAGGATTAATTGGAAAAATGCTTGTACAGCTTTTAGCAAAGTGCCTCATTAGCCAGGAATAGTAGTAGCAGTAGTAATAGTAGTAGTAGTAGATGGGCCATATCTGGGGTCCCCAAACCCCAGGTCACAGACCAATACTGGTTACTGGTCCATGGCCTGTTAGGAACTGTGCCGCACAGCAGAAGGTGAGTGGCAGGCGAGTGAGAGAAGCTTCATCTGTGTTCATAGCCAGTCTCCATCATTCACATCACTGCCTGAGCTCTGCCTCCTGTCAGACCAGTAGCAGCATGACATTCTCACAGAAGCACGGACCCTATTGCGAACTGGACATAGGAGGGATCTAGGTTGTGCACTCCTTATGAGACTCTAACGCTTGATGATCTGTCGCTGTCTCCCTTTAGCCCCCGATGGGATGGACCATCTAACTGCAGGAAAACAAGCTGAGGGCTCCCACTGATTCCACATTATGGTGAGTTCTATAATTATTTCATTATATATTACAATGTAATAATAACGCAAATAAAGCGCACAATAAATGTAACGTGCTTGAATCATCCTGAAATCACCCTGCCCCCCACACTGGTCCATGGAAAAGTTGTCTTCCATGAAACTGGTCCCTGGGTGCCAAAAAGGTTGGGGACCACTGAGCCATGTGAACCTTCAGTAGAATAGGCTGTTTCCTTATCCTTGGTATTTCAAGTTCATGGGTCCACCTGTCACCAGAAGGTCACAGATCCGTCCTGCCCTGGGATTCTTTTGCAATTGAGGGAGAGAAAAAAAAAAGGCTCACCTAATGCTCAGAAACCCATCTTCTGCCTCCTCTTGCAGTGCCTCCTCTTGCCCATGGAAGGAATCCAGCTTCTTGGTTCTTCACTGTCCAACCCAGTTTAGTGGCTGGCCATTCCACAGAGAGGATCCTCCACACTACCTGAGCCCTGATGTCTCTGGCTCCAAAGGACGCAGCTCTGCTCATCCCCCCTGAGGCCCATCATGAGTTGCTGTGGCTGTGGAAGCCTGCTGTCCTGGGATGGAGACTCTTCCCACTGCCCTGTCCCTTCAGTTTCAGCAGAAGCATGATCCTGCTCCATGTGGATCCCTGAAGCAGCAGATCTGGAACTCCGCTGATGCTGGGGCCTTCAGGGACCACGAGAAACCCATCTCAATGATGAATCCTGGGCTTTTTTTACCCCTTGGGACAGTCCTGGTTTCAAACATTTACCTCGGAAAGAGCACTCAACAGCTGCCACGTGGCTGCCCTGAGGTTTGGGCTGAAACAACATGACTATTATACCTACTCAGACCCCTCCCAAGAATGGTCTCGAGGTTCTCCTTGGCACAATGGAGTATGATTGGGCTATTGCCCAAACTGTGATTTGGGGCATATAGCTCTGCCTTGCCTGGTTCCTCTGTACCTAGTCTCTCTAGTGGCTACCTCTTCTATTCAGCAGGACAGAGAAGCTATCTCAGTTTTTATTCTAAGAATCCAGGTGCAAAACAAACAAAACACCTCATAGTAGCTAATCTGCCCCCTCCCTTCTCTATGAAGTGGGCAGGAAGAAAATATCCCCCCTGACCCTGCCTAGCCCATGCTTTCCTAAGAGATCTTACTATAGCCAGCTTGTGAGAGGAGAGTAAATCTAAATGAAAGAATCATGAGTTTCCTCCTCACAATAATAGCTCTATTCATTCAACACTTACTGAGTGCCCAGTTACTTACTTGGTGCTAGAAGACAGATATATCCCAGCAGACTTCTTGGTAGTTTAGCAAGAAACTGGCTAAGCAGGTCTGTATTAGTTCAAGGGAAAATCAGGCTGATGCCAGGGGCTGAACTCTAGAAGCTCTCTTCTAACAAGGCTGCTTCCTCAACCAAGAAGTTCCTACTATCTGCAGTGTGCTAGATGTCCTCTGCCATCGTTTCTCATAAATACATAGAGCAGTAAGGGGCAGGGTCCTTTCCCAGGAGCCCCTGCCAGGAAGCCAGTATCCAGCTCTGGCTGACCAAGTACACAGCTTTCTGTTGATGATTATAATGAGGGTGCTATGCATTCTGCTGCCACTCCACGTAGAGGCATCCCCGGTAAACCATATTTCACTTTCTGCTACTTGTGAGTTGTCAGGTGTGTATCTATGTCACCTTGGCATGACAACATCAGATCCCAGCAGATTAGAAATGCAAGTGTGAGGGCCGGGCGCGGTGGCTCAAGCCTGTAATCCCAGCACTTTGGGAGGCCGAGGCGGGTGGATCACGAGGTCAAGAGATCGAGACCATCCTGGTCAACATGGTGAAACCCCTTCTCTACTA
>NW_016107333.1:19505888-19512782 GCF_001604975.1 Cebus imitator | reverse complement strand
AAAAAAAAAAAAAAAAAAAAAAAAAAGAAATGCAAGTGTGAACTCAAGATCCTCATGCATAAAGAATTCACAGTCTTGTGGAAAAGAAATCAAAGACAATAATAGATGCAAATACATGTATAGACATTGCTTATTTTAAAAACTGACTTTAACAGGCTATTACTCTACCCCTACTCCATACAACAAATACGCTATGTACAGTGATTGTAGTCTTACCTAAGATGCATATTTCTGCCTGCTTAGCAAAGTCCTGTAGGACCACTCCTTTGAAAAACATAAAAAGACCAGAACTGGTTCCTGGACCCTCACTTTTGCTCTCCAGGTATTAAAACAAACAAAAACCCGACAGAAAACTTTATCCTAACAAGAACTTCCACTGGGAAGAAACCCCAAAGGAGGATGCTATGGTCTGAATGTTTGTGTCCCCCCAAAATTCGCATTTTGAAATCTTAACCCCCAAGGTGATGGTGGTGAGTCCTTTGGGAGGTGATGAAGTCATGAGGATGGGATTAGTGCCCTCATAAAAGAGACCTGAAAGAGTTCCCTTGTCCTTTCCAACATGTGAGTTACAGCAGATGGTGCCACCTGTGAATCAGGAAGTAGGCTTTCACTAGACACTGAATCTGCCAGATCTTGATTTGAACTTCCCAGCCTCTAGAACTATGAGAAATAAGTTTCTGCTGTTTCTAAGCACCCAATTTATGATCTACTGTCACTAGAGCTTGAGTGGACTAAGACAGGGGGGATCTTCACTAAAAGGGAGCTAATTTTGATGGAGAATGGGCCACTAACTCAAGTATACTCTTTTTGTTGTTGCTCTTGTTTTATTTTTGAGACAGAGTCTTATTCTGTTGCCCAGGCTGGAGTGCAGTGGCACAACCTCAGCTCAATGCAACCTCTGCCTCCTGAGTTCAAGTGATTCTCCTGCCTCAGCCTCCTGAGTAGCTGGGGATTACAGGCATGCACCACCACAACTGGCTAATTTTTGTATTTTTAGCCAGTCGTGGTTTTGCCATGTTGGCCAGACTGGTCTCGAACACCTGACCTCAGGTGATCCCCGTGCCTTGGCTCCCAAAGTGCTGGGATTACAGGTGTGAGCCATTGCACCTGGCATTAATTCTTTACTTGCATTGACTCATTTAAGAAATTTAACAGAAAATGCTAAGTTTTTGCTACACCCCCAAATAATGTTTCCACATGAGCAGGCACTCCAGTGGGGATGAAAACATAGCAGTTGGCACTTTGAAGTGAGATGGCAAACCTAGGAAAATACTCAGGCCTGGGCTGCCACATTCAGGTTATGCCTTACACAAGAGAGAGGGGCTGGGGGAAGAAAGGCTGAAATTGACTCCTCTCTTAGCTTGTGTGGCTGAAGCACCCAGTGAAAAGGGAACAATGCTTTTATTTCACACAAAGATTCTACCACCCACCAAGCCTAGAGAAGCCCTTGTTTTTCTAATTCATCTGCCCAGAGGCTCTCGTTTTTATAATCAGTGTAATTTGAATGTGCTAACAGGTACCCTAACTTCCCTCAAAGCTTTCTGAACTTGATGGTTTTGAGGGCAAGTGGGGGATCCAACTTTAATAATTTGAAGCATCCACCCTTCACTTGGAAATGGCATCTTCTTAAAAGCCTCACTTACTTTGGACTCTGATCTTCTACCAGGGGGTAACCAGAGAGCTTTAGAAAATGATGGGCTCTGTTCATTTCGGGATTTTAAAAAATTATTATTAAATTTTTTATTGTTGACCACTGTTAATTCATATGCAGTTGTAAGAGGTAATACAGAAAGATCCCATACATCATTTACCCAAAGTTTATTTTTGTAAACCAACATTTGTTGAGCATTAGAAAAACAAAGATGTTTTAGAAGAAACCCTAGCCCCTTAGGACCTTCTATTCTCATGATGAAGACAGACACAGAAGTTCTTTTTGGTGAAGTTCATTATGCAAAGTGCCCAGAGTGAAGTGAACACCTCAGAGAAAGAGTCCTAGGCAGTATCTTAGGGGATGAGCAGAAGTTTTCCAAGGGCAGTGGATGTTAGAAGGGCAGTCTGGGCAGAGAAAACAGCATGGGTCAAGGCTCAGAAGTAGGAAGTAACATGGGGTGTGCTGGGGGCCATTCAAGAAAGTCAGCATGAATCTGAGCAAAGCATTCAAGGATGGGGGTTCACAGGCATCCTGAGAATGAGAAGGATGTTGTGTGATCCTGACTTCCCATGTTCTGTGCCAGGGAAATGAAAAGCAGATGGGAAATATGCTCCCAAACACTGCTAGAGAATGGCTCTCAGAGAAGCAGGAGAGAATCTCATTTAGAACTGAAGAGCCTGCAGAGACCTCACTTGCAACCACTGGGATAATAGAGTCTGTCTTCCTTCTGTGACCTTCACCCAAAGCCAAGGACAGGAAGTCTAGCTCACATCCTTCCAGCAAGGCAGAAAATTCTTCTTCTGCCTAGGGGAAGCAATTGGAACAAAATAGAGTCCCCCTCTACCAATCTGGGCTGCTAAGCCCAACTGTCCTTGGCTCTCATGTGGTATGGAGAATGTCCTGAAGTCCTTCAAGGGCCCAGTGAAGGATAAAGAAGGTAGATGGTATGCTGGCAAGTTTAGCAGAGGGTTACCAAAGTGGAGCTTGTGGGGCATACAACCTGGGCTGGTGACCAAATGGGAATCCCCACAACTTTAAGGAAATACACAACCTCAGAGAGCTGAGATGAGGCAAGTTAACCAGGAGGGCCCCAAACCCTTGCTGAGCTAAGAGACAGCATACCGAGAGTATCATTCTAGCCACAGTTGTTTGCAGGAGGTGGCAGTAGAGTGAGGAGTGACAGAGTAGATGGGGAAATCATTTCTTCAAAACTGGTGAAGATCTGGCATGAGACCAGCACAAAGATTGGCAATCCAACCACCCACTACCACAGCAACACAACCAGCAAACCCCAACAAGCCACTTGGAGCAGAAGACAGAGGGGACACTGAGATAGTTAAATCTAAGTTTCCTTGTTACTGGGATGGAGGATTAGGTGATTTATATATATATATGAAGAAGCTTCGTTTTCTTTGAATAAATGAACATTTTATGTATAAAGGATCAACCTTCTGTATGTTTTAAGAAATCCCTGGCCAGGTTTTGAAAGAAACAAGTCTATTCGAATTCAGAATAAGGGTTCCATGCTGGTTAATGACTTCTGAATGATGCCATACTCCCTGCCAGTGTTAAAACATTCTCTAAAATAACCCTGTCCAACCCGCAGTGCATGGCTGCAGGCAACCAGGATGACTTTGAATGTGGCCAACACAAATTTGTAAACTTTCTTAAAACATTATGAGTTTTTTTGTGATTTTTTTTTAGAGCATCGGCTATCATTAGTGTATTTTATGTGTGGCCGAAGACTACACATAAAAAAATTGGTGGCCTAATTCTTCTTCTTTGAATGTGAGTCAGGGAATCCAAAAGACTGGACACACCTGCTCTATAATATTCAGCAGAATAAGAGATGAGCTCCTTTTTGTTAACCTGTCCTCAGGTCCAAAGAAGTGACAGCTCCTGGTACATCTCCAGAAAGCGGGGTTATGACCTACTCCTTTTTCTTTTTCTTTTTTCTTTTTTTTTTTTTTTTTGTGACAGAGTCTCACTCTATCACCAGGCACCAGGCTGGAGTACAGTGGCGTGACCTCGGCTCACTGCAACCTCCGCCTCTCGGGTTCAAGCAATTCTCCTGCCTCAGCCTCCCGAGTAGCTGGGAATACAGGTGCGTGCCACCACACTCAGCTAATTTTTTTGTATTTTAGTAGAGAGAGGGTTTCACCATGTTGGCCAGGATGGTCTCGATCTCTTGACCTTGTGATCCGCCCGCCTCGGCCTCCCAAAGTGTTGGGATTACATGACCCACTCTGTTATAAGAGGACAGGAGTAGAGCTTGTATCTGTGAACTGGTTTACTTCAGGACAACCTGATTTTGTAGTATTCCACTTGAAGTTGAAAGGGAAAGAGACAGAAAAAAATGGTGTGGGATAAAGAAGAAAGTAGTGTCCTTTATGGACAGGACGTAGAATTTGGTGGCTTATGAGTCACTGATGGCCATATTTTTAGGTGTGTTTTTTAAAGTAAAAAATACATTTTCTTTGTGAGGTTTGCTGTGTTAACAAAACCCCTCCAAATCTCAACAACTCAGAACAAAACTTTTTTGTACCTCTCTGTATTTCTGTCTCATTCCATGAGCCAGGCTGAGAGACTAATCCCTTCATGGGGCATACCTGGGAAAAAGCAAGAAAGCTGGCCAAAACTCACAACGCATCTTAAACATCCAACATAACAGATTCCATATTTACTCACATTTCATTGGCCAAAGTGTGTTACATGGCCAAGCCCCAGTCCAGTGAGGTGGAGACATAAAATTTCCCCACAGGAAGGATAGTAAACCACATGATGATGGACAGGGATGAGTAATATTCTTTTTTTTTTTTTTTTTTAATTTCTTGAGACAGAATCTTGCTCTGTTGCCCAGGCTGGAGTGCAGTGGTGCAATCTCAGCTCAGTGCAACCGCCGCCTCCCAGGTTCAAGTAATTCTCCTACCTCAGCCTCTCAAGTAGCTGAGATTACAGGCACATGCCACCATGCCTGGCTAATTTTTCTATTGTTAGTAGAGACAGGGTTTCACCATGTTCACCAGGCTGATCTTGAACTTCTGACCTCAAATGATCTACCCGCCTCAGCCTCCTAACGTTCTGGGATTACAGGCGTGAGCTACCGCGTCCGGCTGAGTAATACTCTTATAGGGACAGACTAGGGAGAAATTGAAAAAAATACATAATTTACCATGATGATACGAACTCAATATTGAAAATTCAGAAACTATGGAGAAGAAAAAAGAAAATAATTACCCGTAACCCACAGTTAACATTTTGATATATTTCCTTTCAGTACATATGTGTGTGTGTGTGTGTTTGCAAATACAAATGTAAATTTGGAATTATATAACATATACAAGTACGTACCCGCTTTATAGGCTGCTTGTTTATATAGAGTTATATTATTGAATTCTTTCCCACATAATTATTTTCTTAAAATATCATTTTAGTGCCTGCATAATTTTTGTATTAGTTTAGACAAACTAGGTTTTGTAGCAATAACAAAAAATTCTCCATGTGGCTATATGACTTCATATGGCAAAGGTTTGTTTCCGATTCAAGTTTCACGTCCAGTGCAGGACAGCATTTTGATCACTTTGAAACAGAGCCAGACAGCGCAGCTGCTATTTCAGATGTATCTGATCATCAAGTGAGAGGAAAGGAGAATATTGAAAAGCATACACATTTTATTAGCCAAAGCAAGTTACGTGGTGTAAAATAAATAAATATATATATATATATATATATATATTTAATTTTAATTCTTTCTTTTCTTTTTTTTTCTTTTTTATACAGTCTTTCTCTGTCGCCCAGGCTAGAGTGCAGTGGTGCAATCTTGTCTCATTGCAACCTCGGCTTCCCGGGTTCAAACAATTCTCATGCCTCAGCCTCCCAAGTAGCTGGGATTACAGGCATGTGCCACACATCTGACTAATTTTTGTATTTTTAGTAGAGACAGGGTTTTACCATGTTGGCCAGGCTGGTCTTAAACTCCTGGCCTCAAGTGATCTGCCCACCTTGGTCTCCCAAAGTGCTGGGATTACAGGCATCAGCCACCATGCCCAGCCGATATATATATGTAAGCAAATGTAGCATAAGCAGAAACTTGACACATGCTCTCTTCATGCTTTTAGAATAATCTCAGATTGACTCAGAGGATGAAAGACCACATGGAGAGATTGGCCGAGCCGTCCCAGCTGTCCCATACATACAACCAGCTCCAGCTTAGCTAGCTCTGACCAAAAGATTCATCCAGCAAACCATGGATTTTGACAGCGTCTTAAGTCACTGAATTTTGGGGTGGTTTGTTATGCAGCAAGAGCTGGCTTATGCACATGTTTATTTCTAACTTAATCTGGGAGGGAGCCATAATAGTTTTGCAGAACCTTAATGTCTACCTCAGCATTAAATTTTACGGATGAGCCATCATTTATTTAAATACTTTTCATTATTCAAATCACACTTTTACCAAATGTGTAACATCACATTTATTACAACTATAAATAAAACTCCCATAAACAGCTTTGTGTATAAATTTTTAACCAAGTTTCTGATTATTTCATAATAATAACAATTTCCACTAAATAATAGACTGGTGGAAAAAGAATCACTAGTTAGAAATGTAAGGCTGTTAGTATTTATCAAATTAAGTGCCAAAAGGATTGTACCAATTTATGTATCTAATGAAAATGTGTAAGCATTCTAAAGAGGAAACCTGAGTTCCCACAGCATTGAATGCAGTGGCCGGCTCTCACACTTACACATGCCTTATATCTCCCTCAAAGAAACTGGAATGGTCACGGGGCCCCTCCCTGCTCAAATCTTTAACCACGTATTGCTTACCCAATATCACCTCCTGTCAGTACCACAGGAAGAAAACCTCTTGTTCCCATTACTTGGCAGAGTTATAGTTTGAGAACACTTAAGTCTGGCATGCTAGTCTTGTTGCTGGTTATAAAATTAAATAAATAGACTGGGTGCGATGGCTCATGCCTGTAATCCCAGCACTTTGGGAGGTTGAGGCAGGTGGATCACCTGAGGTCAGGAGTTCAAGACCAGCCTGGTCAACATGGTGAAACTTCATCTCTACCAAAAATATTTAAAAATTATCTGGGCAGGGTGGTGGGTGCCTGTAATCCCAGCTACTCAGGAGGTTGAAGCAGAAGAATCCCTTGAACCTGGGCGGTGGAGGTTGCAGTGAGCCAAGATCGTGCCATTGCACTCTAGCCTGGGCAACAAGAGTGAAACTTCATCTCAAA
>NW_016107333.1:19504204-19505839 GCF_001604975.1 Cebus imitator | reverse complement strand
AACAAGAGTGAAACTCCATCTCAAAAAAAAAAAAATTAAATAAGTAAGCATGCATTGCAGGATGTGGGGAGGTAAAGGGAGGTGGCTGGGGTCGCTGAAAGTTACGTGTATTCCAAAATGCTTTTCCCAGTGGAATGAGCAGATATTTCAGAAGATAAGTTTTAACTGTTGGAAGTGCAATTTAAATGTCAAAGGTCTAAGAAATCAGATGTGGAAGTATCAACCCTGAGCCATCTTATTTCCTTTGTAACCAAGAAAACAGTCGCATCATTTTTATTGAGCTAGACTATAAATACAAAGTCAGACTGAACAGCACTTCATGGACACACTACCAAGCCCCTCTGTATTCCTGCCTCCCATAGCCACTATTTTTTCATACCCTGCTCTTTGCAGAAGGTTACTTCCAAACAGTGTCACAGGATCCACCTCTGTCAGCCAATGAACTGACTACTGGTCTCATCACTTGGGGTGATGGGACAGATGCAAAAACATAGTCATAGTTGCTTGCACCCAAGGAGCATAAAGTCCTGCTTTTAACTCTTCTTTCAGTAAAAGCAGCTGAGTGAAAGAGCAAAGTCCTCATGAAACCCACTACCAAATATCTGAACCTGCCCCTGCGTTAGACAGTGCAGGGGCCAGTCTGTGTCTAACACAGAGAAAGAACTAGCCAGAAACCACCTGAAGGCTACTAATACCAAACACATTATGAGGCGACACGTGCCAACGCGATCTGTGTGCGTTATGTCTTCTCTGAAGGTATGTCAACAGAGGAAGGAAACAGAAATGATTCCCAGTGTGGGCACCCTCCCCTCCTCCACACGTGCAAGAGCTAGGGCAGAGGATGCAAAAGGGCAGGGGATGCAAAAGGGCAGAGGAATTAGTGCCCCTAGGAACGCAGATCAGGTTAGGACTCAGCTCCTGTACTTTCAAAGTACACTTTTATCACCAGGTAAGAGAGGGGTTTTTAAAGCCATCTCACTCTCCCAGGTCTATATATCCCTTGGATATAGTTACTCCACCACAAAATCTCAAATCTCCTTAAGGTTCAGTTCAGCCCTGAAGAAATAATGACTCTTTGGAAAGAATGAGAGAGCCCAGAAGCCTCTGGTTTCAAAAGGGCACAGTCTAAACTGACAGCCTACTTTCCAGCCTCAGAGATGATAAAACTTCACAGGCTAGGACAGAAATCCACTACTGTCAAGAATGTCTGCTGAGGAGTCCTCACTCTCATTGCCCCCATCCCCATAAACAAAAACAGATGTGTGCTCACGAGCATAAACATTCAAGGTCAATATACGCTCCTCTCCACCAATGTAGTTTGGCACCTCAATGTGAGCAAATAGTCTCTGAAGCAGAGTGGAACTTTTCTATAACATGGGCGGTGTCAAGTGACAGGGCTCACATCTGTGTATTAGGTTACTTATTATGTGAAAAATCTGGAGGATAGACTCTCTGTTTCCCAGGGAAAGATGTGAGCTATGACAAATCTATTGCAACGGAATAAATAGCAATTCCATATCAAAGAAACAAAAGAGCAGCATATGGAAGAGCATGAGTTTGAATCCTGGTTGTAACACGTACTGTTTGTGTAACCTTGGGGAAGTCATTTAAACCCAGTGTTTAACATCTGTAAAA
>NW_016107333.1:19500328-19501369 GCF_001604975.1 Cebus imitator | reverse complement strand
CCAGGATGGTCTCGATCTCTTGACCTCGTGATCCACCCGCCTCAGCCTCCCAAAGTGCTGGGATTACAGGCTTGAGCCACCGCGCCCGGCTGTAAAACGAGTTTTAATAGTACTTCTCTCTCATCTTGTGGGTGGTAAGCATAATAAAATGTGAACTCCTTCTAGGATTTTTCCATGGTACTAGAGGAATTAGGATCTAAAAGTCTGAATGTCTAAGCTTTTCTTTATTCATCCTTTCAACAAATATGTATTGCGTATCTACAATGTGCCAGGAACAGAGACACAGCAGTGACAACGACAGGCATAACTCAAAGGGACAGGATAGAAAAGGGATGAAACACATGCCAGTTGTTTACTGTGCACTGTTCCTGGATGCAGCCATGTGGCATTTCTCCTTACATCCCACTGATCGTAGTAGCAAGAGGGCTGGGCTAGTTGCTATTCTAGATGGCTTTGTGTCTGGTTATAAACTGAAGCATTTTGGCTGGGCACGGTGGCTCACGCCTGTAATCCCAGCACTTTGGGAGGCCAAGGTGGGCAGATCACGAGGTTAGGAGTTCAACACCAGCCTGGCCAACATGGTGAAACCTTGTCTCTACTAAAAATATAAAAATTAGCTGGGTGGGTAACAGGCACCTGTAATCCCAGCTACTGAGGAGGCTGAGGCAGGAGAATTGCTTGAACCCAGGAGGCGGAAGTTGTAGTGAGCCGAGATAGTGCCATTTTACTCCAGCCTGGGTGTCAGAGTGAGACTCTGTCTCAAAAATAAATAAATAAATAAATAAATAAAAAAATAGGCCGGGCGCGGTGGCTCACGCCTGTAATCCCAGCACTTTGAGAGGCTGAGGCAGGTGGATCACAAGGTCAAGTGATCGAGACCATCCTGGTCAACATGGTGAAACCCCGTCTCTACTAAAAATACAAAAAATTAGCTGGGCATGGTGGTTGTGTGCCTGTAATCCCAGCTACTCAGGAGGCTGAGGCAGGAGAATTGCCTGAACCCAGGAGGCGGAGGTTGCGGTGAGCCGAGATCGCGCCATT
>NW_016107333.1:19488773-19498397 GCF_001604975.1 Cebus imitator | reverse complement strand
AAAAAAAAAAAAAAAAAATTAAAAAAATAAATTAGAGCATTTTATTAATCACAGAGTCTACGGTCTTGTGATTTCTCTGCCCTCTGAGATGTGACCCTCCAATATCACTTGCCACCCTGAGCTTGGGGGTTCCAAAGTTATTTAAAATAAGACTCCCCTGACACTCCTTTGAACAGACAGATTCTAAGACCTCACCTCATCCTACTGAAAATCACAGGGGGATTCTGACTCCTTTTCCCTCACTGGCAAAACAGGGAGCAGAGCAAGCCCTACCACAATCTTGTGTGTTGCAGGGGAAATAGCACATGCAAAAGAGCTTTGGAAACCATGAAGTTCCTCTCTCATGGCTGGCATCCAGGTTAGCTCTGGAGGTTCAGAGGTAAGGGCCACTCTGAGGCTGTGGCCCAATACAGTGTCATTCTCCCCACACCTTCTTCCCTTTCTGGGCTTTCTGGAGACACCAATCAGAAGCCACCCACATCCATTTGAACCTAATGAACTGGTGGTTCCAGACTGGAACCTGCCTAAAGTTCATCACCTAAGTAAGTGGACGCCTGAGTTGAGTTCTAGGAGTGCTGATTACAAAGCTTCAGGAGGCCGGTCACTGGCCATCACTGATGGTTTTCAAGGGATGGCCCTGTCTTCCTTTGGTGCCTGCTGGAATGGGAAATGAACCCAAAGATTAGAGTGGGGAAATGTAGAGTCCTTGTAAGTTCTCATCACCCAGGCTCTGTCCCTTCTCCAGCTGCATCTCCCTCTATCCTTCTGTATACCCATCTAGCCTCTGATTACTCCTCTCCTCCTTTCAGTAATGAAATCCTCTAATTTATAACCAGTCACAAAACCACCTAGACTAATGACTACCCCCTGTCCTCTTGCTACTATGATCAGTGGCATGTAAGCAGAAATGTCACATGGCTGCATCCAGGAACAGTCCATAGCAAACAACTGGCATGCGTTTCATCCCTTTTCTATGCTGTCACTTCTTTCACCTTGCTGCTTGGAATACAGACGGGATGGCTTAAATTCTAGCATCTATTTTGAATGTTAGGGATGAAACTACACATTAGGAGTCCTGGGATAGAGAAGGAGCCTGGAGCCCTGAGCACTGTGTGGATTCGAGCTTCCAGTCTAGTTTCGGACTATCTAGTTTGGACTAACCTCTGGAGTTTTGCATAAGAGAAATAAAGTTCCATTTAATTTAAACCACTATCATTTTGAGTTCTGTTACCCACAGCCAAAATGAATACTAATATAGTTCTCAGGAGCATGTATTCTGGAATTAGACTGTCTAGGTTCAGTCACTTATTACCTCGCAGCCTTAGGTAATTTGCTTCCCTTGTTTGGCCTTAATTATAAAATCAAAATGCTCCAGCCTGGCCAACATGGTGAAACCCCATCTCTGCTAAAAATACAAAAAAAAAAAAAATTAGCTGGATATGGTGACACATGCCTGCAATCCCAGCTACTTGGGAAGCTGAACCATGAGAATCATTTGAACCTGGGAGGTGGAGGTTGCAGTTAGCTGAGATCATACCATTGCACTCCAAGCTCGGTGACAAAGCAAGACTCTGTCTCAAAAAAAAAATAAAAAGAATCATAGAATTATAGAAGGTGCCCAAATTCTCAGTGGAAGGATTTTGTTTTCTCATCCCTGACACAGCTTAAATACAAATAGGCCCTTTATTTGCTCACACAAAATGATAGTCCTAGAATGTACTTTGAAAAAGGAAATCCAATCTAGGCTCAGCTCAGGAATGCAGATAGACGAAAAGCCCTGATCCCTCTTGGTGGCAATCTGGATCACAGAGCCTGATCCTGAGTGATATTCATGTTCACCCTGACAGGGGCCGAAGGAGTTGAGCATCTGGACCGGGGCGAGGTCCAGTGCATGTGTTGTGAATTGGCAATTCTTTTAACAGAAGCAGTTTGGAACCCAGACTGGGAATCTGCTGCTAACTGGAATGTTGTAACCAGGTTCCATGTTCCCTGAGGGAAGGGCTGTTGGCTCTCAGTACATTGGGGGCACTTAAGTTAGATGCTAGGAAGAACTTGTTCACTAGAATGGTTGTGAAAGGCAAATATAAATGTGGTTGTAGAATGTTTCTATCTGTAAGAAGATAATCTGAAGATAGTATAGAGAATTTAAATCTTTCATAGTTAGAGGATATGAACTGAGCATTCTCCAGTAGGAAACAGGAGATGAGAACAAAGAAAGTAATCGCGTAATACTTCTGAGTATTTTTTTCTTCAGTCCAAGTAGACCTAAGTTCACATCTTAGTTTACCAGTTCCGGTTAACCACTCTGACCCTCAGTTTCCTTCTCTAACAGGAGATCACAGCAGACCTGCCTCTAAGACTGTGAGGTTGAAACAAAATATATCCAATAATATGGGAGGTGTTCAACAAATATTAGTTTTATTCTTGTCTTACAAATCTTTTCCTATTCTGCGACTATGTGATTCAGCACTTCCTGGAATTCTAAGGCACTAGAAACTTTCCAAAGAATTTAAACTGCTTAACTGCGAGCTTCCAAGCTCTTCCCAGCATTTCTTTGAGAGGTGCATGGTAGAGATGGATCAGAAATCAGACAAATTGCGCTTTGTTTGCTGATCCAGCAATATCCCCTCACGTGCTATTTTCTCCACTGTTCTCACTGGGACAAGAAAGGGATTGTCAAAAACAAGTCGCACACTGCAGTGTATAGAATTAGGGCAGAATGTGGCTATTGCTCCTGCACTTTGCTGCCTGCAGAAATAAGCGCCTGAAGTCGCTTAAGGGCTTGAGGTTGGGGTCCAGCACAGGGTGGTGGAAAGGGCATTGCTTTGGAGAACAATTGCCTAGAAGCTCAGGGACTGGCCGGGCTGGTACCTCTCTGCATGACTCCCTGGTCCCCTCGTGTACACCGTGCAAGGACAGAATTAGATGAATGCAGAAGACTCTCCAAGCTCAGAGTTTCTCTCCTGGATCTTGTTTACACCTCTTCTCTCAAGGAAAACGTTTTAAAAGTGTATATAAAGTCTTCTCTCCTACGTGAGAGGCGCTGTGTAGTGGTAACATTGGCCGGTAATAACAAGGGAAGATTTAAAGAAAAAAATAACCCACTTGAGCTTTTACTGCTGATAACTACCTTAAGTCTCTTGTGCTTGGCTTGGATAGGGAGGCCCGCCTGTTTTGTTCTACTTCACAGGAGAACACCAAAGACATGACAAGTGAGAAAAAGTTATGTGACATATCCCATTGCCCCGAATCCTTTTATAGCCCACCACATCATTAAAAAGAGTCTTACTGTATAAGTCTTGACACCAAAGTCTAGAGAAAAAAGAAACTAAATTACAAAGAACTTATGTCCTAAAGAATTTTGTTCTTTTCCTCACATGTACAATTTATTCCCCCTCTAAAACAAGAAAGCTGCTGAAGGAAAGAATTCATTTCTCAACTCATAGGCTCTATGTTTCTTCAATAAGAACTTCCACAGTGGAATGTACTTAGTTGCCCCAAGGTGAAAACAAGCCATTGACAAGCGGTTGTTGAAAAGAGTTGCTTTATGTGATTTTCTATCTATAAACAGAGCAGCACAAGAAAGATGTTACCTATCCTGATTCTATCTCATTGTATTCCTCCAGCAGAAAGACAGAAACACAAAAGGGAAAGGAGTTTGCTCTCAGTAGCTTTCCATTCAGCTGGAAAAGGAATTGCTGAAATCCCTCCCTCCGTTTGCTACAACTTTGGTTTGCCCTTTCTAGTGGAGTTTGTGGAGGGGTGGCCATTACTACAGTCCCCTAGTGCCCCCTGTCGTTCATATTGGGAAACTAACCAGGCAGCATGAACTGCTACGCTTAGTTCCTTATCTTAAAACCCTTTACACTTTTTGGATACATCTCAAAAATTCAAAATTGTGATTCCACCTGTAACTCACTGAGGGGCCGTTTATAGTAAACCTATATTATTATCTCATAAACTTACCGAATGTGAGGGAGGGTCCTTAGAATATATTCAGCCAATTGTGTGTTTTGTTCTGTTTTGCTTTACCAAGTATGGGATTAGTTATGAGAGATATTTGCTGTTATTCTGTGAAACCAAAGAGGGTTAGGAAATGCTGGGTTAAATAAGAATTAAGTAACATTAAACAAGGAGCTTCTTTCCTGCTGGCCTTCTCAGAGCATTTAATATGGACTATGTATCTCCCAAGGGAAATGCAATTTCCCAATCATGCTTGACAACAGAACTACTTTTTACATGAATTTCTTGCAGGGCCAATATTCCAGGGAACACACTTGGGAAGTGCTAATCAAGTCCAAATGAATTGTTCCACAAGTCTGGAAACTGAGTCCCAGGGAGGTGCCAGTGACTGGGAGGTAGTAGACATTGCAGGGCCCCTGTCAGGAGGCTCCCAGGCCACTTCCTCACCAGCATCCCTCCCATTCATTGGAGTTGACCTTTAGTATTTCTGTATTCATAAAGCGTGTTTACTTGTGGAATGGGGAATGATGTTGCCTTTAGCCAAGGATATTGGGAAAGTTCAAGAATGCTCTCACTCCTTGGGGAGGAGAATTTGCTTCCGGTATTTTCCATTCCATTTCTTTCTTTCTCTTGTGAAGAACTTCATTGCTTTCTAAAAATCTCCTATTCAACAAATTTGCATTAAGCACCTACTATGCACATACACAAAGGAGGTCAAGATAATGCACCACTTTGGATAAGAGCGAATATTTGGGGGTCAAGTTCTGGTTCTGCTACATTCTGACTGTACAATTGGACAAGTTGCTTATTATCTTCCAAGATCTAGACTCCCCATCTATAAAGTGGGGATAATAATACCTTCTCCAGAGGAATGGGCTGAGGATTCTATTAGATAATACATGTTAAATGGCCAGCACAGCGCCGGCACATATAAGTACTCAATAAATATTCGCCACTGCTATTGTTGTTGTTAGGGTTATTGAGGCATGGTCGCCGTCCTCAGGGACTCAGCTCAGCTAGAGAAAGAAGACAAACACGCTCAGAAACGTTCAGTAGCAATATAAGGGAATGGATGAGAGACAGCAATTAGGTTTCACAGAACTCCAGTCAGCCTTTAGTGGTTGCCTCCAGAGCTGTGTCGGGAAGAATTCTGAGGGTTTTGCCAGCTACAGAAGGAAAGAGCCCCAACATCAATTAGTGATGTCTGTCACGGATGTGTGGAGTGTGGGTATGTGGTTATATGACATGTCTTTGCCATTCTTAGAACGAATCATGAAATGCCAGGTGTGGCGGATTAGATGGAACAGTCGTTTCTGGAGGAGGTAAGAAGTTGGACCTGGAGGATGCGTAGGACGTGAATGGAAAACATAAAAAGGGAGGAAGAACTATTTGACACTCGGAACTTTGCAGCATATGCCAAGGATAAAACCAGTATGGGCTATTTGAGTGGCAGTAAATAAACCAGGCTGTCTAGAGTAGGTCTTGATGCTAAAGATTAGCTCTATAAATATGGTAACCAGCCATGCCAAGCTGGTTGCTCAACATCAAACAAGCTGTCCTATTGTTTCCATAAATTCCCTCATACGCCCTGGTTTGAGGTCCAGAAAACGTGAACACCATTCGGTCTCAATAACCATCTTCTCTATCACAGAACTGTGCAAAGGCTGTTTCCCATTGCCCTTGCTCACAGAGACCATATTTTGGTGTGAAGTTCATGGCTGCTGTTCAGAGATCCCAGTACCCTTTGTGCGCTTTGGAAAGTCTTTATAAACATTTTTCATTATACACAGATGGCATTGCAGTCCCAGGCATCTGAGCTTCTCAACAAATGCACATATGGAAAAAATTTGTTGAAAATGAAAAGCAAAGACCCAAGCTACCAGAAACTGGCATCCAGGTACGCTACATGCCTCCTCGGTATCTGGTACTACACCAGCTCTGGGAGGGGAGGAAAAAGGGTGCTTATTAAAACCACCAATGAGGATGAGGAGTTTTGAAAACTTTATTTGCAGAATTAGCTTCATTCTTCACTCCAGCTAGAGATGAGCCTTCTCTGTGTAGTGAAAAACATGGGGGCCAATAGCTCCTAAATCTACTAGTGCATCCACATAGCTTTGGTCACTAGAAAGACACTATCTTAACATTGTCTCTGGTTCCAAGTCAAAAAGTCCCAAAAAAGAACTCACTGAAGCAGTTTGCATCAGCTCCTGTGGCAGCCACGAAGATGGGGTTGGGTAAGGGAAACTTCTGGAAGGAGAGGAGTGAGGTGCTGGGTAAACAATGTAAGAGATGCCTGCTGAAGCTTCCCTTTATCTACCTTTTCATGCTGACTCAACTAGGCTATCAATCAACAATTTCACTCATTTAATAACCACCTATTTGCTTATTGAGCATCTGAGACATGCCAGGTGCTGTGCTAGATTTCAGGGGTGCAAAGAAGAGCATGATGCTTTTTAAATTATGTGCGTCTTAGAGTGCTAGGCATTCAGAGAGACAGAGGAATATCAAATGTAACGGGTTTAGGATGTCTAGGAACTCACCATATAACTGGAGAAAGGAGCCTATGTATTTGAAGAATATTAAGTGGTAAACTGTGTGCTGTGGGTGATGAGGGTAAGAGAAACTTCAAGGTAACAGAGGTCAGCAAGGCCTGGAGCATTCAGAAGAGAAGTGTCTTGGAGTGATACTTCTGTGAGGTCTTTAAAGGGCGAGGAAGCTTTGTTTATGACTACATGTGTTTAAAGAGCAGTATTTTCACAACATCACACTAAGTGAGGCCCTCTGCATCTGGAGGCGTTCTGGAATGCAGCCGTCAGCCAGTGGCCCTGTTCCTTTCTCAGAGACAGGACTACCACCCACAGCTCTTCTGATAGCCTTGTTTTTAATTGCCATGGCCTGTTGGATAAGAGCCTCTGAGTTTGATGCAAGTTCAAAATAATTTCCTTCAAGGATTAACTCATTTTTTTGGGCTTGGGGAGCTACAACAAGTAACATCTGGTATAGCCTGCAGAGGGATTCTTTTTCACCCAAGGAGTTTCAAGTTTCAACATGTGAGCCATCCTGCTGAATAACATCATCGACGGGAAACAGCACGCAGAGACCTTATCTTGTAATGAGAGCGCTGCGTAACACCCCGCGGTCATGTTTTGCATGGACTTTAATAGATGGTGCAAACTGTAACAGGTTCCTTATCACTTTGTTTCCTGCCAAAGTGACTGAGTTCTGAGTTCCACACTTATGGGGTTGAAATCCCCTTGTGGGTTTCCTCTGGGGCCATTCCATAGCCCATCCTAGTGCCGTTAATAACACCCCCCCTGTGCTCACAAGGCCCACGTTTTAATGCCGTCATAGGGATCGGTCAGTTCCTCTTATCACATCCCATCAGTCACTTCCCCGTCTCCCCAGGTCTCCTGGAAAATTCTTCAGGCTCTTTCCTTCTTGCTTTTGGTAAATCCTGGCGTTGTTCTTCCATGCAGTGCTTTCTGTATTCCCAGCTCTGCCCTTTGCATCCCTTGGGCCAGTCCCACTACCTCTGGAATTCTCTCTGAGGTCAAGATTTTGCAATGTTCTTAAAAGTGAAACATTGTAATAGCTAATAGTTGAGTGTTATGTGTCAGGGACGTATTATTTATAGGGATACTATTATCATCACCCATGACTTACCAGTGAGAATAATGAGGCTCAGAGTTTGAATTGCCCAAGTACAAGACATAAACCCACATCTGTCTCACACTTAAGACTGTGCTCTTTTTAAGGGATAAATATAGGGACCCAAAGAATGGTCATGGGAGTCACGAGTTCCAAGCAGAGGAGGGAGAAGGAAAGAGAAATGAGGACAACTCCAAGAGTGGCAGCTCTGAACTCAAAGGAGGAGAATTTTGAGACATGGTGCACTGTGACTAAAGCCGGAACAGGTTTGAGAATATCAACACCACTGGCATAAAGACACCTACTGGCAAATCTTTTCAAGAAAGATTTCAGTAATGGGTCTGGAAGAGGTTAAAAAGATACAAATGGCAAATAAAAGGAAGGGGCAGCCACACAGACAGTGGAATGAAGGAGAGTTGTTTTGTATCCACGAAATTAGAAACTCTCCGGCAAGTACCATACACTGAGTTTTAACAAGCCCTCCAGGTGATTTTGATGCACACTGATGTTTGCAAGCCCCTATTACAGAGCCGTGTTTCTCAGCGTTGGCTGCACATTGAAATCACCTGCAATAATAATGCTTCCATATGACCTCCTGAAATTGTTTTAATTGCCCCAGGCAACAGGGTTTTAAAAAGCTCTCCAGGTGATTCTAATGGGCAGCCAGAGTGGAAAATTGCTGCTCTTCACGGAGAAGACAGTTGAGGGTATGCAGTCGAACAGGAGGTGGAAGGGATATAACAGCAACTGCCATACGCATCTCTGGTTGTGCCAGGCAATGTGCTAAGGCAGGGCATTTCAGGCTTTAATGGGCATAAGGATCACCACCCAGTTTCCAGGTGCTTTACAGGCGTCGCTGCAAGGAATCTTCATAACAAGTCTACAAGGCAGGTGCCAGCATTATTCCCACTTCCCAGATAAGAATACCGAGGCACCAAGATGTTGTCTGACTTGACTGAGGCAAGACAGAAAGGAAATTGTAGGTCTTGAAAATTAGATCTTGACTCCAAAGTACTTATTATTTTTAAAAAATTATGGTAAAAAAATGTATATATATAATTTACCATTTTAATTATTTTAAAGTATTTACAATTTTGTGGCATTCATAGTGTTGTACAACTACCCATTTCCAGGACGTTTTCACCATCCCAAACAGAAACTCTTCACCATTAAGCCATAACTCCCCATCTCCCCCTGTCCCCAGCCCTGGGTAACCTCTGTTCTGTTTCTTGTCTTTGTGAATCAAAGTACTCATTCTTAATCACTGTTTCAGGATCGGTTCAAAGAAGAGATGGAGGTATCAAATTTGATCAAACTTTTTCCTTGAATTGACAGCATCTCTGAGTTAAATGAGGCCACCATCAGCAATCTGTGTTCCCAAAATAGGGAACAACTTGTAACTTCCCCCAAACAGCACATCCTCTTTTGCCTGCATGCCAAAGCACATGCCAATCCCTCCAGGACATGTGCCTTTTCCCATCTCGCCTTCATTTAGCAAACTCCATCTCCTCCAAGTCTCTTGCCAGGCATGACCACTCCTGGGGATCTAAATCAAGTTCTTCAACTAGTGTGGTCCCATAGAGGAGGACTTCAAAAATTGACATTCACTCCGATCACCTAGGCATCTTGTTAAAATGCAGATTCGGATTTACTGAGCCTGGCTTGGGGCCCTAAGATACTGTTATCTTTTTCTTTCTTTCTTTCTTTCTTTCTTTCTTTCTTTCTTTCTTTCTTTCTTTTCTTTCTTTCCTTCTTTCTTTCTTTCTTTCATTCTTTCTTTCTTTCTTTCTTTCTTTCTTTCCTTCCTTCTTTCCTTCCTTCTTTCTATTTTCTCTTTCTTTCTTTCTTTCCTTCTTTCTCTTTCTTTCTTTCCTTCTTTCTCTTTTTCTTTCTCTTTCTTTCTTTCTTTCTTTCTTTCTTTCTTTCTTTCTTTCTTTCTTTCTTTCTTTCTTTCTTTCTTTCTTTTCTTTCTTTCTTTCTTTCCTCTCCCCTTCCTTCCTTCCTTCCTTCCTT